>NW_021635279.1:0-441689 GCF_004799145.2 Neltuma alba
AAGTAATAGCTTAAATGTGTGCATCCAAGTAGTTAGAACTTCTCAAAAGTGATTTGTAATCTGTATTATTCTAGGAACACTGACAAAAGAGTAGATTATCCATTTGGCTCCTGATGCTGCTATGAGGACAACACATTTAATGTGGACCCAAGTTGTGACAACTTGAATGCGCAATAAACTATGTTCAACTATGTAGTGAGGAGCAACAAATTGTGGAAAGAACAGACTGGGTGATCTGCAACTCAACACATGAACTTGAGGCTCCAACATTTTCTTTTGCTCCGCGGATTCTTCTATAGGTCCGCTTCAAGCAAGAAAGAACAACCACTTTGATCATTTAACAGGATCCTTTTGGCCAGAGAACTCAACTTGCTTGAATTGGCTAGATGTACGGCCAGACAAATCAGTTATTTATGTTGCTTTTGGAAGTCTAGCTAAACTTGATTTTACCCAGAACCCAGTTGCAAGAGCTAACATTGGGACTTGAACTTTCAAACAAGCCATTTCTTTGGGTTGTAAGATCAGATATCAATAAAGGGGCAAACTACGGGTTTCTAAAAGAATTTGAAGACAGATTGTGTTCTCATGGGAAGGTAGTGGGTTGGGCTCCTCAGCAAAAGGTTCTACGTCATCCTTCAGTTGCTGCTTCTTAAGCCATTGTGGTTGGAACTCTACCATAGAAGATGTCATCAATGGAGTGCCTTTATGTGTTGGCCTTTTTTCACTGGCCAGTTTATTGATGAGACCTACATTTGTGAATTTGGAAGGTCGGGTTAAGGCTTGACCGCAGCAATGTGATAATTAACCAAGAAGAGATAGCATCTAAGATTAAGCAATGATGAGGGATTCAGAGTAAGGGCTTTATAGCTGAAGGTGTTGGCAGGGGAATGGTTCACTGAAAAGTATAAGAAGAGATATAGAAAAAAGCGGTGCATGATGTCTTCAAGGCGTGGACAACACTCTCTTTAGGTTTAATTCGCCCCCACCTATTCCTATTTTATAGGGTGCAAGTTGGAATGCTCGACAAATTTTCTTCAGAATACAATGAAGACCCTTTGAATATGGATTGTACTTCTAAAATTTAAGCAAAGACAACAATAGTTTTTACAAGGTAATAATTTGATTCTATCTTTGCGTGCACTCAAAGACAGAGGCAATGAGTTTGATTTTTTGTTTTGTGTATATTGTTTCAGAAAAAGTGATGGTTAGGGATTTATATAGATCATGAAATGATGCCTTGAAAAGATACCTTTTGGAATAATACCTTATTAGTTAAAAAGTTACAACCATATGTTGGTTCATGAACTAACATAATTTAAATAGATACAATGTATTTGATATATAGGGTTTTTTGGTGTTTTAACTTCCTACGTAACCCTTCATATAAATATATTAATTTATATGAAGACACAACCCCTCATATAAATATATTAATTTATATGAGAACATAACCCTTCAAATAAATTTATTAATTTATATGAAGATATAACCCCTCATATAAATTTGTTAATTTAATAAATTTATATAAGAATATGATTTTTTAAAAATACATCTCTTCATTTTAAAAATATTCCAACAATCCCCCACTATTTTTAAAATGAACCCTAACTCTTGTCACTTCAAAAATCTCATGTTTTCAGTAAAGGTATCTTAAGGATTTGAATCTTTACCTAAGACATGGTTTCAGCCATCCGAAATAATATGGTAGACTAAGCTTTGAACCAATTATCCTACTTGAATAGGTGTGCATGACTCATGTATGGGATCTTAAATCACTGTATGTCACTTAAAATGACATGTTTATGGCCTTGTGTCCGTACCCTTTTCATGAAGAGTTTTCAGAGTCAAGTTCTTAGACTACTAGAAGCGGCCTCACTTCACTCTCATATAGGTAAACTCTATCAAGAGCACCACCATGATTAATGCTCCAGCAAATATATGCTTATAAATCTATGCCAAATTAAAGGTCAACCTTTCCTTTTTAAACCTCATGGTTGCCAAGTACTTTTCAACCTTGGGATGTATAAACATATCAAGTACTTGCAATCACTCTAATAGTGTACTTTCATCATTGAACCCAAGAATTGATATGATGGTCAAGTGTGAGTTAGGTTTCCACTATCAATGATCAAGATTTATAAAGCTTCAATCCTATCCCCTTTGATATTTTCAACATCATTTCTCTTGCTAAACCTTTCGTCGAAGGATCTACAATATTCAATTAAGATTTTATATAACTTATGAAAATTACTCCATTCATAATCAGATTCTTCACAGAAATATGTCTCAATCCAATATGTCGTGATTTCCCATTATAAACTTGGCTATAAGCCCTTGAAAGAGTAGACTGACTATTACAATGGATAGATATTAGTGCTATTAGCTTAGGTCATATAGGAATTCCAAGTAACAAGTAGAGTCTGCAATACAAATTTGTTTCTTAGATCCCCAAGAAATAGCACCTCCACCTAAAATAAAGACCCATCTACTTGTAGAAGCATGATCCTATGAGTAACTTATCCAACTGGCATCTGTATGTCTTTGCAAAATTAAGTAAAAGTATAGACTTGCACCCAAACTTATTAAGTAAAGGTATAGAAATTAAATTCTTCCTAACTTTTGGTACATAATAGATACAAAACAATGTACTTGTTAGCATCTAAAATACTTGTACTGGTATATCATTACAAGAAGGGGCTCTAATGAACTTGTTGCGGGTGTCAAAATTTCTTTTAAGTTAATGGATTTTCTTCAACAATATCCTAGTTTTCTTTTCATTCTTTGTGGTTGTTTTGAGGTGCTTTTATCGAATTAACCTAAGGCTATGAATTCCAGTTCTTAGATACATGTAAGTTCATGACAGAACTAAATAGATTAGAGTCACAGTGTTTCAGAGAGTGAAATTTGATGCACTACAATAGATTATTCAACTCCTACATGAAAGATTTTCACATTAGCAGCTGTTTTTATGCTTCCTAGTTCTGAAGTGAAACATTTCGGCAATATTTTTGGTCTTAGTCACTCTAGGCCGCCTCTGGTTTCCCAAATATTTTTATAGAAATAATTTTATTTGATGCATCGGGAAAAGTATGAGCATTGGTTATTTTATTTGTGTTTGGTTCGATGGAATGGCTATAATATCCCTGCTACAGAAATCACTTAAAATATTTATTAATAAAAAGTTTCAAATCTTATGACAAAAACATATTGAAATGCTACCTCCAATCTTACATATAGAAGATAGATAATTTATTTTGGTATTAAATATAAAACTTCAATCCATTTTGTATCCTAAATTTGTTGGAATATTTTTTAAAATGAAGAGATGTGTTTTTCAAAAGTCATGTTCTTATGTAAATTTAATAAATTAATAAAGTTATATGAGGGGTTACGTCTTATATAAATTAATAAAAATTCATTTGAAGGGTTTTGTTCTCATATAAATTAATGTATTTATATGAGGGGATGTGTCTTCATATAAATTAATATATTTATATGAAGGGTCATGTAGGAAGTTTACAATACTAAAAGACTCTACATATTAAATGCATTTTATTCATTTAAATTATGTTGGCTTATGAACCAACATATAATTGTGACTTTTCATTAATAAGGTATTATTTCAAAAAGTATCTCTTCAAAGCATTATTTCATGATCTATATAAACCTTTTACCATCACTTTATTTAGACAAAGACAACACAAGCACAAAGATCAAACCATTGCCTTTGTCTTTAAGTACATGCAGAGATAGAGTCAAATTATCACTTTCTAAAAATCATTGTTGTCTTCGCTTGAGTCTTGGAAGTATAATCCATATTCAAGGGTCTTCATTGTATTTTAAAGGAAATTCGCCAGCCATTCCAACTTGCAATCTATAAGACAGGAATAGATGGGGGCGAATTAAGCCTAAAAGAAAGTGTTGTTCACACCTTGAAGATATCGTGCACCACTTTGTTCTTCATCCCTTCTTGTACTCTTCATAAAACCATTCCCGCCAACAAAATTTATAATTTTCGCCTGAAGTATCCCTATTAAATGCATATAGTAAGAAGACTTTTATCAAAAGGTAATTATAATATATTAT
This sequence comes from Neltuma alba, assembly GCF_004799145.2. NCBI lineage: Eukaryota > Viridiplantae > Streptophyta > Magnoliopsida > Fabales > Fabaceae > Neltuma > Neltuma alba. The sequence continues at coordinate 4,087 of NW_021635279.1, forward strand.
TAGAAAGGGTATTTAGGTGGGTGGTTGACATATCCTATTGTGACCGTGAAGCAAACACTGTGGCAGATAGCATGGCTACGGAGGCTAGGGGAATGTTGGTCGACTTCCTTGTGCTGAACACGCCCCCGGAAACGGCTAAAGGCTTCTTACAGTTGGATAGGAAAATGTCTACTCTTGACAGTTCAGTTGCTTAGTTTGTAATAGATGCCCGCTTCAATCAAAAAAAAAAAAAAAAGAAAGGGTATTTAGGAAAATCAACATAGTATACATTTGTTACAAACAACTAACTTCTAACTTAATTAATTTTGTTAAGATTTCCAAATTAGTTATTTAACTTTTATAACAAGGATATAGGAGGGAGTAATATATATCTATATTTTTATTAAAATGAATTTTTCTATTTATTACAAAATATCCTTGAGAAACTAAAATGGATCTACTTATGATCACGATTCATCGTACATAAAATAGATTATATTGAAGGATTTTCACATAAGAAATCTAATTCCACGTCTAAATGTTTCCAATAAGGTTTTATATAATTGGAGCTAATTCCACATCCAAATGTTTCCAATCACGTTTTACGGAATTGGAGCATCTGTGAGGAAACTGTAATTACTGGTATTCATCATTAAACATCCACATCACATCCCAAAATAATATGATTCCATTTTTAATAAAAGAAAATATCAAGTTTTGATAACACTGGGAAGTATTTACCTCTCATAATCCCTGGAAATTTTTCCCATGAAATTTCAGAATCCAGGATAATCAAACGATGAGTAGAGCACATGTTTTGGTTTTGCCTTTTCCAGCACAAGGCCATGTGAATCCTCTTATGGATCTTTCACATGAACTGGCCAAACATGACATCAAAATCACATTTGTGAACACAGATTTCATCAACAAGCAAATCATGGAAGCTGAGGCAACAAGAATGAAGATAAAGAACAAGTGGGAAGTGATCAGATTCAAATGGTCTCAATCCCAGATGGGATAGAACAAGAGGAGGACAGGAATCGTTGGGAGATATTAATAGAGTCAATCTGGCAAGTTATGCCAATGAAGCTTGAACAGCTGATCCAAGAGAAAAGTGAAAAATCAGAGAATGAAAAGATTAGTTGCGTAGTTGCAGATGCTGCCATGGGATGGGCACTTGAAGTTGCAGAGAAGATGGGAATCCATCGTGCTACGTTCTTGTCTACATCAGCTGCGGTCTTGGCCTTGTGTTTCAGCATTCCAAAACTGCTTGATGATGGAATTATTGATGATGATGGTGAGACCTTTGTGCTTAACTTCGTTTTTCTCCCCTTTTTTCTGCATTTTCTTTCACAAATGGAAATGATGATTAAAAACATGATGAGTATTTAGTCTTACATACATCAGAAATGATCAAACTACTTATAGTTCTTCTCTTAAAACTATTTTAAGTGCATGGTTGGAGTAAAGTTGTTGAACTTTAAGTAGTTTGATCATTTCTGATGTATGTAAGACTAAATACTCATCATGTTTTTAATCATCATTTCCATTTGTGAAAGAAAATGCAGAAAAATCAGTTACTAGCAGAAGCCATGTTTATGGGGAAGGTAATTTTGTTGTTTCCAGTGCGTGTCACGTTGCTTCCCCTCTGTACTTGTCTTATTTGTCCTTACATGATGTCAATGGACAACATAGAGAGAGACAATTTAAAGAAGACAATGTGAGAAAGAAGAAAGAGAAGATAACTGACCATCTTTTTTTTTTTTTTTGGAGACAAGACAGAAGACAACTTTAATTTACAAAAATCAGTAACTATAAAAGTCACTTTTACAAAAGCTACTCCAAATAAGCTAGAATTTGAATAGAAATTGTTCATAAGAATTTGAATAAAGTATGTCGCACGTATTACAACTGAACTATACAAAGAATCGAGTTTGATCACAATTAACCTATACACAAGTATAGGATCAATACTTAATAGCTTCAACTTTCTAGTATATTTGCATATATTGTGTATATATAATCATGACAAGTAATCTAATCTCTATTGCAGGAACACCAACAAAAGATCAAATTATTCATTTGGCGCCAAATATGCCTGCTATGAGAACAAAACATTTTCCTTGGGCACAAATGGGTGCTGGCTTGAATGCACAAAAACTTGTGTTCAACTGTATGATGAGAAACAACGCTGCAGAAATTGCAGAGTGGGCGATCTGCAACTCAGCTCATGAACTTGAGCCTTCAGCATTTGCTTATGCTCCAAATATTCTTCCTATAGGTCCACTCCAAGCAAGCAAGAGCAACCATGTTGATCATTTGGCAGGATCATTTTGGCGAGAAGACTCAACTTGTTTAAACTGGCTTGATCAACAACCAGATAAGTCGGTCATTTATGTTGCATTTGGAAGTTTCACCATCTTTGATCTCCTCCAATTGCAGGAACTAGCACTAGGACTTGAACTCTCAAACAAGCCATTTCTATGGGTCGTAAGATCTGATATCAACAATGGGGCAGTCAATGCCTTCCTAAAAGAATTTGAGGATAGATTATGTTCTCATGGGAAGGTAGTTGGTTGGGCTCCTCAGCAAAAAGTTCTAACGCATCCTTCAATGCTTGTTTCTTGAGCCACTGTGGTTGGAATTCTACCATTGAAGGTGTCATCAATGGAGTGCCTTTCTTGTCTTGGCCTTACTTCGCTGACCAATTTCTGAACGAAACCTACATTTGTGATATCTGGAAGGTTGGGTTAAGGCTTAACCGAGACAATGGGATTATCAGTCAAGAAGAAATAACATTTAAGATAAAGCAACTGCTCAATGATGAGGGTTTAAGAGCAAGGGCTTCAGAACTAAGGAAAAAGTCATTGACAATGTCAAAGATGGTGGCAGCTCAAACAAGAATCTGAAGAACCTTGTTGATTGGATAAAAGCATAAACAAATAATTTCATGTCCGTAATTAAAGTCTAACAGGGCAAGAACAAAAACAACCTCTCTGCAAGAGGGAACTTTGACGGACTTGTTCAGGAACTGAAAAAGATCTTCCAAGTTGATGCATTCTCTTTCACTGGTTTGTTTTGTTTTTATGGACTTTCAGCTGTTTCAAAGGACTGTCTCTCTGAACACCCCCCCCCCCAAAAAAAAAAAAAAGAAAGAAAAAAAAGTCAACAAGCCTAACAACAAAAGCTAAGAGACGATGTTGAAATTCAGGCCACTGATGCCAGCGGTTCAATTCAATTTGCTTCAGTCTTTCTGCCTCAAGTAGAAAGTCTGCAACCCAAAATCATAAAGTTCATATTTCCAAATTAATTAGTCCTGGCAATCTACAGTACTCAATAATAGCTCCACTTTATGCTTCAATGAGTATGAAGATAATGCATCATAGATATTCACAGTTCCAGCTAACATGAGACTGGTCACTCTCTTACAGCAAACTGAAACAACAAATATGAAAGCAAAAGCATATATTGTCTTTGTTACTATTTTATCAAGAACATCACGCCCACAATGCTATGGTGCTATCATTTGCACCTCTTTCAGATGAGAGTACGCATCAATAGCTTATTGAATGCTACATAGTATATTATTTGCATAAACAACCAGCATACATATTACACGTTGATACCAGACAACGTATGCTTAAGGAAAATAACTTTGGAATGGATGGCTTCCATAATGTGCCACTGCCAATGTGCCGTGCATGTTAAGTTCAAAATAGAACAAACTAGCTCAGAAGCACAATGTTTCAAAGAGGCAACTTCGATAAATAATCATGGTGATTATGCAACTTCTACTTGAAAGATTTGCACATAAGCAAGTAATAATTTTTGCTTCCTTGAGCTCTTAAGTGAAATAATCTGCCAATAATGTTCATTCTCAATTCACTCCAGAAGCTGCATTCTGAACGTAAAACAAAGTCATCCTAGCCTAAACTCCATCATGCACAATTGATGCAATTAATCCCGTATCCAAACATTAGAATAAATTTCATTAAGAATAGCCAGCACTGGATCAATCTTCTTTCTTTGTAGGTTTTCCAAAGCTTGCTAATTATTTTATTCATCTAAGCAGGGGAACGATCCTTCTTGGACAAGAACGAGCATCATTGGAAGTGAACCTGTAATAACCCAAGTTTTACCAAGATATTTATACCTGGTAACAAACTTAAGAACCAAGCAACTTTTCCATCTTGCATATCCATAAACAATGAAAAAAAGCAATATGCTAGCTGCAGTAATGCCCCCAACAAATGGCCAGAAAACTCCGTGAGTCTGGTATAATGTACAAGGGATGTTCATACCAAACATGCCAGCAATCAAAGTCTCAAAAGCAATGGCAAATGATGCAATGGTCAGTGTCAGCTGAAGCTGAATAAGTTCATTTCGATGGCTGTCAAGTTGGATGTTAACATAGTCCTCTGTGTCGTCAATATACTCCCTCACCTGCAAACCCATAGCCATGGAGTAAGAATAAAATGAGGGTCAAATTCCTTTATTCAAAAAAGAATGAGAGTCAATTCCATCACAATTAACTAATACAAGTAAAGGCAAAATCTAGTAACAACTTTTTAAATACTTACCACAACTTTACTGATAAAAACAAAATAAACCAGTTTAACATTTTTTACATCTTAACACATCATCAACTCTTTCAAATAATTTTTCATACATGTTGTGCTTTTACTAAGGAAGCTAAAAGGAAAGGGGGAAAAAATGAAGTTTTCCTTAGTCCTTACAGAAACGCTTCCTATGAGTGATGACTACTTAAATTCAAATTAGGCAGCACTTGTGACAATTCAGTATCCATCACCTAACTCATCATTTGGTTCAATGACACATAGACTACTTCTTGCCTACTTCCTCCCTTGGGCCAGAAAAAGATCAGCATAATCTAAACATTTTATGTAACAGATAAATAAAGTTAGCTAGAGGGGTTAACAGGTAGTCCTGATGGATAGTTGATTATTGTCTATATATAAAAGAGAATATAGGGTCATCATAATCAGTGCATTTGGACTAATGGAATAGAATTGAGTTTCTTTTCTCTCATTTCCTCTCCTCCTCCCTGCCTCTGTCTCTCTCTCTTCCCTCTCTTTCCCAGCTAAATACCATAGCAGTAGTATCCAAAGCCAGGCTCCATGGAACACCCCCGGGCTTATAGAGAGAGAGAGCAAGAGGAGAGATACAGAGAGAGGAGGGGAAAAGAAAGAAAAGAAACCCTACTATTCCATTAGACCAAACGCAGTGATTACAATGACTCTTTATTCCTTTTTATAGACAGTAATCAACCATCCTAACTACCTGTTAACCCCTTCAATAACTCTTATCTATCTATTATTATATAGAAAACAAGCACACAATTCAGTGGATCCCACAGCCGAAATCATCGGTCCACATTGAGTGCAGACACAACAACTTGTAATAGCAGCCAACCTGGCAAATAAAGGGGGCAATAACCACAATGATCGTCATAAAAAAACTTACTGATAATATCTTTCCGTGTTCCATCCAACTGCATAAAAATATGCCTCAAGCAACATCTCCAGATCCTCAACATCAGAATCATCCACCACGTTGCTAGTGATAAGACTTCCACTTCTATTAGAGCCATGGTGAGGAACAAGAGCTGCAGTAGCAAAGGCATTTGAGGCAGTGGCTCCCAAGAGAACCTCAGATTGCTGATTCTGCAACCACTTCCTAGTCAAATACAACTGTGCCATATCGTGGTTGTCATCTAGAAGATGTTCAATTTCATCCCGCACCTGAAGAAAAATGATGATCATACAATTGCTAAATATGATGTTAACTCCAATATGATTGCATGCATCATCAAATGATACATATTATTAATTAGCTGCAAGAATTTGTGTTTAAGAAAGCAATGACTTCTGAACAGCTCATAAACAGAAATCAATAAATTAGAGGGGAAGGATATATTGTTCTTTTCTTTGTTTTAGGACCACATTGTTGAATGCATATAATCATCAGTAAGATTGAGGATTAAACTCCATTCTTGAAATTTTCAACCAATACAGCATTCAGAAGGTTGATCTGATATCAACCTTCCATAAAAGAAGCAAGTAGAGGCCATCGTTAATGCCCATTCCAATTCAAGAAACAAAACCCCCCCCAAAAAAAGGATCAGACTTGTAAGAATTTTAATCCCACTTACATATTTTAAAATACTTTTTTCCCCAAAGCTATCCTTGGTCACTTACTGCAGCCCCCACGGAGAAAGTAGTCCTTACCAGAGGGACAATAACCACCCAGAAAATGAATATATTACATAATGCTTAATGCAGCAGCGTACCTTTTGCACACGTGCCAGCAAACGTGTAAGGTTGCTTTTCAAACTTCGCACATGTTCAAGATTCTTGGTGCTAACATTTCTAGCCAATTCATCCAATACAGGGTATGCACCTTTCTCAAGGTCTGCCACATTTGAGTCCAGATATGTACAGACAACTTCTAAAGCAATCTCTAAAACTTGAAACTCAAACGGAAGCTCAGCTTGCAAACCATCTGCGGGCTCTGGCACAGGTAACCATTGTCTGCCAGTTGAAACAAGCAGTTCATTTTCTTGTTCTTCTGCATGGCCATGAAGTTTTGGCTGGGTTTTATACGGAAGTTGTTGCCTTAGTTGTTCAACAAATGGAAGAACCTCATGGGAAAGAGGATCAAGAACAAGGACTTCTTCGGCCGTGACTATAGCCTTTATAAACTCCAAATTGACTACCATTGCTTTCTCCCTGGCTGTGAGAAGCATATATTGCAACATGAAAATAGAGGAATATCAATCCGGCCCCACTTATAAGGCAAAGATAGAAGAAAATAATAACAAGGCATGCCATTAATTTTTTATCACCACTTTCCCCTATTACCCCTCACTAAATGCTGGTGCGTGTTATTTTATTCTCAAAGCATGTATGACTTCATAGGGACAAAGTTAGAAACTTATTAAATTTTTAGACAGAGTCAATAAGTTTAAGGTTTTCCTTGTTTCTAGTGAAACACCTTGAAAGTGACTTATAAGTTATAAATAGAATAGATTAGTAATATAAAGACCTGGTTATAACCATATTCTGCTTAAGAGCTGAAACAAAGATAGTGAGTACTGAATAGTATCAACTGTACTGATATAGGTTATTACGGTGCTAGAGTGTCCAGAAAGTGGACCTCAGCCCAAACTTTAAGATCAAAACAAACTCGCATACAAATTATGCATTATTTCCCCGCCACGTTCAAACTGCAATCTCGTCTTTTCACCAAGTGCTCAAGAAATTCAGCTTGAGATACCGCACAAACCTTTTATAAACAATCGCAAAAAATAAACAAAATTTTCTGGAAAGCAGTGACACTCAGAAAGCCATACACAAAACAGTTGATAGGTAAGAAGGAAAAACACAATACGATCCAAATTCATTACCAAGAATATTGGAGGAGTGAGAGAAGAGAGGGCCCAAAATTCTCAAATCCCTGGCCGGAATCGCCGCGACTCTGATAATTGCGTTCTTATCCAACTCAACGAGCTCCGATTGACCCGACCGATCAAACCTCATCCACACCTCGCGACGCCGGCCTTCTTCTTGGTCTTTACCAACGCCCCACCACCACCCCCACCAGGTGAGCCCAAAGTCCCGATTGTCTGCTGCTGCGGCGGCGATGGTGGTGGCCGATGATCAGCCGCCTTCTTTGGGCGACGGCGTAAGCTTGAGGATCGAAAGGAGAGAAGACCCTTACCCTTATTTTTACCCATATTCTTCCCTATATCACACAAATTCCTTTAAGTGGTAGGAACAACAACTGTCAATCCCCTTCGGGATTCTCAACTTCGTCGTCTTCTTCTCCGGGTCCTCCTTCACCACTCTGATCTTCCATACAAGGCTTTTGGTTAGAAGCTTAGTGTTAGTTTGGGGTTGTTTATATTTTATACCGTATAACGGATACGATCAGCGAAGGTTACTTTCTCCTGAGTTCTGACTTCCGATCTCAATACGGCCTCCATGATTTTTTTTTTTTTTTTTTTTAACATGAATTTTGGAGGAAAAAAATGTTTAATATGTTTATTAATTTTATTAAAGAATACCCTCTTCATTTTTTCATAAGTTATATTTTAAAAAATAATATTTTATTTATAAATTATTTTACAAAATGTATGATATAATTAATTTCTTAATAATATTCTTGGTGTCATGTGGATATTTTTAAATGATTATAAAGAACAAACAATACACTGATTGATTTTAACCAACTTAATTAATATAAATTAGTTTAAAATGACTTATAAATAAAAAAGGAAGTGAGTAATTGAAAGATCTTCATTTTGGCGTATGTAAAGTATAGGTCAATTTTATAATAATTTGAATAAACTTTTTATAATTTTTTATATTCTAAGCTTATTTTCAACATTACAAGCTTACGGGAATTGATTTAGAATTTTATGAAATTGGTCAAAAAGTGAACCCGATCAGCTCATCAAACCAGTAAAAAATCATATAGTACTTGTGGTCATAAATATAAGAGTTAATTGACTAATTTAAAAAGATTAAATTACTTATTTATAATATATGTTATATGATTTTGTTATTTTATATCATTATATTAATATATAAGTAAGGTAAACTAGTTTGAAAACAAATAATAAAATAAATATTTTAAAATAATTTAAGAATTTTTTAATATTCATAAATTAGTCAATTAGTATTATAGTCTTCTAGTCCTTAATATAAATCTAATTGTTAAGTTAATTTTAGTACTAAATATGATACTTATTTGTCATATTTATCAATTTTTTCTAAATTACCCTATGGATACCCCTTAATCATAATCAAGCAAGTGAGGGAGGAAGGATATTAAGAAAGATGATTACGGTGTTTTAGAAAAAATATGTCATATTTTTGTAATGAATTAATTACCTAACTTCCGTAATCTAATCAAATTAGTTAAATAGGTCTTATATTAAGGATAAGAAGAGCATTAAGTACGGTAGATTTCGTTTCTTTTGAAAAGCAGCTTGGTGAAACTGCAATCTGGTCTGGAAATTGCCCATTTATTGCACAAAAAAAAAAAAAAGAAATCAAACGTAGTTTCACATTCTCCAACATTAAGGGAGCGGCACATGCCAAAGATTCTGGACTTCTGGTTGCAATTCACCAGACTCTGTCCTTCATATATGCTTAAAGATTTGTCCTAAAGCCAGAGAAATTTGGCTCGGATTGATCAATCGCCCACAAATTACTACCATTTTCTTCTCTTTTCTCTGCTGTGGGATTGGATTATTATTTGAAATGCAAAAAATTAAGCGGCAAGTTCAAATGCTAGGAAAATATCTTGCCATAAGCTTTTTACTCACACTTGTTGGAACATGTAGAAAGCCAAATGCAAATAAAAAGCTCTACTTAGACGCAGTCACTCTTGAAGATGACATTTCTTTCATCATAGGTCAAAGTATAGTTAATGACATGAAGCTGGAAGTCATGATCGGCATTGACACTGGGGAATAAGAATGGAGAGAGATAATAATTTTGAATGGATATCATTTGGTAGTGATTGGTCCATTTAAATATTGATGAAGTAGTTAGTAGTAGAAATATAACTTATAACACAATGAACCCAACCCACAAAAACCGACGAGTTCGGGCTAGCTAAAAGCTAACTCTTTGGTGGCAGGTCTTTTTAGCTCGCATCTTCAGACCCACAACCCGTGATATTATCATTTCAAAATGGAGCAGCGTACTGTGAACATGGAAAATTTAAAGCTGAAATACCCCTAGTATTTCACTCTTGCATTGAAGCTGAAATTTTGACTGTACATGAAGAAGGTATTCCACTTTTCCGGCAGGAAAAGTTTACAAAGTCAATGTCTACGACAACTTCATGAAATCCATCACTCTTATTTAGAATGAACATGCTTAGGACCATTATCTCCTCCATCACATCAAGATTAGGGAACTTATTATGTACACAATTATTGGATATAGTAAGTCACCATTGATCATGAAAAGCAACACAATGTTGCTGATTGGCTAGCGCACCAAGCAAGTAACTAACAATCTTAACATTAGGATTTTTAACTGTCCCGCTTAGGGTGAACTTGTCTCTTTAAAGAGTCTTGATCTGGTCCTGCTTTTGTGGCCTTATAAAACCGCAACATATAGGCAGGCTCCTGTGAGTTTGGAGCCAAGAAATCGCTCCACAAAATATAATTGTTAATATATATATATATATTTCCAATCCTAAATATATGAGTTGAATAGCTAATTTATATAAATTCAGAAAACTAGTTATTTGTTAATATAATATATGTGTTGATTTTTTTTAAATTCTTATTTTAGTGATTTGCATTGAAAACTAACCCTTGATAGACGCATACTTATATGTATTAAAAGATAGTTTAGGAAACAATTGTAACCTTAGGAGACAAAACAAATTAGGGTTTGTTTGATACGAGGAAAATGAAAGGGAGGGGAGGAGAGAGAAAATTTTAATGAGCTTGATTTAAAAAATCGAAAAAGTGAGGTTAAAAGCTTTTAATTAATTCTTACTCTTTTATATTACATCTTTTCTTTATAAAATTTTAAAACCCTACTTTTTAAAATTTTTTTTTAATCGAGCTCATTAAATTTTTTCCTCCTCTCCATTTCCTTGATACCAAAAAGCCCTTAGAGTTTTATATTTGGGATTAAAACTGATTCTTCTATTAGCTTTCATATTTAAGACTGAATGAAGTGCGCATGCATACACTTATAGATATACATGCATTTCTCCTGTCATGGTTGGGAAACTAGTTAGAGGGTTGATTTTAATTAGTTCTAACTATCACATTTGTTAAAACTAAATAATTTATTTGAATTTCTTCAGTCACCCGAACTAATTAAGTGGTTGTTATATTAAAGGAGTATTTATCATAGCTAGGGGATAGAGATGAAAATGCAGTCAGCAATTAATTAAAAAGTGTGGCGACTAAACAAGAAATTAACGAGATAGAGAGCTGCTAGTCAGAACCCACCTAACAAATTTACAAACTGTTAGGTTGATCACATGATGATTAACACTAAATCCAAACCCAAATCATCATTATTATTAATGTTACTCTTAGCCTACACCTACACGAGTTCTCTCGTCTTCACCTACCTAAAATCTCTTTACTTCTTCGTATAATAACACCACTGTAGCTGATTGGCAGCCCTTCGTGTTGTTCATCCTCTCTTTTTGCAACTCTTCGTTTTGTGATCACGCAGAAGAACAACACATTGTTATGGATTCTGATTCAGTAGTCCCAAAGACCGTTTGTGTCACTGGGGCTGCTGGCTTCATCGGTTCCTGGCTTGTCATGAGACTACTCCAACGTGGCTATACTGTTCGAGCCGCCGTGCGTGACCCTGGTTCTGTTGTATCCCCACAACTTTCACTTCTATGAAGGATTTCATTAGCAGATTTCTATTTACATATTTTCTTGAACATATTGTGTTACTTCCTTCCATCCTAAACACACACACACACACAGACACACACAAGAGTCTGATACTCACTTAATCATTTGTACATGGTATTAGAGCCCGACTCAGGTCAGCTAATTAGACAAACTAGTGAAAGTCTCTTGGCCAGTCTGGGCAAGAGTTTGATCTGATTGATTGAGTTGGATTTTACGTATTTATTTCTTTTCTTATCGAAATTGAAATGATGTTGTTGAGTTTAAAAAAAAAAAAAAAACAGTCCATCAAATTTATAGTACTTTAATAATTTTTTTTATTGGATTATGTGTGACTTGTGGAATAATGCTTTTTATTTAAATATTATTTTAGTTATAATTGGCTTCATCTCAGATTGGTCCCAATTTAAACTACTACCTCCAGTCCTAATTATAAAAGCTAATTGACTAATTTAAGGTGATTAAAGAAATGAGTTAAATTAGTTATTTGTAATAAATAAGTGTTGCCTTTTCTAAAATATTCTTACTAATTAAATATATTAGATAGAACTACTATTATTAGAATGATTACCTTAAAAAAATGCATAAATATTAGAAACAAAGTGGATTGAGGTCTTATATTTAAGATCAAAATAAAAGTCAATCGATGTCTTATATTAAGGACCGGAGGTAGTATTAACTTTTGTATTACTGTTTTAACCAATTTATTGATCAGTTTGGTTTTTAGAACCTTGCAATTGCATTAAAGAAATCACCTCATGCGTAGGAAACCTCCATAATAATAAGGGTGGCTTAAAAAAAAAATATAAATTTAAAAGGTAATGTAAATTGACCTTACATTTAGAATCAAAATAATTCCATCAACTAGCTTCTATGTTTAAAATCAAAGGGATTATATTAAAAAGCTAGAAAATTTATTTTGAAGTATGGGAGGTACCAAATGGGTGCAGGGAGATGTTTTTGAAAGACAAAACTTTTGTCTGATTTTGAGACTCCCCTGGGAGTCGTGTTACTTCTTTTTATCAAGCCTTTGCTTGCTTTTTCATTATTAAAAAAAATATTTTGATTATTAAATATAAATTTGTGTTGTTTTATAGATAACATGAAGAAAGTAGAGCATTTGCTAGATTTGCCTAACGCCGACACACACTTGACTCTGTGGAAGGCAGACCTTACCCAGGAGGGAAGCTTCGACAATGCCATCAATGGCTGCATTGGAGTTTTCCATGTGGCTACACCTTTCAATCTTGAAACCAAGGACCCTGAGGTAATTTAATTTCCTCCTCTTATTTATTAAATTATTCTTCTTAAACTATTACTTTTTAAAATTATGTTAACTGTAATAAATAAAAGCATAACAATTATGAATTTGATTGGGGCATTTTTTTTGCAGAATGAAATGATAAAACCAACAATCAATGGTTTATTGGACATTATGAAAGCATGCGTGAAGGCCAGAACAGTGAGAAGATTGGTGTACACATCTTCTGCTGGAACTCTTAGTGCCACGGAGCACCTGAAACCTGTGATTGATGAGACTTGCTGGAGTGACGTTGAGTTCTGTCTTAAAGCAAAGATGACTGGCTGGGTTAGTACTTAGTGCTTCCTCCTCTTTCTCTACGCATCATTTGTATTGATCTCTTATTTCTTGAATTGAATTGTAATTTGTAAGTTATTTTGTGAGTTATTAACCTTTTTTTTACACACATTACTCATACTACAATTTATTAGGAGAAAACTTAAAATATAAGTTTAGAGATGATAATAATATGGGTTAAGCTTGTTGGATTGGCAAGATGTTTTGGAGCGAGCTCTTTTCAACTTATAAGCCAATTACTACCTCATGGGTTGGCTCACCTTTAAAAATTTTCACATTTATTTTAATAATAATGTTATTATTTTGCATTTAATTTAAACTCAATATTGTTTTATGTTAGGAATTTGGTTTCATACTTGATTTTTCATTTTCTTTAATAATTTATCATTTTTATATTGATAGAATCATTATGTAAAAATTATATGTTTATGATAGAATCATTATGTAAAAATTATATGTTTATATTTATAGGTTTTGCGTTAATTTAATTATATATTTTATAAAAATGTAGAAATATTTGAATTTAGTCCACAATTTTGTAATTTAATTTGAAGATTTCAAAACAATTGAGAAACATTTAAAAAAGAAAAAAAAATTGGGGTTAGCAAGCCCACTCACCAACCCACTTTGCCCGACTTAACCCGTGCCTATAGGTTGGCTCACATTACGAGTTTTGATAGTATTTTCGTATGCTTTCAAAAGTAGTAAAGTTAGTTAGAAAAATAATTCATTTCCAGATAGAATTAATGACTCAACCACTCCTTAATTTTGATGAAGTGGTTAGAGAATTATAATAACAGGCAGATGGAGTATTTTACTATTTTACGTTCAAATTATTTATTGGACACATGAGAGATATTAGAAAAACAAACTATTCCTCCGGTCCTTATTATAAGACCCAATTTGACTTTTTATTTGGTCCTAATTATAAGACCCAATCCATTTTGTCTCTTATATTTATGTATTTTTTTCCAAGATAATCCTTCTAATAATGATAGTTTTAGCCAATATACTTAATTAGCAAGGATATTTTAGGAATGACAACACTTATTTATTATAAACAACCAACTTAACTTACTTCCTTAATCTCCTCAAATAAGTCAATTGGGTCTTATAATTAGGACCGGAGGAGTATATATAATCTGCAGGTATATTTTGTTTCAAAGACATTGGCAGAGCAAGAGGCATGGAAATTTGCCAAAGAGCATAACATGGATTTCATCAGTGTAATTCCTCCTCACGCGCTTGGCCCTTTTCTCATGAATTCAATGCCTCCCAGTTTTTTCACCTCTCTTTCCCTCATCACAGGTGAGTTATTATTAATTTCTTTTAATTTCAACCTTGTTAATGCTTAAATTATATTCTTAATTTCTTGACCTATTAGCTTTGAAAATTTGGAAAAAAAAATTGACACTTTTGTAATTTAACAAATTTTTTTAATTTAAGAAACGCAGTTGATACGGCCTTACAAAAAAGACTGGGTAGAATATTTTTATTTACTTTAATTTAATGGACTCTGGTTATTGTAGGGGATGAAGACCGTTATTCAATCCTAAAGAAAGGCCACTTTGTTCATTTAGATGATCTTTGTATGTGTCACATATTCTTGTTTGAGCATCCTCAAGCAGAAGGAAGATACATATGCTCCTCCCATGAGGCCACAATTCATGAAATTGCCAAGTTGCTCAGTCAAAAATACCCAGAGTACAGTGTCCCCACCAAGTACAGCTCACTTTCTCTTTATTTTTGAGAAAATCCAAAAAAAAAACTGTTAAATTTTAAAATTTCAAATCAGTCTTAGTTACTACATTCATAAAAAAAAACTATATTTAAAAAACAAATAACAATATATTTTTATAGTAACTGTTGATTTAGAATTTTGAAATTGAACAGTTATTTTTTGGAGACTTTTCCTTTATTTTTCCAATATAATTAATTTAAATACTCACACACACAAACATGCTAATGCCGAATTCAACTTTTGGACACAATCTAAGTATAATGAGTAGCACGCTGTCATTGGAACAACTTTCTGTTGACACTTCATAGTTATCAATAATTCATTTACATGAGCGAATGAATCCATGTTGAACTCATTATTATTATTATACGCATGAATGATCTTTTTTTTTTCCTTTTTTTTGGTCTAAAGGTTTAGGAATATTCCGGAGGACTCAGAGATATCGCACTTTTCTACTAAGAAGATAAAAGATCTAGGATTTCAGTTCAAGTATAGCTTAGAGGACATGTTCACGGCAGCTCTTGATACTTGCAGAGAAAAAGGGCTTCTTCCCAAGTCTGCAAAAACCCTCGCTTACGGCACAATTAGTACATGAAAGTTCATGTGAGTTGGTTTTTGAAAACTCACTAATATCAAGGCAAGCTTCAAGGTTTTGAGAATATTCATCAAGGCATTTAGTGAGATTATCATGTCAACAATAAGATTTGAATCTACCTCTTTTTGACGATATGGATTGTATCTTTATCAACTAGCTAGACTAATGTATGTTTGCAGGTTTCAATATTATATTCTAAAATTATGGCCTAGGAGATGAAGCGTGTCTATGAGGTTTCATGTGTTTTAAGTGTTTGGTTCGTTTTATGATTATTTTTCCCCATTTTGGGACTGTTTTATTTTAATATACTGAAAGTGTGTTGGGTTACCTGTTGAAAATCACCGAAGCGTCATGTTTGATTGAAGGAAACACATTCATTTTAGTTGGATTAAGTACACATAACATGAAATAGTTAAAACAAGACAAAATGTCGTGATGTGGCCTTCTTTTTAAGAAAAAACTGCTTGACATGGATAAAAACCTAATGGATATTCATGTATAATGAATTCTTATTTGTAATGTTTTAGCTGGATATGTTGTTTAAGTTTTGGATTTTCCTTGGAAACGTTTTATATAATTAAACATGTTATTTATTAAAGTAATTATTGATTCACCAATACTTAAGAACCTAGAAGCTGAATTTCAAGAGAGTAATTGTCATTGTTTTTGTTGTTATTTCACATAACTAAATTTATTAGTCCTTAAAGTCAACCAAGTTATTTCATACTACCTCCGGTCCTTAATATAAGAGTTCATTTGATTTTTATTTTGATTCTAAATATAAAACCCTAATTCACTTTATCTTTTATATTTATTCATTTTTTTCAAAGTAGTCCTTATAATAATGATAGTTCTAACCAATACAATTGATTAGTAAGAATATTTTAGAAAAGACAACATATATTTATTACAAATAGCTAATTTAACTAATTTTTGTAATCTGCTTCAATTGGTCAACTAGCTCTTATGTTAAAAAACACAGGTAGTATTATGTTGAAGTTTAATTTGATAGTTATCTTATACAATATTTTGTACCAAGCACTAAGATATATTGATGCCCAATGGTCATATAACATTTTGGGAACCAAAAAGTGGTGGATCAAATCCAATTTTGATAAACTCTTGCCTAAAAATTCTCTAGTTGTCTGGACTCTGGTGACTTGCCACGGAGGGATGTTTTTGGTTTTATGAAAGAACAATTAGGTCATTTTAAGGAAAACTCAGTCCAGATTCCGGAGTAGCCCCTAAAATCAACATTAAAGTTAAACAATTTCGCTGGACCATTTTTAAAAGCCCATGTTTTGGGAGTCCCTTTTCTTCTTCACTGTGCCTTTTAGTTTAGTAACCAACTTCTAATGAATTATTCTTCCGGTTCTTAATATAAGATCTAATTAGAGAGTTGATGTTAATCTTATATATAAGATCTATTTCATTTGTTTATCAATTTTTCCCAAATTAACCTTATTGGTATCTTTCCAACAATAATCCAGTAAGAAAAAGGAAGGAAAAGAATCAAGAAAGATATTTAGGATGTTTTAGAAAAAAAAATATCATATTAACTAATTTACCTAACATTCTTAATCTATTCAAATTAGTTAATTAGATCTTATATTAAAGACAGAACGAGTATGAACTAGCTTTGTCTCTTAACCGGTAATAATTCATCAGAATCATATCTGTGTGGTTATGTCTAAGAAGTTCTAGGGACACTGATCAATCCAAGGCTCAGTGTGATTTTTTTTTTTTAGCCAAAAATGCTTATTGTAATACTATCTCAAGTCCTAAATATAAAAAAAAATTAGAGATTTAATTTGATTCTAAATATAAGATTTCAATTCACTTTGTCTACTATATTTATTCTTTTTTCCCCCTAAAGTAGCCCCCATGATGACATGTTACAGATTTCTATTCTAATAGATATGAGTAATAAGGTTATTTTAGGAAAAACAATATTCATTTGTTACAAATAATTAACATAACTAATTTTTTTAATATTTCTAAATTAATTATTTAGCTCTATATTAAGTACCGGAACTAGCATAACTTATCAACTTGGATCTTACTCTTGACCGGCCCGTGATCAAAATCATACGATTAATTAATTCTTGCATTTTATTTTCAAAAAATAAGAAGGCTGATACATTCAATTTATTTTCATTATAGTTGATTTCAAATAGTATTCAAACAATTTGATTTTAAAAAATTTCTTTCAACAATTAAAAAAAATTTATGATTACTACCTATTACAAATTAAACTAGATCTTATATTAAGAAGAAGTAATTACATTTATTATTAATAATTTTTTGAACTACGATCTCTCAATCTCAAATATAAATTAAAGTGTTTCTAGAATAAATTTTTGGTATATAATATGAGTCTTTTGGTGGGTCATTAATAAACTTTTCTTCCAAATATTATCTTTTCTTACAATTTATTAGAATGAGACTTGAAGTCTAATGCAACGTTTTTCTATGCTCTTAGATATAAGCAAAGTTGGAAAAAGTTTTATTTTTAAACAAAGCTAATGAGTCAATCATCTTTACTTGGTTCTGGTGAGGTAGTTAGAGATTACTTAAAATGTCGATGGGAGGAGATGCTTGTTATTTTGGGTTAAGATCCAATTTTGTTCCGAAAATTTACACAGAAGAGTAGTTGTGAGTACTCAAAATTTTTTATTGGATCAATATCGCTCTTAAAGTGTCAATAGACAAAATCATCCAAAGTGTTTATTAACTAACATTGCCTATTAAAGAACTAATATTGAGCATTAAACTTTTAACAACTAGAAGGGACATTGCTCATTTTTTAATACTTTTGGAGACAATATTGATTTAACAAAAATTTTCGGATCCCCACAGTTCGTGCGTGAAAACTTTTGAGACTAAATTAGACCTCAACCCTATTATATTCAGGGACAAAGCTGAAACTGGAGTCAAGCAAGGCAGCTAAACAAGACAAAGTCATGAGAGAGTTGCCACTCAAAAGTCATAAACCACCTACTACCACCGCTGGGTTGATCACATGATTAACAATAAATTCAAACCCAAATCATTACTAACATTACTTTTATATATAAATTATCCTCTGTAACTAATATCTTTTCTTCTTCTTTTTCTTCTTCTTCTTATAACACTGTCACCGACAGCCTTTTGATTTTTCATCCCAGTGATCAGCTAGAAGAACTGGACATTATGGATTCTTATTTAGTGTCAAAGACCGTTTGTGTCACCGGAGCTGCCGGCTTCATCGGTTCCTGGCTTGTCATGAGACTCCTCCAACGTGGCTATACTGTTCGAGCCACCGTGCGCGACCCTGGTTCTTATTTTACATGAAGGAATTAATATTCATGCATGTTTTTTTTCTCTTTTCATTTAATTTGTTAGTTCATTCAATTATTTGATTTTCATGTTCAATTCGCAGGTAACATGAGGAAGGTGAAGCATTTGCTAGAGTTGCCTAATGCCGACACACGCTTGAGTCTGTGGAAGGCAGACCTTACCCATGAGGGAAGCTTCGATGATGCCATCAGTGGCTGCATTGGAGTTTTCCATGTGGCTACCCCTTTGGATTTAAACTCCAAGGACCCTGAGGTTTAGTTCTTTACTTCTCTCACTTTATCTCTAACAAATGGGTCCCATGCATGAATACCCTAGACTGAGGGGTTAAGATTGAGATTGGATACTATTAGTTTTTCATTATTGATCCCATTCTACTAGGGATTACATAATTCTACCATTTCTTGGTATTTGAAAATCAATGTTGAGATTCGAGATTTTCGGACTAAGTTGTCTTTGTAATATTTTAAATATTACTTCATACCAAACAAAGGTTTAAAGTCTCGTTCTCATTCTTATTTCCATTCTCATTCTATTTCTAAATATTAGGGGTGTATTCATGGGATGATCCCATCCCAGTTCCATCTCAATAATCTTGTGAATCCAACTGTGACAAGTTGGGTTGGCTGAATTGCAGCTCATCAGGAGGTGGGTCTTTTCAGCCCAACCCACATAGGTTACAACCTGTGACGAGCTAGCCAGCATTACTAACTCTATACTATATGTAAGTGTGTGTATATGTCACATGCTTGAGCAATATGAATTTGATTGGGGACATTTGCAGAATGAAATGATAAAGCCAACAATCAATGGTTTATTGAACATTATGAAAGCATGCCTGAAGGCCAGAACAGTGAGGAGATTGATATTCACATCTTCTGCTGCAACTCTCACTGGCACAGAGCACCACAAACCTATGATTGATGAGACTTGCTGGACTGACGTTGAGTTCTGTCGCACAGCAAAGATCGCTGGTTGGGTTAGTGCTTCCTCCCCTTTAATATGCATATATGCATCATCTTAAAGATCATAACAAGCTGGGTATTTTGCAGGGGTATTTTGTTTCAAAGACATTGGCAGAGCAAGAGGGATGGAAATTTGCCAAAGAGCATAACATGGATTTCATCAGTGTAATTCCTCCTCATGTGGTTGGCCCTTTTCTCATGAATTCAATGCCTCCCAGTTTTATGATCTCTCTTTCTCTCATCACTACTGGTGCGTTTTTATTAATTCCTTCTAATTTCAACCTTATTGGTACTTAAATTATAATATCCCCTTTTGTCTTATTTATAAGATCCTATTCATTAGTCCTTTATATAAGACCTTCGCAAGATTTAATGGAACATATTTATATGACTCAATTTCACTTATGACCTTGTCACTTTTAGCTTAACTAATGACTAATCCATCATTTATTTCTCCCTAATAAAATACTATATCCATTAAAGGGTAGTTTTGGAAATTTGGAAAACAAAATTTTTACGTAACTTCAACTAACTTTTTTGCTCTAGAAAACCAAAGTTAATAGGGTCTTACGGGAAAAAAAATTGAAAGGAGAGATATTTTATGTGCTTTAACTTAAATTTACTGGACTCTATTTGTAGGAAATGAAGGCCATTATTCAGTGCTAAAGAAAGGGCACTATGTTCATTTAGATGATCTCTGTATGTGTCACATATTCTTATTTGAGCATCCTCAGGCAGAAGGAAGATACGTATGCTCTTCCCATAAGGCCACAATACATGGAATTGCCAAGTTGCTTAGTCAAAAATACCCAGAGTACAATGTCCCCACCAAGTATAACTCACTTTTCCTTTACTTCACAATTAAGAGTAACTCTTTAAATTTCAATACTCTCTCTTCTTCTAAATGTAAAACTCATTTTATAGTGTAATTTATACTACCAGATGAATCTTACATTTAGGACTGAAAGAATATCATTTTATCCTTTTGCCAAAAAAAAAAAGAAGAGTAATTCATTTACATGAGTGATTCTATGTTGAACTAATTATTGTAAACATGGATCATGGTTTTTGTTTATATAGGTTTGGGAATATTCCGGAGGACTTGGAGATTGAGCACTTTTCTACCAAGAAGATAAAAGATTTAGGGTTTCAGTTTAAATATAGTTTAGAGGATATGTTCACCGCAGCCATTGATACTTGTAGAGAAAAAGGACTTCTCCACAACCGTGCGTAAGCTCTCGCTTATGGCACAACTGATTAAAACTGAACATGATATGTACTTTGTGTTTGTGAGAGCCTTGGCTCTTCTATTTAGTTCTTTTCTTTCTTTTTGTGTGCTTTCTAACATATGAAATGAAAATTTAGGCGAGTTGGATACTTAAACTTCATGAGGATAAATGAAATTATAATAACAGTAAGCATGATGTTCCAGCCTCTCTACGATTACAATTTAGTGTTTTTCTTCCTCAATTTTTTCTATTGTTGAACTTAGGGTATCCACAACTAATAGCAGTGACTAATTCTAAAAGAACTTTTGTGTTGACAGCAAAACCCTCTCCATATGTGCTGTCAAAGATCAAATTCCTGGCCAGATGTTTAAGGGACCTTATCAATTCTCCTACTCAATCTTATTTTAAGCAGGTTTTCTTTATTCCTCATGCTCGTTAATATTTACATGCATTCAACCTTACACATAATTTTCTATTCAATGACTTTTGAATATCACCTCACATTATAATCTATTGAAATAAATATTTAAAATTAAAAAAAAACTTATACATGATCAGTATAAAAACTTTTTAATACAGGAATATATTTATTCTAAAAATGATCCCCTTCCCCACTATTCTTTTTTTTCCCTCCCCATTTTTAAAGTTAAAAAAAGTGATTTATTTATTATCCAGGAATGTTTTAAACAAGATTACCTTCAATAGGAGGAAGATTATACCTAGAAAAAAGGTTGAAAAAGAAAAGTATAAAAACTACAAAATCAAAGCAGATTACTAATTAGATGTGGTACTAATTAGAGTGAGTGTGTATATTAATTATTGGAAAATTAGTATGATACTTACAAATATATAAAGAAAAAAAATGTAAGATCACGTGCCACGGGAAATCAAGAAGTTTTTGTCATCACGGTGAAAATCAATAGCACATAGCAGAGAATCTAACAGTGAATATCAGACTTTCGGTTTCAAACATAAGGAATTAATATCTATGTCACACGAATTAAAAAAATTATAGTTAAGCTAACTACATTTGTAGCATGACATAAATTTTTCCTATATTTTCCTTTAATTAGATTTTTCTTTCAAACTTTATTTAATGAAGAGCATTTTTTTTTAAATATACTGTAACATTTAATCACATTAATCAAAACTTAAAATTTCGAACTTCAAAGAACCAAAATGAAAATGACAAAGTCCGCGGAGATTAGAGAGAACCCTGAAATTCAACATCTAGAACCTCAAAATCTATAGATCCATATGGCTCCACCACACCAACCTAAACCTGATTTGGTTCTCTTGTAAATTTTTATGATGTTCTAAGACATTAATTTTTAAATATTTAGATTTAGATTTGACATAAATTGTTTATACGCATATATCTTTATTTTAGAACATAATATTCAATAAGCATATTTTAGTTAATATTTTAAAAATAATCAAAATTAGAAACAAGAAAATTATAATAACCTTAAATTAATTAAATTAAATTCTCAGCTGTCTCCACTATCCACTCTCTCCACTTATTACTTCTGCCATTAGATTAATATTAAATGGTCATAATTCTATTAAAATTTTATTATGATAATATCACCGAACACTTAGATCAACTAGTTATGGGGTCATTCTAGCTTAACCAAGATCAGCAGGTTCGATCCGCTTAGGAATGCAACAGTGTGGAGTGGTAGGCAAGCCATTCGTTAGGGGATCCTTCACAGGTGCCGCTCTGTATTAGTCTGGACCTATTGAAAAGCCTAAAAGATGGTATTGGCCTAGGATACCGGAGGAGCTCTACTCAAAAAAAAATTTATTATGATATTAAATAAAAAGTATGTATAAATAAATTCAAACATTTAAAAACTTAACCTTAATAGTTTAGAATTGCAATAAATAAATGAATAAATTTAAAATATTAAAATTCATCTAAATAGTTTACAATTTTTTTTTGTATTTTTTTTAACTTTTTGTTCACTATGAATTTGAATAGTTCATATCAAATTTTAAATATTTAAATTTATTTTTAGATATTTCTATAATTTAATATTATAATAGTATTTTTGAAATACTGAATCCAACTATTGAATGTTATCAAATGTTAGAAATAATGTGGAAATAATAAGTGGGAAAAATACTCTCTTATAATTGTATTGATTATTGAGTTTTTTTAGCCAGGGTATTGATTATTGATTATTTATTGAAACAATCGCGTAGTTATTAATTTTCTAGGTCTTTCCTTTCTTTTACATCATTATTAGTCTTTTAATTTTATATAATGTTTCAATTTAGTTTTTTAATTTAAAAATTATATTTTTAGTTTTTTAACTTTAAAAATATTTAACAAAAAATGATGATATTAATATATAAAATTTTGATAAAATAATATTAAATACTAACATACTCCTTCCGGCTCAAAATATAAGCTAAACTTTGTTGGAGGGATTTGGTTTTTTTATAGGATAACATTCACTCTTATCTAAGCATTTAACAAGTTTTTTTTTTTTTCAATTTTATCCCGAATATATTATTTTTCCTTTTTGATTCATTTATTGCATATTTTATTTTTTTATTAATAAGGGCATATTTGAAAAAAAAAAAAGTACATGCCTTGCATAT
Source organism: Neltuma alba (assembly GCF_004799145.2). Classification (NCBI taxonomy): domain Eukaryota; kingdom Viridiplantae; phylum Streptophyta; class Magnoliopsida; order Fabales; family Fabaceae; genus Neltuma; species Neltuma alba. The sequence continues at coordinate 27,570 of NW_021635279.1, forward strand.
TTATTGTTTTAAACTGATTTTAACTAATTTCTTGATAAACATAAATAGGTAAAGTTTAACTTATATTTTGAATTGGAGGGCATATTAAATTTAATTTTCAAAATAGTCATGATTATTATTAAAAAACTATTTAGAGCTAACAATTTTAGATTTAATGAACTAAAAATATACTCCATTTTTCACAATTAAAGAACTAAATTAAAATTTTATATAAAATTAAAAGAGTAAATATATATTTGTAATATTTTCTTTTATAGTTGCCTGGTAACAAAGGAAAATAAAAAATGTAGGGAGCAGCCAAGAAATCACCCTTTGAGATGGGCGGCATATAATAGGGCAGTTCACTGTGCTTCCTATGTATGAAAGCCGAAACCCAAAAACCTACGGCTGCTCTCACAAATTGTGGAACGCAACGTAACCATACAGACCCTTCAAAGTTCGCTTCTTTGCTGGCATGGTCACTTGCTTCGTTCGTTCTTTTTCTCTTTGCGCCTCCTCGATTTTTTTTCTGTAAGTTTTCTTTGTAGTTGTTTTCTTCATCGTATCCGATCATGGGTTCGATTTGATTTTCGTCTCATTCATGACCTGCCTTTATTTTCTCATGGTCTGTGTGGGATTTATCTCCCCTTTTTGTTTCTGATTTTATGGTTCACGGGCCAGGTGTTACTATACTTTTTCACTGTGTATTGCGCTCGAAGAACATTATTAGTTTGCGATAGTGGAGTCTAGCTTCCTAGGTTATGGCATGTTGTTTTGGGGATGAGCTGCAAATACCCGAGGTTGAAATTTTTATCTGTTATGAGTGTATACTTGATTTGATTACAGGTTGGTACAGAAAAGAAAGTTAGGAATGAATGCTTGGGGTTTTGCCCATATGACTTGCGATTGTCTCAATGAGTTGGTCAATTTATTATCTCTGTTGAGAAGGTCCTGACACTATTCAAATTTTGGTCATAACTGGTCCTTATGTCCAAGAAACTGACTTTAAAGAATCTAGGTACTTCAAGTGTAATGCACATCTCCTGCATGGATTTTATGTGAATTGACAGCTTCATTTTAACTGCTGTTCGATGAAGTAAAGAAGTACTTTTGTCACTCTGTTTGCATGCGTTGGTGTATTTTATTTTTGTGATGTGTCGCTGTGTGCATGAACTTTTTTCCTGGCAAAAGAGATGCAATGCCCAAATGCCATCATGCCATGCGTTTTATGTGATATTTTAAAGCAGTGGCTCAGTTCTTTTGCCCAGAAAAGTAGAAAACGAGAGTTTCTTGTATGCTACAAAGATTGAGCTATGATTGTCCAAACCATGTGGAGCTCTAGTGTAATTAGCTCTTGGGCTTGAATGCTGGTAGATATAATAAAATCCCTTGGAAGTTTCGCATTTCTAGTATCCAGTTGAACTGTCCTGCTCTGTTGCTTCAGTTCAGTGTCTTTTGTATGTGTTTATGCTTGACTGGTAGATCCATTATCTATTCCTATTATGTGATGATTTTTGTTCATTTGTATGATCTAATAATTTCAGGGTGGTATTAAATGCTCTAAATAAAATTTCACTAAAGTGCAGGTTCCAGTTGTTGGAGTAAATCTTTAAAGTGAGATATTGAATCGAAGTGGACCTGTTTCTTCATACTGAACAGTAATCTAGTTCATATTTCCTGGTTCTTTGGGCCATCATTATGGCTGTACACTCAAAGCTCAGGCTTATTGGTTATTCACAAGATATTGTAGATGGGCAGCCAATTTTTGTTTCCTCGAATTGTACTCCTGTCAAGGCTTGGAGATTTGAACCTGCGGGTCATGCCTTCCATTCTGCTGCGCTCAAACTACTTGGTGTTGAGGAAGAAAATTCAGATGCTGATGATAAAAAAGTGGTTGATGATAATGAACAGAATTATTTTCCATCATCAGATTCTTACAGCAGCAAGAGTAAAAAGAAATCTGGTTCTGGAGACAAGCAACAAGATCACTATGCGTTGTTGGGTTTGACTCATCTGAGATACCTTGCTACAGAGGATCAAATACGCAAAAGCTATCGTGAAACTGCTTTGAGGTATCATCCTGACAAACAGGCAGCTCTGCTTCTTGCTGAGGAGACTGAAGCTGCAAAGTTGGCGAAGAAGGATGAGATAGAAAGTCATTTTAAGGCAATCCAGGAAGCATATGAAGTTTTGATTGATCCTGTGAAGAGAAGAATCTATGATTCAACAGATGAATTTGATGATGAGATTCCTACTGACTGTGCCCCACAAGACTTCTTCAAAGTGTTCGGTCCTGCATTTATGAGGAATGGAAGGTGGTCAGTTAATCAGCCTGTTCCATCTTTAGGTGATAACAACACTCCATTAAAAGATGTCGATAACTTCTATAATTTCTGGTACACCTTTAAAAGCTGGAGAGAGTTTCCTCATGCTGATGAATTTGATCTTGAGCAAGCTGAATCTCGAGACCACAGGAGGTGGATGGAAAGGCAGAATGCAAAATTGTCAGAAAAAGCGAGAAAGGAAGAATCTGCAAGGATTCGTGCTCTAGTTGATAATGCTCATAAGAGGGACCCTAGAATACTGAAGAGGAAGGAAGAGGAAAAGCTGAGAAGCAAAGAAAAAAGGAGGCTAAGTTACTTGCAAAGAGGTTGCAGGAAGAAGAAGCTGCCAGAATTGCAGAAGAGGAGAAGAGACAAAAGGAGGAGGAAGAGAAACGAGCTGCAGAAGCTGCTTCACAACAGAAGAAGTTGAAGGAGAAAGAGAAAAAGCTCTTGCGGAAAGAGCGTGCTCGTCTTCGAACACTTTCAGGACCTATTGTGTCACAAAATGTACTTGGTATATCTGAGGATGATGTAGAAAGTCTTTGTATGTCACTTGATACTGAGCAGCTGAGGTGTTTGTGTGAGAAAATGGGTGGCCTACAGATGTTAGAACAAGCAAAAGTTCTCATAGATGCACGAGATTGCCAAAAAGATGGAGAAAATAAGAAAAAAGAAGAATCAAGTGATCGACAGAATGGTTCTGTTAAGGCTAATGGTAATGCCTCACCAGGAAACTTGGAGAAGAAGGAAAAACCCTGGAGTAAAGAAGAGATTGATCTGTTAAGAAAGGCAATGGTAAAATATCCCAAAGGAACTTCACGAAGGTGGGAGGTTATTTCAGAGTACCTTGGTACTGGACGGTCCGTGGAAGAAATTATGAAGGCAACAAAAAACAGTTCTCCTCCAGAAGCCTGATTCTTCCAAATCCTTTGATGCATTTCTCGAGAAAAGGAAACCTGCACAATCAATTGCATCTCCACTGACCACTAGAGCAGAATTGGAAGGGGAATCAACTCCAGCAATCTCCCAAAGTAATTCTTCCTCGACAACAAATAACTCTGAAGACTCCAGCAGCAAATTGCCGACAACCAAGTCTCTCCTGGTTCTGCCACTGCAAATGGAGTATCCTCTAGTTCAGACCAAGATGTCTGGTCAGCCGTACAGGAGAGAGCATTGGTCCAGGCTTTGAAAGCCTTCCCAAAGGAAACTCCCCAGAGATGGGAAAGGGTTGCAACAGCTGTCCCTGGAAAGACCATGAATCAGTGCAAGAAAAAATTTGCAATGATGAAGGAAACTTCAGAAACAAGAAAAGTGCAGCTTGATGAGATAGAGATGGTAAACTGATTCAAAGTTCCTACGGATTAAGTGCCATTTTTTGGCTCTCATTTGGGGGATTTTGCCATGCCGCAGTTTAGATCCCAAAGCTAATATTTTGAAGAGAAAGAGAACCCCCCCCCCCCCAAAAAAAAAAACAATATAGGTTAGTTTCAAATTCTTATTCAGTATCCTTAATTATGCTTCAATTTGAGGGGTAGGTAATGTTCTACGGTCTTATTGGATACTGTCTTTACACCATGGGTGGAATACATTTTGTATTTGATTCTTAAGAGAGTGAACATCCGATTATAAGATCAGACAGCATTTGCCAGCCAACCAGCCATATCTTCTGTAGACGGAGTTGACACATCTTTTATAGATCGATTTTATTAGATGAGTTTTGATGTATTTTGCACTGTCTGCAATTAATATCAGACAGCAGATTCCTTTTTTCTGGTTTGAAAGCGATTGAAGCTAAGGACATCCTGATTCCTCATCTCTTTCACCATTGAGTTGAATCTATATTATTTTGCCTGAGAAGTTGATGAATACTGAGTTATGTCAGATTTTGTGTAAATATGCGGGAAAACTTATATTTGCGCAAAGTTTTAATTTATGACTCGTTATTGCTGTCAACTTGTCTAGCGGATGAAGTTGCTACTTGTGTTCAGTGTCACAGCTGGGTTAAATTCCAGCTGCTAGTGGAAGTTCTGGTAGTTGATGACGACTGTAAGAAATTAAAATAAGAGTCATATACAGTTGAAAAATAAAATAAAATTTTCTAGTCATGAATAGTAACACACTACCTGTCCTTACCCTTGCATGTTTTATAACAGCATTTTATTTGAAGTTTTAATTTTTTTCACAAAATATTCCTGACTAACTTTAAAATTTTTAAACGATTAGTCAAAATTTTCTAACTAATGACTTTTATTGAGGGTAATTTTGAGATTGTGTTAATTTTTTAATTAATGTAAATTAATAAATTAGAGCACATCAAAAGAATCAGATGTAGAAAATAAGATTTAGTAAATGAGAGGTATGTCTTATATTTTAATGAAATAACGGATTATGTGAACTAACATACCTTAAATTTTTTAATCTGTTTTGTGGTTGGGTATAGGGTAGTAATGATATGACATTCTAAATGTACAAGAATTTCTTCTCATTGTATATACAAGTCATGCAAATTATATTGTAATTCGACTTAAAACTAAATTTTATATATGAAAATTATGATTTAATAAATTAATTATGCACCGCCATTTTGTTATATGAGAAGGTTTAAATCCTTCCGAGTTTTATTTCATTCACCTGGATGACTTCAGTTAATAAAACATTTCGATACGTCCCAACTAATGAAGGAATAAGAGGTGATAAGAAATTAGGCTACGTTTATTTAAGAGGCCAAGACATGCAGAAGTTTCAACAGTTAATCAGGTTTTTGGATTCCTTTCATTTCTTCCTAACATTTGTTAAGAAATCAAAAAAGAGACTCAATTATAGAGCTAAGCGAAATCATTTAAACCCATGGAACTCAATTGAGTGATGAACCTCGCATTGTATCTATATCTCTAAAATTGACATCAAATGAAGAGTTTAAAACATAAAGGATCCGAGTAACATTTGCGAGAAAAGAAGGAAATCGAGGGGCCAAAAAACTATGGCACAGAAAGAGGAATTTGCTTGACAGAACTTTTTATCCGCTCGAATGCTGTTCTTACTCTTTCCTTGAGGCCTTCATTTTCACTTTCAATTTCCCCGCTTAATTTATCAAGCTTGGCAACATTACCATCAACGTTAATTACTACCTTCCCATCCTCTCCAACCTTAACATCTCCGAAGAGTGAAACAAGGAGTGCATGCATGACCTTCTCTGCCTTCTTTTCATTCTCTTCCTCGATCTGAGAAGCCTCTGATTCATCCATTATTTTTGGCACCTCACGGTTGATGTTTAAAACCAGAGCCACAATTGAGTCTGATACCAAGTCACTAATGGGATCTGATGTCCAATGCAAGGAGATGTGCTTCTCAGACTCATGCTTCACTGTCACCCGACCATGGACTTGCAACGTTGGTACTCCTGATTCTTCGTCTACTGAAGACTCTACGCTCTCATATATCTGTTTGAGCCGATGCTTTATGACATTAAAGGCACTAGAATAGGGGATGGTTATTCTCTGCATGATGTTTGCTGTTGATAGCTGCGAGAAGACATGGAGGTCATCGGTGCCATTATCTGATATGTAAAGCCTTTCTTTACAAGCAAACCACTGACGGTTTCACCAGCTTCCGGGGTTTTTTCAGCCAGTTTTCCAATGGCTTTTGCCATTTTCTGCGAATTGAAATGCATTTCAACAGATTGACAATTCTTTGGAGTAAGGACTTTGGTGTTTCTATCAGCAAATTGAGTGAGGAGCTTCTGTCTGAGCCTTCCCATCTCGTTAGCCTCTCCATGAACAAGAATTATGTTGGGAGGGTTGAGCTCTTCCAAGAATGCACTCGTTTGAGCAGAGTCAGCGTGAGCAGAAAAGGATATGTAGTGCACCTGCATGTTGAGGGGTGCAGCAAGCCCATTCATGAGAGTAACCTCTTTTGGTTCACTAATGATGGTTTTTGCAAGAGTACCTTCAACCACATAACCAGGTAAAATGCATGAATTTTTCTTATCAGAGCACCACTTGTCAAATAATTGTCGTGATAACCCACTCTGAAGCCCACCAGGACTTGCCATCACTACTGATGGTCCAACATCTTTGAAAACATCTATGCTACTTAATGCTGATATGTGCTTGAAAGAGAAGGGGTTTGACTTTGCATTCTTGATCCTATCATTCATGGAAAGGGTGTATGTCTCATAAACAGTCAAACACTTTTTCGCAAGGGGAGAAGCATAATAGATGGGTATATTCTGGAGTTCAGGATGGTTGGCCCAATATTCATCAAGAATCAGGAGAAGCTCCTGAGCACGACCAAGGGCAAATACAGGAATCAGGACACGACCCCCTTGAGAAACTGTTGAGTGGATGATATCAGTAAAGCGTTTTTCTCTTGTGTGTCGAGGTTGATGGTGCTGCACACCATAGGTGGATTCAATGATGCATACATCAGGTGAGAACTGGGGGGTCTCAGCAGCACGAAGATGCCGGTCTTCCTCACGGGAATAATCCCCAGTGTAGAGCACTCGAACACCAGCAATGTCAACCATGAACATAGCAGCACCAAGGACATGGCCTGCAGTGTAACACCAGAACCGAATGCCATTGACTTCTACTGTTTGATGGAAATCAATAACCTGAAGTTAGTAAGTGCTGTTAGTAGATATAGAGATTTAGAAGGTCCATCTATTGCAGCACGGGTATTTCAGCCTCATCAGAGATCCCAAATAAAGAGAGAAGATCAACCTGGATTTGGAAGACTACTAATATTTGAATCATACAGTGCATCTTATTCATACAGTGGATAAATACTTCTACTGATATATTTCTGTGTGATTTATGTAACTGATTTGACAAACTTAATCTCAAGTTGAGGATATCATCCACATAACATTACCGATGACCAAGAGTTATTAATTTACATATAAGCCAGAGAGAACACTTTCTTAACACTTCGGCAATCTAGAAGTTGTGCATATAATATAAAATTTTCTGAAAATAACCAATGCAAGTTTCAGATTTTACAAGCCTAGGGTATGATGAAACCTAAATGCCCAAAAACAAGGAAACAAACCTCAAATTTATCCATGGATCGGTTGATGTCCTGTTCATCAAATAACATATCTTCAACAGAAACCTTGCTCACTTTTACGTAATCTGATAGCAACAGCTTGTAGATAGCCTTTGTTGCATAGGTCATGAATACCCGACCTCTGAATGTCGTCTGGGGATATTCTCTTTCAGATGTACTTCCACCACTAAATTGTTAAAAAAATAACTTATTATAGTTGATTGAAAAGAGCATCATACCTTTGTAAGAAGTAAGAGTAAGGGAGGATGCAGCATGGTCCAAGTGAAAGCTGCAGAAAAAAAAACATCAAATTGCAACATGCATCAAATAACACCAAAATAAATATAAACAAGGGACATGTACCGTTTCAAAAGAAACCATAAAACATATCTCTTTCCTTTCTTCAATACCAAAAAGATAAAAAAATTGCCAAGAAAACAAGCATCGTTGTAATCATGTAAGTCTGCCAATGTGGAATGCAATATTATGACTGAGAAAAATGCACACAAAATAGAGACCAATTGCCTTCATGAAACCTGATAATAAAGAAATGAGAACCCACTTGTAGAAGAAATAGAGCAAGAAAGAAGCACACAGATCATAGATATTCTATAGTGATAGAAAGAAATACCAGGACTCTGCATGTTTAGTCATGTTAAGGTCCTAAGGATCAAAACATAATAGAAAGAGTTGATGAAGTCCGTTAAGCTGAAAATTCATGCTTTAGCAAAATATCTTCAGCTCCCCTCCCAGAAATCAATAAACAAATGAAAAGTAACTTAGAAGAAAAATGGAAAGGTTTTATACTAGAATGTTATCACCAAATTGAAATTTTAAAAAAATTGCACTTGACCGTGCAGCCATTGAATCGAATTACCAATAACCGACACAAATTTGTATGTGTTACCGCAATGAACCGAAAATTGAATTCACAATTTGAAACTTAATAAGGGAACGAGTCAGACTAAGCCATAGTATAAAAGAAGAAACATACTGAGTAATGAGAAGTACATCCACCGTGGAAGGGTCAATCTCATCGAAGTATGGCAAAGCAGCCATACCTGAATAACCAGGGTGTATTCCACAATCGAACTGAAATGAGACAGCGAAAAAGTGAACATGCGTGAACTTGGAAAAGAATACGAACAGCGACTGTGTAACAAGCTATAAAGTTAATACCAGTATGTATTTTTGCCTTTATAGGACATGAAGACACAAGAACGACCCCACTTCATTTCCAGCTCCAAGGGGGGTCACAATTAGACGATCCTCCTCTCTATTGTTCACAGATGAGTCGCGTCTCTTGAGGGAGGGTGGTTGGCCTGTTGAACCCATTCCCACACTGAAATCAAAGTGAACAAAAGAAAATTAGAGAAGATGAGCGAGTAATTTATTGGTTTATTGATCTGAATAATGTACAAATATATGTTAAATGCACAACGACAGGTAGGAACTAACTCGGGCATCCCCTAGTTATCCAACTTACAGTTAAAAAAAAACTATGTTGTTCCTTTTATTACCTCTGTAAAACACCTCAATTGAATGATTGAGAAACTCAAGTGAGGAGAAAACCTTCGGGTTCGAAAAATTTTTGCCGGTTGAACTTTGAGAGGGTTTCCGGAGAGTGAGGAGGTCGAACTGGAGCTAAAACCCTAGTTTTGAAGCAAAAGATGGAGCGAAAGAAGATTGGGAAAAAAGTAAAAAATAAGATCACGTTCGACCACAGTGGGAGTCGAACCCACGACCTTCTGATCCGAAGTCAGACGCGCTAATCCACTGCGCTATGCGGTCGGATGTCAAGTGACGCAAATAAATTATTACTATACTATTCTACATCATCCTCTTTTTCATTAAATGGTATTTAGAACTAAAATTAGCATACGTCTTCTCTCATTAAAATTTTTTCCCTCTTGATCTCTATTCTCACTTCCTCTTACCACTTGCGTTGGCCTTAAGTGATCTTTAATTTTATTTTGGAACATAAATATAAATGCACACTACAGATGTCTTTACATAAAAAAAAGTATAGAAAAATTTGGAATGTCGCAATTCCCTAATTAACATACAAAACCAAAACAAAAAACAAAAGACAAAATATTATGCATATCTCTCGTAATGAGACCAGCAAAATAGGAAGCCTATAATTAGGTAGCAAAGCACAAATTGGGGCGAAAAGGAGGAACAATGGTTGCAAATTAAATAATAGAACTGCAAATTGTAGAGTAATAGTGGCGAACTATACTTATAACCAGACTAGCCAATCCAAGAGTTGTTGGAAAAGCAGAACATTATGTAGGGTCTAAAGTTTATTGAACATCAAGAAGATTCACAACTGAAATTTTTCACAATGTTTTTCAAGCCGCATTTGGTCCAGAGCCAAATAGATAGACCAAATCAATTCATGTTGGCGGAATCCAAAGGCAAATATGGAGAATGAAAAGCAAAAAAAATGAAAATAAAAATCAGAATAACATAACATGCAAAGTTCTTGGTCTGTAATTGCTGTAATATTGGTTTGGAAGTGAAACTAAAATGTTCAAATCACATATTACCAAGCCAACATTCGTTCCATCCACAATTGCTATGCAGCAACAAATTATATGTTTAGCCATTAATGTAATGTATCGTCCAAAATGGTAATCCTTGTTCTATCATAAATCACAAATTATATTGGTAATCTTAAAGTTGCACCAAAAAGTACTAAATCGATATTCAAATTTCAAGAAGACAAAGACTGGCAAGAGTGGGCTTGCAAGATTGCCTAGAAACATCAATATCTATTACTCTTCTGGTCCTTAATATAAAACTCATTTAACTAATTTGATTATATTAAAAAAGTTAGATAAGTTAGTTAATTATAAGAAAAGTGACATATTTTTCTAAAACACCATAATCATCTTCTTAATACTACTATCTCCCTCTTCTACATAATTATGGTTGAGAGAGTATCCATTGGGATATAATTAGAGAAAACTGATAAATATGAGAAATTGGTCTCATATTTAGAATCAAAATCAATTCAAAAATTAGATCTTATATAAGGATCGGAGGAGTATATTATTATTGGTAGTTCGTTTTGTAATTTATTTAGTTCAATAAGTTGAAATGAAGTCAAGGACTCGCAAGTTGTGCAGCAAAAAAATATACATGTATCATTATGCCTTGATTATGCATTCCTCTACTAGAAATCTCTTAGTTACTCTTTCGATTCTAAAATAAAACTCATTTTATAATGTAATTATTATATTATAAAATAAGTCTTTCCGGATGTTATTGCTGCAATTGCAAGTGTTTGTTCAAAAGACTTTTGGACTTCTCTAAGGTAAAATTTTAATATCCTCATTTGGGCCCTTTTCAATAGGGTGTAAGATTGCTTAAAAAGCCTTCGGACTTGTTCAAAATTTTAGAATCTCAGGAGACTTTATTGAAATTAAATGATAGTCTTATAACTTTAGCGTCATTTTCATTTCAAAATATCTATGGAAAGAGACAATAGGAAGATTGCAACCTAAAAACAAATATACTATGTATATAGTTTTAAAAACTTAGTTTATATTTGTTCCCAATGTGTCAGCTCATAGAAACAATTTTTTGAAAGGTTTTGAATGCTTAGTAGTTTCACTAATACAATAAAAGATTTTATGATATAACAAACTTTTTAACTTGTTTTGGGTTAAAAAATATTTTTTAACTGACCTTTTTGATATTTTTAACCAATATACAAGTATAAATTTCATGATAAATATCACTAAACCCTAGGGGTGAGCAACAAACCCATTACCCGCTAGCCCCGCCCATAACCCATGAAATTTTTGCCCATTAAACCCGCCCACCCAATTAGCCCAAATAAGAGATTATAAACGGGCGGGCTTAAATGGGCGGGTAGCCATTAAACGGGTTGGGCTATGGGCAAGGTATTGGGCTGCCCATACCCGCCGTTTAAGTTTTAATTTTTTTTAAAATATTTTTATTCTTCATTTAATTGATGATTATTGTCTCATTCATCTTTTATCAAACTTTCATGCTTGTCTAAGCTTTTATTTATCCTTTAGGTGAAAGTTGGAACTTTTAAAGTTTATGAAATTATGATTGGTGACTACTTTTATGATTTTATCAGACTTTGATGTTTGCAAATCTAAGTGAGGTTATGTGATTGAATATGATTGATGTTATTTCATATTTGATTTGCTATTTGGCATGCAAAATTTATTGACAGCTTCATAAGGTTATATATAAAAAATAACTATACTGAAAAAAAATTTGAAAAAATAAATGGGTTACCCCGTAACCCGGTTAGCCCAAACGGGCTGCCCCGTAACCCATTTAATACGGGTTAAATGGGCTACTACCGGGTTACGGGTTAACTCATGCCTATTTATGAATAAATGGACGGGCTATGGGCTAACCTTCGGGTTAGCCCACCCCGCCCATTGCTCAGTGTCTAACCCAACTCTTAATAACAATAACTTGTTAAAAATATTTTTTTCAACTAGGCTTCCAATAATTTTCAAGTCCAATAATAATTTTTTTAATTAAATTGTGTTTTCTATAGTATAGAATAATTCTAAGAAGAGCAAGCCAGTTGAAATAATTTTCAGCTTGCATACAAAAAAAAAAAGAAAAGAAAAAAGGTCATAGTAAGCCACATGAAATCTATTTCCATTCCAAATGGTTGTTTGAAATTACTCTTCCCTTACTTAATGTAGGACTTAATTTAAAAGTAAAGTTGGTCCTATATAAAGGACTTATTTATATGTTTATCAATTTTTTAAATTAATTCTATTGATATTCTCTTAATAATAATGAATTGTAGAAGAAGGAGGAAGGAAATTAAAAAAATGATTGGGGTGTTTAAAAAGAACAATCATATTAACTAATTTAACTAATATCTTTAATCTAGTCAAATTAATTAATTAGGTTTTATATTTAGAATCGGATAAGTATTCAAGTGTGCTTTTAGGTTGCTTTTCAGGTTGTCTACTAATAATTTCTGTGTCTAATTACAAGTGTCATATTTCTATTTGCAGGTGATTAAAAATATTAATTTTAAAAAAATAATGATAAATTGAAAGAAAAATTTACACTAGTTGCGTCGATTTTCTCTGTTTTTTTTTTTGATTAGGAAAAAAAATGTTGTTACAGAATAAATAAAGTCTGTTACAAAAAGTGTGTGTGTGTGTATTCACTGATATTCAGTGGGAAAGACCAAATAATTCTCTTAGAAAACAAGCGGGTTTAGAGTTGGACAATTTTTTTTTAATAAATGGCTACTAAAAGCAAACCTTAGACTGGAAATCTATTGGATTTAATGGAAAATATCATATAATCCACTTAAAAATTATTTTTTTAGACTAGGACACAATATTTTTATAAATTAAAATGATGAGTACTAAAAACACAGACTGGAAACATCTTAAAATTCACTTGAAAAAAAGTTGAACCAATTGAAAATTTAGTTGTTTTAAACCATTCAATTATTGATATTGATTGAATTAATAACTATTTGGAAAATACATAAATGTAATGGCTAACATGATTTGTTTCACATATGGTAATTACTGAAAACAATAAGATGTATAGGGTCAGTATGTGAAAAAAAAATTACACCTAGATCCATTTGGTACGAAAAAAATTGATCAGAGAGAGGAAAATTTTTTAATAAGTTTAATCTTAAAAAAATTAAAAAGTGATGTTAAAAGCTCTCAAGTAATTTTTATTATTGTTTATCTTACATCTTTTTATTAAAATTTTAAAACCCCCCACTTTCTAATTTTTTTAAAATCAAGCTCATTAAAACTTTTCTTCCCTTCCCTTTCCTTTCATTTTCTCATACCAAACGGACCATATAGTATCAATCACTCAAAAGTCAATTAGAAAGTTTGCCCCCAAAAAAATTCATTTACAATAGGAACCCATCAAATATTAAATTATAAATATAACAGCACTTACATGGGAAGAAAAAAAAGAAGAAGAAGAAAAGTCATTCTACAAAGAGCACAAAAAAATGTCTTTTACATCCTTTAACAAATCTAACATTTATTGTATAAACTTGCACGAAACAACCTGCATTTTGTGATTTGAATGGAATCATTTCACACCAAGAAATTTATAAATTCACAATTATCTTTTACAAATTTACAAATAAACCTTCCACAATATTCAACACAAAATTTTTTTTTTGGGACAGGGATATTTATGAGAAAAAAATCATTCTTTAAAATTCCTAATTATTTTAACTTTAATTTCATCCTTCCCAAAAAAAAAAAAAAGGAATGTGAACAGAAACAAATGTGTTCACCATTATTACCCTTTTTTGGAGCTGCAAAACAACTTAGTACTATCATGCCTGATCTTCCGAGAAAATGAGATCCGTATGACTAGAACTCCCTAGTTTGATAGACAGAATGAAATAGAATTTAAAAAGGTAATTTGAGTCTTGACAATGATATATGCATTGTATCCCTACTTTAAAAAAAAATAGTAGTAAAAACAACTAGAATTTTTTAGGCAATAATTACAAAAAAATATAAACAGATGTTAACAAAAAGGAGAAGGAATGAGAATTCCATCCACTAACACCAACCAAATGGTAAAGGAATTTGTTCCTCAAAATATTATTTTTATTTGTCTCTCACCTGGCAATTTTCTTTCCAGTCGAAGTGTGACAGCTGAATTATGTGGTTAGCGTATCAGGAAGAGAGTTGTGTGATCCAAGAATTTACCACCAACATCAGGGAAGTTTTCCCAATCTTTCAAGGCACTGACTCTTCCATCATTGCCAACCTGAACTGGATACAGCATTAGGTGTCCCCTCATCTGCTTCTCTTTCTCAGATACATATGTGTTCCAGTTGCTCTGGGCAATTTCATTCACACGTCGAACACATTCGAGGCTGTCTGGTTCCTTGAAAGTATCCTCAAGACCACCAAGGTGCTCAGCCCAGAGTGACATTCTGTAACCATACACCTACACAAACCAAAATCATTGTTGATCTCTCAATAACTACAAGGGGGAAAAAAAAAAGAAGATAAAAATGAATCATGCTGACTCATCTACTGTGTTAACATACACAAAATTTGTTGTAAAGGTGGTGTTTCGTGAGGGAACAAATAAAAAACTTCGTTAACATTATGAATATTTGAATCATTAGGAATAAAAAGATGAAATTGTATAATCTGAACATATCTTCTACCAAAGAATTCAAAGATATGGTTATGACTTCTAGCAATGTTTTCTACACGAGGGTATCGTACAAAAGTGAATATGGAACTTCTAACCTGACCGTGTGGATGAGAATTTTTTCTTGCCCATGTATATTGAGGCTGATAGGCACCCATAGCAATTTCTGTGTCCCTTGAACCGTCCAAGGATCTTTGGTTAATATTTGCAGATCCAGGATTACAAATTGATCATCAACTATCATTCCTTTGGCATGAACATAAATCATAAAACGTCTATATTTGTAAACCGATGCCTGAATGAGGAAACAGGGAAAAAAAAACACACAAATATGAGCCATTTTGGTGTAGCCAATCTGACACAAACATTGACACTATAACGTAGGTGTCAGGGTCTGAAAAGGGTAGAATCAGAAGGAAAGACAATAAAAGGTACTCCTCCGGTCCTTATTATAAGATCCAATTTAACTTTTTATTTGGTCCTAATTATAAGACCCAATCCATTTTTTCTCTTATATTTATGCATTTTTTTCCAACATAATCCTTCTAATAATGATAGTTTTAGCCAATATACTTAATTAGCAAGGATATTTTAGAAATGATAACACTTATTTATTATAAATAACCAATTTAACTTACTTCCTTAATCTCCTCAAATAAGTCAATTGGGTCTTATAATTAGGACCGGAGGAGTATAACATTACACCCTATTTCGTCCACCTATTTTCCCTCTAATATTTAGAGATTAAATAATTCAATCAAGTAATAAATTCATAAAATAGAGATCCATAATTAGATAATTGTGAGCTAGCAATCATGATTACCTCCATCTTTTATTTACATACTTTTCTTCAATCACTTTTAAACAGACACATATATAAAAACTATCAAGACAAGTCAATCCAGAAGACTCGGCCTGACTAACCCACCAATTTCTGGGTTAAGTTGACTTGGAAATTCTATTTAATATGATCTTATCTGGCCTGACCAAAACAATTCAAACGAACTTTAATTTGCAACATTACTTTGCAAGTTCTATGTTCCTGGATCTTTAGGCCCCTGCATTCATCTAAATATTGATGGCTGAGCACCATGCTCAATCCAACAGAATAACTAATATCCAAGTACCTAACAAAGAACATCTCAGATCCTGACCAAAGCACTTAAACTTATCATACAAAAACATATTTCATCATTGTAGTTATACATTATAAGTTAGAAGGTTGTCCCTTATATCTATAATTTCCAAACCTTTTCATCCTTCTACATTACACTCCTAATGCAAATTTGAAAACTAAATGAAAATCAAACCAGAAATAGCATAACTCTGACACCAGGGTTAAATGCTGTCTTCTATGTTCCCTTAATTTGCAATGTTTTTTATGCCTTTTCCCCATGTCTCAGTGTTTAATAACAAAAGCAAAGCCTGCACGAAATGACATCACAAGCTGCCTTCTTTCAAAGGATCGAATTCCAAGCCAATGAAAAGTTCACATAAATTTCTATATACAAACCCACCAAGTTTTCTGAAGGAAAGAACACAGCAATGAATAACTGTTTGCTATTTGTGCCTATTTTATCATGAAAGCTGTGGTTTTCACAACTGCATGCAACACATTTAGCTAATAAAGTGTAGTTTGGCATAATACAGAGCACGGTCAGCTGTTTGCATAGATATCGAACTTTCAGTGGATTGAGCTTCACGCTTTCCAAGGCAATAAAAGTTGAGATAATCTCGAGGGGTGATATTGATCAGATAGACCTTTTCTTTTAAGGGCATCCGCAACAATGCCGTACATCATAGACATTGTCTGTCCCTGCAACCATTCAAATGTGAGCTCGTTATTCCCCAACCACTTGTAGAGGGAAAGAAGAGAACGTGCATGATCATCTCGGGGAGGAATTTTTTAATCAGCCTAAAAAGAAAACCTAAAATTTGCATAATTTCTACTCAATTTCGTATTTCGAGTATCTTAGTGATAATTGATAAATATTTAACTCCAGACTATGTTAACAGAAAATGGAACTTGTAAATCCACTTTCAGGTACAGGATGAGATCATATTCTCACCCATCACCAAAATGGATGATCATCAGCGGTTAATAATAAGTTCAAGAAGAAAAAATAGTCAGCCTATGATGATTATCTGACTTAAGCGACTAAAAGCAACAAACATTGCCAAGTTTCAAAGTTCAGAGAATGGAAAAAGAGACTTAAAAATGACCTGACCTGCCAGAATAAGATTTCCTGCACAGCATTACTAGTTGGAGGCCCCTCCGGAAACATTGGTATGACAACATAGACGGAAAACCGTTCATTTTCATTGATCTTGTTTGCAATTTTCAGAGCTAACTCCATTGGAACCATGTTATCAGCACCTGTTAAGGAAAACAATTATCAGAAAGACACTATCACACAAATGTTCTGGTAAATATTGGATTAACTTTAGGCGAGAAGTTAAAACTGAAAGTAATCACTAATTTAGACCATTAATTGGTGATCTAACAGTAATTAGTTACTCCACCCAACTCTAAGAAAATCACTCCTCTCAATTATCAGGCCCCTCATATATACACCCAAAATAACGTCAATGCTAATTCATGTTCTTTGCGCAAAATTACTTTCATCGTATAACCCCTAAAAAAATTTTAAAAATAATCCACAAAATTATGTGTTTTTCAAATGCAAATTTACATATTGAAACCATAATAATGACGATATAAAAGGACAAAAACTTTGAAATTTTCTTTTTTAAAAACAGAGAATTATGTTGGAATACCTTCAAAATGAAGTGACGCGTCTTTTGAAAGGTCATGTCCTATCTTTTTTCCTCATACATTAGTGAATTTATGTGAAGAGTTGCGTATGGAGTTATAATACTAAGAGTACAAAGGTTATACCTATTTGGTTTCTAAAAGCACCTGTGAAAGGTTATAACTAAAGGTGTGGTAAGCACCACTTGCTGATTAAAAAAAATCCTACATATTAAAAGGAGTGACTCTTCATGGATAAGTTATTTTAAATAACATTTGGTTATTAAAGATATATTGGTTTATAAACCGACATATGATTATAACTTTTAACTGAAGAGATATGTTGTGTCTTTCAAAGCGTCACTTCAAAGTCTATGTATACCCCTCACCATCACTCCCTTAGTCCATTTGCACATTACACATGACAAACACAATATCAAACATATTGCCTTTGTCTTTGAGTGCATTCAGAGATAAAGTCAAATTATTATTTTGTAAAAATCATTGTTGTCTTGGCTTGAGTTTTGGTATCGCAAACTATATTCAAGAGTCTTTATTGTATTCTGAAAAAAATTCGCTAGACAACCCAATTTTCAACCTAAGATTGGAATTGGTGGGGGCAAATTAGGTCTAAAGAGAACTGTTGCCTACATTTTTAAGACACTGTGCACTACTTTTTTCTTCACCTATTCTCCTTCTACTCTTCAAAGAACCATTGCCACCAACAATTTACCGTCAATAGAACAAAAATTAACTTCTTCCCACCATCCTCAATCGGATGGGCAATCTGAAGTTCAATTGATGTCTAGAGAATTACTTGCATTGCATATCAGGAAGTGGTTGTCCTTGGCTAAATGGGGGTATAATACCACTTTTCACTCCTCGACAAAGGCTACACCTTATGAATTGCTATATGGACAGCAAACACCAAGGCTTATGCCCTATTTTACTAGAGATGCATCTCTAGAAGTTGTTGATAGATCATTTTCAGCAAGGGAAGAGGCTCTATCAATCGTCAAACATCATTTAAGCAGGGCTGTGAAAAGAATGAAACAAAAACCAGATCTGCTCAGAATAGATAACGAGTTTGCGGTGGGCCAATGGGTTTTTCTGAAGCTACAACCTCATTGGCAGATATTTGCAGCCTCTAGAAGTTCTCAAAAATTGGCACCAAGATATTTTGCGCCCTATAGATCATCCAAAGAATAGGTCCAGTGGCTTATAATTGGAACCTCCTCCGGAATCGAGGATTCATCCTACTTTTCATATCTCCCTATTGAAATTATGCCCTGATCCATAGGTAAAACAGCGTCATCCACCTATTCTGCCTCCTAACTTGGTTCTAGAAAAGATTCTGAACAAGAGAATGGGAAGAAAAGGGTAAGGTCATAACTGAGGTGTTAGTGCAGTGGAAGGGTCCTCTGGATGAAGAGACAAGCTAGGATTTCTGTTGGTAGTGGGCCCAATAAAGGCCCAATTACAGCAAACCCTAGCTTATTTAGTAACTGCCTGCAATTATATTTCTGCATAATTTTAGGATTTGTTAGATATTTTATCTGATTTATTATCCTATCATTATCCTAGTTTAGATTTGATCAGATTCGGTCAAACTCTTTCTTCCCCTATATGTATCAATCGATTCCATGAAATAAAATAAGCATTCAGCGCCAAACATTGTCATGGTATCAGAGCGATCATGACCTTCAAAGCGGCGCTGATGGGTACTCCACGAGCCTTCACCGCCAGCGGTCCGGAAAACTCATCCTCGGCCGCGACTGGCAATGGCTCGAACAGCGGGACCAATGCTGCAGCGAATCGACCCTCGAACCAATCTTCATCTCTGAGTTCAGCGTCGGATTCACTATCGCAGATCACTATCTCCCACAGACTCAACGGGAACAACTACCTACAATGGTCCAGGAACGTGCTTATGTTTGTTCGAGGACGACACAAGGAGAAATACCTCACGTGGGATCCCAGACCACCATCAACTGAGGATTCCCAATTCGATACATGGCGGGCCAAAGATAATTTGGTAATGACCTGGTTAGTGCACTCGATGACTCCAGGAAAAAAAAAAAACAACAACAAGCCTTATCCCACTAGGTGGGGTCGGCTACATGAATCACACGACGCCATCGTGCTTTGTCAACAACCCAATCCTTAGATATGTTGTTGATTAGGAGGTCTCGTTCAATGACCTCATTCAGCGTTCTTCTCGGTCTTCCCCTGCCTCTTTTTATGGGACTCCATCTTGTTTGATCCACCCTCCTCACCGGGGCCTCCAAAGGCCTTATCTGCACATGTCCAAACCATCTTAAGCGATTTTCAACCATTTTCTCTTTGATAGGTGCCACACCGACTCTTGTCCTGATCTTTTCATTTTGAATCCTATCTTTTCTTGTATGACCACACATCCATCTCAACATCCTCATTTCTGCTACTCCGACTTTGTGCTCTTGTTTTCCTTTTATTGCCCAACATTCACTACCATACATCATAGCTGGTCTTATAGCAGTCCGATAAAATTTTCTTTAAGTTTCTCAGGTACCTTCTTATCGCAAATAACTCTGGTAGCTTTCCTCCACTTTAACCAGCCAGCTTGTATTCTATGAGAAATGTCTCCATCAATTTCCCCATCCTCCTGTATAATGGATCCTAGGTATTTAAACTTTGATACTTGAGGAATAATTTGCTCTCCCATCCTCACCTCCAAATCCCTATTACCTTGCCTCCCTCCAAAATCACAATGCATATATTCTGTTTTGTTCCTGCTCAAACGGAAACCTTTCGACTCCAAAGTCCTTCTCCATAACTCCAAACTAATGTTAATCTCTTCTTTTGATTCCGCCATAAGAACTATATCATCCGCGAAGAGCATGGACTTAGGGATTCTTTCTTGAACAGGTTTAGTTAGAACATCCAGAACAATGTTGAACAAGTACGGACTCAGAGAGGATCCCTGATGTAGGCCAATCTTAATAGGAAAGTCCTTTGTCTCCCCCCCAGGCGTCCTTACACTGGTAGTTACCGCCTCATACATATCTTGTATGACTTTGATATACGCAACCCGTACACCTTTCTTTTCCAAAGCCTTCCACAATACTTCTCTTGGCACACGACCATAAGCCTTTTCCAGGTCAATAAAAACCATATGTAAATCTCTTCTTTTACTTCTATATCTCTCCATTAACCCCCTTAGTAAATAGATTGCTTCCGATGTGGATCTCCCTGGCATAAATCCAAATTGGTTTTCCGAAATAGAAGTCTCCAACCTCAATCTATATTCCATCACTTTTTCCCACAACTTCATTGTATGACTCATAAGTTTTATCCCCCTGTAGCTTGCACAGTTTTGAATGTCTCCTTTATTCTTGTAAATAGGAACTAAAATGCTTTTCCTCCACTCATCCGGCATATTTTTAGAGCGTAGAATTTCATTAAAAAGCTTGGTTAGCCATACCTCCCCCTCATTGCCCAAACATTTCCAAACTTCAATAGGGATACCATCAGGCCCAACGGCTTTTCCATTGTCCATTTTCTTGAGAGCCGCCTTAACCTCTCCGATACGTATCCTGCGGTAGAAAGCCAAATTCCGATCATCTTCGTTAATTAGCAAGTCCTGCAAGTCCTGAGTCGCATAATTGCTTCCCTCATTAAACAACTTGTAAAAGTAAACCTCCCATCTGTCCTTAATATCACCATCAGTAACTAACACTTTACCATCTTCATCCTTTATACACTTAACTTGATCCAGATCTCTCTTTTTTCTCTCCCTTTGCTTCGCGATCTTGTAAATATTTCTTTCTCCCGTCTTTGTTCCTAACTCCTGATAAAACCCTTCATAAGCTTTAGTACATGCTTCACTCACTGCTCTCTTTGTCTCTTTTTTAGCCAACTGATACTTTTCCTGGTTCTCTACACTATTGCACAAGTGTATGGCCTTAAAACAATCTTTTTTCTGTTTGACTTTCTCTTGCACACTCTTATTCCACCACCAAGTCTCCTTATCTCTTTGACCAGGACCCTTGGATTCTCCCAAAATTGCTTTAGCTACCAAACGAACCCTTGTAGCTATCTCTTCCCACATCATGTTTGCATTTCCCTGCAACTCCCAATTCCCTTCCTTCAAAAGAGTCCTTTTGAATAACTCCCGCTTCTCTCCTTTTAACTGCCACCACTTAATCCTGGGTTTTGCCACTTAATCAGCGAAAATTACCTGCTTGCTAGTTCGGCTCGTGAAATCTGGGAATCGGCCAGGAGAACGTACTCAGTTAAGGAAAATTCTGCCGCTACAATTCAGGTAAAACGGCTCCTACGTAGTCTGGTTCAGGGGGAGCAAACCGTAACCCAGTACTTCAGTGCACTCATGTGACTTTGGTTGCAAATCGATCTGTATGATGTTCATCAATGGACCTGTCACACCGATGAAACATACTACAAACAAGTGGTTGATCGGGATCGCTGTTATGACTTTCTATTGGGACTTAACGACACCTGTGAGGACATACGAGGCAGAATTATGGGGATAAAGCCTCTCCCTTCACTTGAAGAGGCCTTTAATATGGTCAAGAACGAGGAGAGTCGTAAGGCATTACTCCAATTAACACCTCGAGCTCTACCTTCCGCTGATGCCTTAGCCATGGTCATCCGTGGCAATCTTGAGAATGAATCTAGAGGAAAGAAATTTCTAAGGTGTGATCATTGCAATAAAAATGGTCATACACGAGACACCTGCTGGAAGATTCATGGAAAACCAGCTCATTCCAGACACCGAACAAAAGGGGACAGTAAAGGTATGACAGTGAGCAACATGCAGGACGGTGAGTTTCTGAACCAGGAAGAGGTTTCTATTCTCCGGAAAATCCTAGACAAATATACTCAGGATAAAACAAGTGATAAAACGACCCCTCAAGTTACTCTAGCACATGCAGGTATGATTTTCTTGGCTACTCACAAAATAAAAAACACTTGGGTAGTTGACTCTGGAGCCACAGATCATATAACCGGATTTTGTGAATTATTCTCTGATTTTAAGCCCGATTCTGAATACTCCCGAGTTCAAGTGGCCAATGATACATATGCAAAGGTCATGGGATCCGGCACTATCACTATCTCAGCCACTATTACATTATATAATGTTCTTTTTGTACCTGAGATCAAGTGTAATTTAATGTCTGTTAAAAGTGTCACCTGCCAATTAAATTGCCGTGCAATATTTGACAAATTTCACTGTGATTTTCAGGACTTAGCCTTGGGGAGGGTGATTGGCAAAGCTAAGGAGTGTCATGGACTCTACTATCTAGAAGGCGACTCTAAGACTTCTGTGGTTGATTCTTCTATTTCAAGTTCAGTTTTTTCTGCTATGTCTCATGATGACATAATGCTATGGCATTCTAGGTTAGGTCATCCAAATCTTAGTTACATGAAAATTCTGTTTCCCAACTCCATCAATAAAGATTTTCAGTTTCATTGTGATACTTGTCATCGAGCAAAGCAAACTCGCTCATCTTATTTGCCAACTCCGTACATACCTGCACATCCTTTTGCCCTGATTCACAGTGATGTTTGGGGTCCATCTAGGACTGAAAATATCTCCAATACAAAATGGTTTATTACATTCATTGATGATCATACTCGCCTAACATGGGTATTTTTAATGAAGGAAAAATCAGAGGTCTTCTCTATCTTCAAGAACTTTCATGCTTTTATTCAAAATCAATTTCAAACTTCAATAAAAATTCTTCGAAGTGATAATGGCAGAGAATATATTAATGTGGATTTTCAAAAATTTCTTGCTGAAAATGGAATTCACCATCAAACTTCTTGTGTGCATACACCACAACAAAATGGTGTAACATAACGGAAAAATAGACATCTTTTAGAAGTAGCAAGGGCTCTTTTGATTGATAAAAATGTTCCTATCAAATTTTGGGGAGATGCCATTCTTACTTCTGCATATTTAATTAACAGAATGCCTTCCAAAGTACTAAAATTTCAGACTCCTGTTCAAAAATTCTTAGAGCATTATCCTCATTCTCATCTCCTCAACTCTCTTCCCAAACGTGTATTTGGATGCACAGTTTATGTTTTTGATAATCAGGGCGGAAAACAAGGCTCTAAATCTGAAAAATGTGTTTTTCTGGGTTATTCCTCCACTAAAAAGGGGTATAAATGTTATTCTCCTGCTTCCAAACGTTTTTATATCACCCTTAATGTCAAATTTGTGGAATCTCTTCCTTTTTACTCCAAATCACCCATTCAGGGGGAGAGTGATAGAGAATGGCTAATTTGTGTTAGTGATGAGGGTCATATCAGTGAAACCAATTGCGAAAACCAATCATTACCTAGCTATGGCCCCCAAACAGCACCTTTGTCCACTATCCCAGTCGACACTAATCAACTTTCCACCTATGATGAGCCGGTTCAGTCTATCCCCACCATTGACCAGCCTAATGTTGAACCTGAACAGTCTATCACTAATTCTGCACAGCTACCTTCAAACCTTGACAACAGACCTCCCTATGATCCTAGACTTGAGTCCCCAGCTCACGAAATAGAAGAAGGGACAACAGATAACAGAGAAGAGTCCATTGCACCACCAAGGCCGAGTCATGAAACTCACAACCTGAGTCTATTTCCAAAGATCTACAGTGGCCCATTGCACTAAGAAAAGGAAAGAGAAGTTGCACCAGGTATCCTATTAATAGGTATGTCTCCTATGACAAGCTCAACCCATCCTTTAAGGCATTTGTTGCTAATATTGACAAAGAAGAAATCCTGAGGTGTTTTGATGAAGCTATATGTGACCTGAATTGGAAGTCAGCTATTGAGGATGAACTGAATGCCCTAGCTAAGAATCAGACCTGGAAAATAGTGGATTTGCCCCGAGGAAAGCCTATTGTTAGTAGCAAATGGGTCTTTACCAAGAAGTACAACCCAGATGGAAGCATTAATAAGTATAAGGCAAGACTGGTAGCTAGAGGTTTTACACAAACTTACGGTATTGACTATCTTGAAACTTTTGCTCCTGTTGCTAAGTTCAATACTATAAATGTTCTATTATCTCTTGCTGCCAATCTAGATTGGCCATTACATCAATTAGATGTTAAAAATGCCTTCTTAAATGGGGACCTAGATGAGGAAGTGTATATGGAAATACCACCAGGATTACGGAACTCTGAAAATCAGAATAAGGTGTGCAGGCTTTATAAATCCTTGTATGGACTTAAACAATCCCCGAGAGCATGGTTTGAAAAATTTACATGTGCCATTAAAAAATTCGGTTACACACAATGCCAAACAGATCATACCTTGTTTATAAAGCACTCTAATCATAAAATTACTGTGCCAATAGTCTATGTGGATGACATAGTATTAACAGGGAATGACGTTGAAGAAATTGCAGAACTGAAACAGAGGTTAGCAGCAGAATTTGAGATAAAAGATCTTGGGAATCTGAGATATTTTCTGGGACTGGAGATTGCTAGATCACCTAAAGGTATTAGTGTGTCACAAAGGAAATACACTATGGATCTTTTAAAGGAGACAGGGATGTTAGGAGCTAGACCAGCTGAGACCCCTATGGAACTAAACTGTAAACTTGAGATCACACCAGATGGGAAGGCCACCAACAAGGAGCGTTACCAAAAATTGGTGGGCAAACTCATATACCTATCCCATACCAGACCGGATATCTCTTATGCAGTAGGGGTTGTGAGTCAATTTAGTAGTAAACCTCAAAAAGAGCACATGGAAGCCATATACCGAATCCTTAGGTACCTGAAAAATACACCTAGGAAAGGATTATTCTTTGCTAAGGGGAATAAAAAGCATGTGGAAATATATACAGATGGAAAAAGGGTGAACCCTGGTACAAAAGAAGACAATGATATTGAAGTATATACTGATGCTGATTGGGCAGGTGCAATCGATGATAGACGCTCTACTACGGGCTACTGTACTTTTGTATGGGGCAACCTAGTAACATGGAGGAGTAAGAAACAACCTGTTGTATCTAGAAGCTCTGCAGAGGCAGAATATAGAGCTTTAGCTCTTGGAATCTGTGAAGGAATGTGGGTTGTACGGCTACTGCAGGAACTTGGGTTAGAAACTACACCAATAAAAATGTGGTGTGATAGCATGGCTGCATTGAAAATAGCCAGTAATCCTGTGCAGCATGACAGGACAAAACATGTCGAGATTGATCGTCATTTTATCAAAGAAAAGATTGAGGCTAAGGTGATTGATTTGGCCTACATTCCTACCGGAAGACAAACTGCTGACGTGATGACAAAGCCACTGGTTCAAGCAAAGTTTGATGAACTCACAAGCAAGCTGGGAATGATCAATATCTATTCGCCAGCTTGAGGGGGAGTGTTGGTAGTGGGCCCAATAAAGGCCCAATTACAGCAAACCCTAGCTTATTTAGTAACTGCCTGCAATTATATTTCTGCATAATTTTAGGATTTGTTAGATATTTTATCTGATTTATTATCCTATCATTATCCTAGTTTAGATTTGATCAGATTCGGTCAAACTCTTTCTTCCCCTATATGTATCAATCGATTCCATGAAATAAAATAAGCATTCAGCGCCAAACACTGTCAATTTCACTCTTTAAGCAGCAGAAACAGCATCCCTCTTTCATTATTTCAACCCTTGAGGTCAAGGGTTCTTTTTCCCTTTTGGGGTGCCCTGGGGGGTGGTTAGTGTTACTGATGTGTAAGCTGTAAAAATTATACGATTTGGTAGTTATATTAGTTAATAGTGTTAGTGTTAATTAAAGGAGTAAACAATAATAGCCGTTAGTGAGGGAGGGTAGAAAGTTAACTATTATATAATTGTATCAGATAGTTTTTGAGAATTATCCAGAGTATTATTCAGAATTCCCCCCTCTCTCCCCACTTCTCTTCACCACTGTACATCAAATTATATTTGGCAACTAAATTTTAATGTTAGGACTACTTTTAGAGAACTAAGATAATACATGAAAAGGAAAAAGATGTTTTTGTGGATCAGAACTTTGACTTCCTAGAGAGAGAAGTAGAAAGATAGGGTTGTTATAGGGTGACTATGATAAAAGGCTATGAGAGGGTTGTTTTGGAGAATGGGACAGTCACTTCTTGGGGCCTATAAATCGTCCTCCTGGGTTCAGTAGGAGTGTGGAGACTTTGAATTGTGATTTGGCCCTTAGGGGAGGAGAGTGCCAACCTCTCGAAAGATTGGCAAGCATTGTTCTCTTTTGTGAGTTTGTAGAGTCATTGTAGAGTCCTTGTGTTGTGGTCGGTGTTATATTTCTTCTGGGCTTGTAACTGTTAGTTCATTGTTGTTTGCGTATTTGAGCGTGAGAGTGTGATGTATGTGTCTTAGATCATCCTACCCCTTGTAATCTAACTTACTATGCAGTAATATAGTGATTAGTCTCATTTATCCCATTTTTTGTTCTCTATTTCTTGATTTTAAGTAGAGGGTCCTATCAGCTAACAATAAAAATATAATAACTGGTGCCTTCTTATTCAAAATGCTATTAGAAAATTACGGACTCAAGCTGCTACTAATTTCATAATGCCCTGATTCCTGCATCGTGCTTTTTAATAGACTCGCAGATGCATCACCTAAATCTGATGCATTTTACATTCATAATATACGAATATCTTATAAATAACAGTAATGAGGCTAATCTATATAAACTTCTGCAATCAGGAATACAAAATCACAAATCACACAAAACCAAATATGCAACTTCATTTAGCAAGTATAATAATGCAAAGTCTGAACAAATGTTTTTTAAAAACTGTGATACTAAAAGTTTTCCTCAAATTACCTGCATGTTGATACGAAGGCCAATGATATGAGGATCCCAGAAAATACTGATTCTCTATATATATGAAGCGTTGGGCCGATCTTATTACTTTTACATAAGCGGTATGGATACTTTTGTCTACTTTTAAGTTCTTTCCGCAGAGAAGATGCTGCGGAAAAGAAGGATTAGAACTGGAAGACCAAAACAGGTTTATTTCAATATCATGCAAAAGCACTCTGCCAAGACGAGTTAATGATCAGATTCGGACAAAGATGGAAAGAGAACCCCTTTTCATGCTATTTGTACACTATGGACAATTTTTAAGCCTTAGAAAGATAACAAGTCTTAGGGCACATTTGGTAACAAAGATGGAAATAAAATCCTTTCCATGCTATTTGCAGAATAGTTATCATGTTTTTATAATAACTACTTAAAAAATCTACTGTATTACCGCTTGAAAGTAAGAGGAGAGTTTTTTAATCTTAAAATCACTATTTTCTTCTAGTCTTCCTTCATTTCCTTTCCATTCTATATATCTTAAAGTAGCCAAGTGGGCATGGTTCTGAGGGCTACTGAAGTGGAAAAAGGAACCTTCACCCAAAAACTAGCTATCAAGTTGAGAGAATCAATCCACTTAATACCTCATTAAACATCCCACACTATTCAATGTGAAACTGAGTCATTTCATATTATCTTAGTCTCCATCACATTTACAATTTTATTCTCACCTGAGCCTTAGCTTGTTCAATATCCTTTGGAAAACCCTTGACAGATCCTGAATCTATGGACCGAAATACCTGCATTTTATTGTTGTTCATAATATTAGTAAGGTATTTTAAAGAAGAATGATACACGTCACTGAATGTCAACATACTTCCCTTATACCTGCACATTCCAGCTTTCTGGATCGTCTTCATCAGTTACCTGAACAACTTGGTCGCCAGCAGCACCAGATGATGGCGTTAGAATCCATGAAATACGGTCTAACCTGAGCAAAGCATCATCATGCCAATTCGTCACCCTTTTTAACTTGAATTCACGCCACTTTTTGGCTTTCCTCCATCTTTGTTCAAAATTGGTCAATATATCATATGCAGCTGGACCCTCAACTTTACAATGCAGGTCATGCCATGGTTCCCTTGGTACTCCAGTATTTGACTGTATCACATAGAACACAATTTATACAGTCTACTTCAGCAAAGTTCCATGTACCTTTCTTTTTCAGTTTCTAGCCTTTTAGGTGCCAAGTCGTGCATTTTACCTTCCTTCTATCTTCAACAAAATCATGTGGAAAATAATTATACATTGTAGCAAATACTAAATATATGGAGAGCGAACATTGTCATGATGTCATCACTGACTTACAGAAAAACAGAAAGCAACCTCAAATTGCAACATGAAGATCAGAGGGCAAAAGAAAATCTGCTAGATGCAAGGCTAACAAGTCAGGCAAGCATTTGTTTGCAGACTACAACGGTTTGGTATCAACTAATCTGATGCTCTTCATGAGCAACATCAACAGCTAGAATATCAGTAAATGTAGACAAACACCGCAAATTGGATATTTTAAATGATCTTAAATGACAAAAATATCAGAAAATTGGAATCCCAAAAATCTGTTACCTTGTTCCATAGTTTTTTATTTATTAATCACACTTTTTCCACCAAAAAAAAAATCCAATGTTTATAAAGACACTCTTCAGAAAAATTCTCTGGTATAATGACAGAAAATATACATTTTATAACTGGGGGTTCATCTCATTAGATGATTCAACTTGGGAAAATGCTGAGGAATTGGGCGATAGATGCATGAACTCAGACCTTGAGGAGAAGGTTCCAGTAAAAGAAGGAGGAAGTATACGTAAGCCACAACACTTTCTACGCATTCCTTTTAGAAAGCCCAATTGCATTGCCGGTGCATTTAGATTGATGAATATTCAAGAATTAGAGATGCCAACAACCAGGATGCTTCATGTAGAGGGAGAGGCTTTTCTTTATCCTTAGTTTTGTTATTTGTTGTGCCATGCTAGCTGACATGTAGTTTTTGTGTCCTTTTCTTTAGCGCAGTGGGGCTGAGAAGTAGATAGTGCTGTATCCTTCACAAAGTGGGGTCATCAATTTTTTTGGGCCAAGGGTCAAGGATTTTGAAAGGAAGGCTTTCCCTCCACTAACTGGATGGTTCACTGCGGTGGTCGACTGTCAGATTGATTTTGACGTTTCGTATTTGACAGTGTACAAAAATATAAATTAATCTATACCGTCAAAATTTGATTTGAATGTTTAAGAACTGCAATGAAGGCACAAGGAATGAAGAAAAAAAACTGAACTCACATTTAATGGAATGTACATTTATATCTGCGAAGTTCAAGGTTAATACTTATCCTAACAGAGTTCAGTTTACTTAGACCACTGTACTCCAGCTCGGCAGCTCGGACAACCTATCATTACCCTCCTTTGCATCCTTGGCAAGATGCAGATAGTTTCAACGCGATGCAAATGATGACATATCACTTAAAAACCTATGTAGGAATACACTAATGAATGAACTCTTATGTGCTCGTACACATATGTACGGCATAAGAAAATGTTGAATAATTGAAATAATAGGGCATGCACTTGGAAAGCATCCACAACATATGAACAATAGCAATAACTAATTCCTAGTTGAATGTGGCTTCCGCTGCAGCCCACAACAAATAAACAATGACTCACCATGTATGCAAAAGGTAACCATGTAATTTTGCAATTGCATAATAACCACTTACAGGGAATACCGGATTATGAATATCATTTTGAAAGACAGTGTCTAAATCAACAAAGAGCCGATGATCAGGAGTATCATATCTGCCATCACATAGATCTAGACCACCGATAAAAGCAGTTATTTTCCGTTTATTCTCACAAGCATTAGTGTCAAGAAGCACACACTTCTGATGATGCGTAAAAAGTGTTCCAACAACCTGGACCAAAATATTCAATTTTATAAATGACTATTGATTGAATTCTCAGTAAAAAGATAATGATTGAGATGATGCGGCAAAGCTCGATATTTTCATCCTACATGTGTATATGTAAGCACGAGAATTTCATACCTGTTGCTTGAAAATACTGAGCTTATTGCTTGCATAACGTGGAGCAAGCACACAATGAACAGTGGAGTTTTTAAAAAATCTCTTAGTTTCTTCATCATGGGTCTGCATGATGCCATCCTGCATTCAATTAAATCAATTATTGTTTTCTGAAGAACTATAATGTAAATCTCAGTGATGCAGGTGTAAAACATTGCTATGCTCTCCTTATCTACAATCAATCAAAAAGGTTACACAACTCATAAAAATTACGTTCACGAGTCTACCTAGCCCCAAGTTATTGAGAATTACACTAGCATCAAATTGTTGAGGGTCACAGTAAAAATCCAGAAGGAAATTCAATTGAATTCATACTTTTTTCAGTATTTCAATGTAATATTATCTTCTATGATTTGGTTTAAAAGCAGACCACTGGCGTGGAGAAAATAGAACTTGCCCAGAATTCGAAGAGTCAATATGAACTCCAAAAGAGAAATCATGTTTAATTTTATCATTAGGGTAATCAGAAGTACTGTTTTCAAAAAAAAATGGTCATGCGAAGTTTTGTCATCCCAGATCAGCATAACCACGCGGACACCTTCTTGTGACTTATACTTCAACAAATCTCCAAGTGAAAGCTCTCCTCCAGCAGGTAAGGGTCTTGTTGGTTCTCTGACAAGCTTTACAGGGTGATAAACAGACCATCCTATAATGTATATCAGCTCGTGAGCTTCCAAAATTGCATGGCAAATATCCTCCCAACA
This sequence comes from Neltuma alba, assembly GCF_004799145.2. Classification (NCBI taxonomy): domain Eukaryota; kingdom Viridiplantae; phylum Streptophyta; class Magnoliopsida; order Fabales; family Fabaceae; genus Neltuma; species Neltuma alba. The sequence continues at coordinate 58,487 of NW_021635279.1, forward strand.
TTTACCCTGCTGAAAGACTTTTCCCTTATCAAGTGGAATGTTAGGTAGTTTACCATCTGGTACATGTGCATCTTGATAAAGCGTCACCTTCCCTCCTTTTCGAAGAGGAAAATATGTGTTAGGAATACCAGGATGATCTTCTCCAGCTCCAATGCCACATTTGTCTGAAGGGTTTTCTCCAAATGGCTTATACTGAATAGAGATATGTAACTCAGGAGTACCCTTTGTGAAAATTGAGAACCCACCATTAATTGGAAACCAATCATTAACAGTATTCCCAGACAAAATCTTTTGAATAGGTATCTCTACGGCTCCGATGACTTCAGCCCCAAGAGCATCATCATCTTTCACAATAAACTCCACTTTCTCAGCAGGGTGAGCCACTGGAACAATAAAATGCTCATCCCACGAAGGATGCTCATTGTTACGAACTACTCGAGTTTGAGCTACAGTAGCCCCTGCCAGAACGACAGAGACATAGGGATCACTTGTATCTACATGATATTTCCCAGTGCTTATCCTGCGTGCTCTCATGAAGGGAGGAGTACAATTATTACCCATAGTGAAACATTTTCTCATTGTTTCAGACGACATATCCAAATTTGGAAGATTTCTTGCTTCTAATACATACAGATCCAAGTCACCATACAAGAAAGTTGGTTCTTTAAGGCCACATTTAAGCCCCTCATTCTGGGGCTTGTCACCTTGGCTGTCCACTTCACCTGGAGAACTCATTAAGATTCACACTTCTTACATAACATAATTTCTTCTCAGGCAGCAAGGACAAAATTCTGGATGTATCCCCTAGGTGTCAGTCAAAGAGAGTCATGAAGCCCCATAAGTACCTTGCTTTTATTCTTTAAATCCTACCATACATAAACTGATCCAAAATGGAATTCTCCGCAGAAACCTGGCCATAAAAAGAGAAGGGGAAAAGATTCAAATTGTGCACCGTTTATGCATACACACTCAGGAGGGCTTCAGAACAATTAAACATAATTCAAATGGAGAAAACCTTTAGTTAGAGAAATAAAATGCAAATCTCTGTGATGTATTGTAAAGCAAACTGCCCATATTATCATCGCAGTCATGAACCTTCTAGTCAATATTAGATTGCAGGAAAGTAGACTGACTAATAAACAATATATTGAAAAATCCAAATGTAAGTTATAATTCGTTTTGTCCGATCAGAACTCATGCAAGTGTAAACATGTCTATAATGGAAAGTAAAATAAGACGGCGGAAAGATGTACGGTAGCCAAATACAAAAGTGATAGACAACATAATGAAACTACAAAATGTCATAGTGATTACCACTTCTTCCTGTATTAAAACCGAGGAGGAAAAGGTCTAATTGTAACAAGTAAAACAGGATACGGCATGAATAGCGGGATCGAGAAAATTTATCTGTTTCTTATTAATCCATAGTGACTCAAAATCAGATGTTATAAACGATTGGAATACAACCATGAACCCCATTCGGAATTCGTTAAAGCTTAGCACAAAAATGTGGAGTCAGAGGAACTCAGAAAACGAGCTCACAAGATGGGAAAACAATGACTACCTGGAAACCATACGAGGAAGTTGAGCCAGAAAATCCAAGAAGAAGGAAAATCAACAAATAAAAGAACGACAAAGTTTGTATTCAGAAAACGTTTCATCGGAAGAGAGATAACTTGTGGACCATCATCGCAATGAGAAGGAGAAGGGGGAGATGGAGAGAGTTTCTGAGCCGAAAATGGCGGGAACTGGCAGGGGACATATGGAAGCCATCTCTCTTCAGACGAATAGTTTCAGGCTCTTGTATGAGTTTAAATGGGAAAATGGATATATTTAAAAATTTAAAAAAAATAATAAAGAAAATCAACATCACCAATAAAAATAAAATATTCAATGTATCAAAAAAAATAATTATTGAATTTCAAAATGATAAATAGGTGATACTGACTATTCTTATAAAAGTATTGATTATTGATTATTTTATAAAAATTTTAACATGCCAAAATCTATTTTAAAATTGAAAAGATATTTTTTACCATTTTTTCAAAAAAAAATTATTTCACTAATTTAATTTATAAGTTACGCGTAGCATATTTTATTAGAATAAAAAAACATTAGATCTCATTAGTTTTATCTTAAAATTTAATATTTTTTAATTTTAATTTTATTTAATATATATTAAAAATAATCATATATACAATAATAAATAAATAGTAAAATTTTATAAACATGTAAATAATTTTAATAATGTGACGTATAAAAATAAATATTTTTTCTGATATATAAATAAGATGAGAGGAAATGAAAAATGTAATTAACAAATTTTGTATGATAAAACTTCATTGAACATAATGTTGATGACATTCTTCTCCTCAATGCCGTGCAATTCCAAGTCTACTTTCCACTAGTTAACATGAAGTAAAATCATTGTGATGTTATAATTGCTTTTTTTGGATTATTATGTATGTTCCCATACTTTTTATAAAATATAAATAATTAAATCATATATATTAAACATTTATTAAAATTGATTAAAAATAATAAATATGTAAAAAAAATAACTAAATTTTCAAAAACATCATTATTTATGCAAAAAGGATGTGTGAGAGAACAAATGACCAAATAGACATAGTATACAGTAGTCAATGAGGTGAGATATTAACCAATAAATGATACTACTTTCTGCCCTTAATAGAAAACTCGATTGACATATTTAAAAAATATTTAAGAAAGTTACTAAATTATTTTAAATTATTTATATTTATTATTTTTTTCAAATTAATTTGTCTTACTTATAAATTGATATATAATCTAACAATCCATATAAATATTTTAGAGTAATTATGCAACATATGTTATAAAAAAACTTTTCTAATCTTTTTAAATTAGTCAACTAAATTTTATGTTACTTTTGGTCCTGATTATAGATTACAAATGAGGTCTATAATTAGAATCAGAGATAATATTAAGTATCAAATTTTAACTGGAACAAAATGAAAAAAAATGATACTAAACTTTGTAGGCATGCTATTCTCTTCCAAAACATCTCAGACATGCTAGTACTATAGGGAGAATTATAATAATGTTTTAAGAAAAAAAATTTTCAAAATAAGTTCTAGAGATTGTCATTCTCTACTCTGAAACTTGTCATTACATGCTGCTTATATTGTTATTAGGATTTTTTAGTATTTTTTTTTTCAGCACTTAATTGTAATTCTCCGAGTAATATAATAGGGACATGTTATTCCTAAAAAAAGTTCTCCTCGATGGGAGGGAGCATATAATATTTGGACCTAACGTTTTATCTTTAGATTTGTCAAATATTTAAGAAAAAGTTGTTTGTTCTAATATTGATTTTACTTAAAACATTTTTCATTCATAGAACTAAAATTAATGTTACAACAATTAATTTCATGTGTATATTATTGCACTTGTCAACATGTAGAAATTACAAGATACTCCCTCCGATTCAAAATATAAACTAAACTTTGTTGGAGGGGCTTTTTTTATAAGATAACATTTACTTTCGTCTAAGCATTTAATGAGTTTTTTTTTCAATTTTATTCCCAAATATTCTCTTTTCTTTTTAATTCATTTATTACATATTTTACTTATTCTCTTTATTAATAAGGGCATATTTGGAGAAAAAATATATGCCTTACATATTTATTGTTTTAAACTGATTTTAACTAATTTCTTGATAAACATAAATGGATAAAGTTTAACTTATATTTTGAACTGGAAGAAGTATAATTTTAATTTATTTAATTAATTATTCCAAATCAATTAAATTGCATTCTAAGAATTATTTTTTTTAACCTTGGCTAGCATTCTAAGACTTAAAGTTCTATTAAATCCTAAACTTTTTTCAGTCCAAAAGAAAAATCCTAACGTTTTAATAGTGAGAAAAGAATCTCTAATGTGAAAAGTTGAGGCAATGAGAAAACCCTTCGAGGGTGGGAGAGAATTAAAAAGATGCTTATAGAAAACTCTTCAACCTCAAATCAATTAAAATAAAAATTTGGGTTAATATAATTTTTAGTCTTTTAAGTTTGCCCTCATTTTGGTTTTGTTCTCTCAAAGGACAAAATGATCTAATTTTTTATTAGATTATAAAGATCAATATTTTAAATAAAAAAAATTTGAATATCCAAAACCTTAGGATTAAAACTTGATGGACCAAAACCAAAATAATAGTAAATTTGAAAGATCAAAGTTTGTATTAAACCAAAAATTCATTAAGTCAAAATATAAATATAAAATATGTAAAACAAATATGTGAGGTGCACAATAAAATTGTGTGATGCATATATTATATACGTGCGTACGTGTTGGCATTGAAAATATTTTTAATTGTTAATAATATCACACAAATCATCCAAATTACTTGAAATTGTCTCATCTTTCTAAAAGTATATTCATTTAATACTTTTTTCTGTTTCATTTTATTTCCTAATTATTTCAAACACTTGTTTTATGAGATATTTAATATACATGCACACACACATATATAGTTATTACTCCTCTAATCATATTTATAAGAAAGTAGGAGAGAAAAATTTTTCATTCTATTTATAATGCAGAAAGAAAAAAAATTTATGTGAATATATAATTTTACCTTTCATCTATTATTATTTTGATTTTATTCATATTTAGTTTATTATAAATTAAATAGAGATAAAATTGAAATGTTGTTGAATTTTAAATGAGAATTAATAAAATTTAAAATTTATATTAGTGTTAGTAAAATATGTTAAAAATAATTTATAAATAGATTGAGGAGAGTATAAAAATTTGGTATAGGATTAATTAGAGGCTCCCAGTGGCTTGGTGAGTGCCAGGTAGATCAGATACACTCTCGTCCCTCTCCATGTGCACTGGCTGGATTTGGAGAGAGAGGTGAGACAGAAAGCACTGGGTCCAATGCAGTTGACGCTGAATTTCCATAAAAAGTAGCAATCCCAGTGGGACTATGTGAGTGAGACAATAAAAATAACAACATATGTATATAATACCAGTTTTATATTATATTGAACACTATATAATGTTCTCCGCCATGTGTGGGATCTAAACCTCCCACATGCACCCTTCATACCTAATAAAACAACTCTTGCCCTCCTGGGATGATGCTTCTCTTTTGCAGTGTCTAACTTCCCTCATTTCCTGGATCCTTCACTGCCCAAATCCACATTTTTCAATCTGGGTCTCTTTTTCCCGAGAAAATATTCCATCTTTGACATGAAAGTTTCCAACTTTCTGTGTCTCAGCTAAAGGGTCGGTTTCTTCTTGTGATGTGAGAGAGATGGCAGAGGTGCTTCAGCGAGGGAGGTCCCTGGCTGAAACGCCCACATATTCTGTTGCCTCTGTGGTCACTGTCATGGTCTTCGTATGCTTCTTCGTCGAACGGTCAATATGCAGATTTGGGAAGGTAAAGGGAAGTAGTTTTTCTGTTCTTAAGGTTATTGCCTGAGGAATAAAATGCTAAATATAGCTATTTACAGTTTAGTTCCTGTTCCTGTGATAGAACTCTGAGAGAAAGACACACAATGTTTAACTGCTAAAAGCCAAAGTGAAAATGAATTGAAGCTTTGTCCAGTGATCTGGGCATATGTATGTTCACATGCCATTTCTCTAGTTGCTGAGAGATTCTGGGAAGTTGGTTTTATGTTTTTCAGATATATTACTTTAGGAAATGCTAAATCTATAATGGTTAAACTTAAAAGTTGATGGAGGGTCACTCTCTATTTGAAAATTTTCCTTGTAGCTTATATCTACCTCTGCTTGCCACATCTGGAACGTGTGATTGGAGTTTAATATCAAAATAGCAGTGGACAAGAAAACTGAAGACTGAAAATAGCTGTTAAACCTCATGAAAGTATGAAGTGTTTTTTTTCCCTTGGCATGCAGTGGTTGCAGAAGACAAGAAGGAAGGCACTTTATGCTTCACTAGAGAAAATTAAGGAAGGTAAATACTAAATAGTGCTTTAACCCTTCACAAATACAAGAATAAAGATTGAGAGTTTGAATACTCTACATCTTATTATGTAATCGATTTGGAATGATCCGAAATCCCTAAAGTGACTTTACATAAAGTAAGGAGAGAGATGGACACACAACAGTTGGCTTACTTTTTATGGGGCCTATGTGTCAAAAGTGGGATCCACTGTTATGTGTCTATATCATTTTTCATTATAGGAAACCTTAGGATTCCCATGCTTGAGAGGATCCATGCTCGATTTGGTAACCTTAGTAAAATATTTTTCCTTGACTGTGTAGAGCTGTGGAGTTGATATATGATTTTGTCTCTTATTGAAATTGATTCTTCCTGCTAGAGCTGATGCTGCTTGGGCTAATCTCTTTGTTGTTGGCACAATGCGCACGGTGGATCTCTGAGATGTGTGTAAAATCGTCTCTTTTCAACAGCCAATTTTATATTTGTTCTGAGGAAGATGGCCTTGAAAAGAATGAAAGAATCATGCTTGAAAGTCCATTCCCTTTCGCTAACAACACTGATACCTCGAAGGAACTTATTACCAGTGCATTTCATCAGTGTCCTGAGGTAATATCCTTTTCTATTTGGCGTTGCTTTCTCAGTGTGGTATACTAATCACGTGTTTAGGAAAATTGATTTCCACTGAATAAAAAGGTGCTTGATGCACTTAACCAATAAGTGGGATAGCCAGCAGATTGTGGAGGAGGTAATCACTTGATGTACTTAAATGAAGTTGCCATGAATTGACAGCACAGACACAGAGAGAGAGAGAGAGAGAGAGAGATTTTAGAGCCAGCTGAATAGAGAGGGATCAGAAGGAAAAACTGAGAAAGAATGACAAGATTAGGTGTGAACTGTCTCAGAACAAATGGAAAGGACCGATATAGATCATCTCTAGAATAATCCCCTGAATCATACAATCAATATACTCCCTCAGGTCCTTATTACAAGGCACCTTCTAGAAGAGATGGATGGTCCTTATTATGAATCGCTTGATAGGGTGTTAATTAAGTTTTCCCAATATCACTCCTATTTAAAGTTATTAAGAATGAGAGATAACGTAATTTAAATTTGAAATTTTTTATTTAAATATAGGTAAAATCAGAAATTTATTCTATTTTCAGATAAAGTTAATGATGTAACTACCTTTCCTTGGTTCTGGTGAAGTGGTTAGAGGTGCTTTATAATAGAGAGGAAGTATCAACATATACATAAAATCTATAACAAGTCATGCTATCTACAAACCAAAATTAGTGTAATTCATTCTTTGAACTCCATACAATGATAGAAACATGGATGATTCCCTTCATTATGATTCTTCTTTGTTTTAAAAAAATCTTAGATAACTCTCTTCATTATGTTGGAGTCACCTTTGATTAATCAATACTTGAGATCTTGTCTTAATTTATAAATAAATGCAGGGGCATGAACCATTCGTTTCATATGAGGGTCTTGAGCAGTTGCACCGATTCTTGTTTGTGCTTGGGATCACTCATGTTCTGTACAGTTGTCTGGCTGTTGGTTTAGCAATGAGCAAGGTCAGTAGTAGGCATCAAAATTTTTCACTACTGCAAAAACCAATTCTGTGAGTACTCTTACATTCACTAGTGACAATAACAATACGTAGCACCTCATGTGAGCCCCCCCCCCCTCCTGTTTTTAATAATTTTTAGTATACTAGGCACAATAAGAATCATTGTCTTCATCAAAGAGCCTTGTTCCAACCCCTCAGTTTCTCTCCGCTGCATCTCCCTTTAATGCACCTCCGTTATAGTTTTGAATTGTTCAGATCAAATATAGATTTATTTATATAAAATTGAAACCATTAAATTCAATCAGCTAGTCCACCTACTTCTTTGGGTTCAGTGGCTTTTTTTCTTCATGTCTGGTCATCAGGTCCATTATTTCTGTTGCTGGTCAATAAATACTCTTAGGTTCCATTTGGTATTAATCATTGAGAATGAGAAGTAAGGATTGGAATTGAGATTGAAAAAACCCATTAAAAGAGTGTTTGGTATGAGGGATTACTTGTTGCTTGGGATTGAGCAAACCCATATCGGTGGAATTGAGAAATATCATGGGCAGAGGTAGTATTTTACTATCCTACCCACATGAGTTTGCTTAATTCCAAATAACAAACAATCCCTCATGCTAAACACTCTTTTAATGAGTTTTCTCAATCACAATCTCAATCCTTATCTTTCATTCTCAATGGTTCATACCAAACAAGACCTTAGAATTTAACAATTGATTACATCATCATGCCATCTGACCATTGCTCCTCTGGTTTATTTTCTATTTACGATGTGTTCTCATAGATCTATAGTTGGCGAAGATGGGAAAACCAGGCCAGCATTGCAGCTGAAGGAAATCTACCAGGTACATTAGCAAATGAATCGCTAAAATTACAGAAACCTTCATTCTGCATTGTGATTTAATGCTAGAGCTTTTCCAGTTTTCTGTAATATTTTTCTTTTCTGGTTTATCTTACACTAGAAGATTTATGTTCTTTGTCAATATGACTACTTTTTCAAACATGGAGTCCCAGTGTTTCTCTATGATGCGTTTAATCATCATTATTAACATTTTATTAATTTTATTTCACAGAAAAGAAAAACAAGGTGATGAGGAGACAAACAACCTTTGTTTTTCATCACACTTCTCATCCATGGAGCAGGAGTCCAATATTAATATGGATGGTAATGTATCATCAAATATGAATCATGCATACTCTGAATCTTTATCACTTGTAAACTTTTTGCTGACTTCTTGATGTTTTGCATTGCTTAATTAGCAAATGATCTTTTATATTCCTGGAATCAAATACTTTGGTTTGGAAAGTAATAATTTTCAGAGGGTGCCAACCTCACTGGAAAAAATTTTGCAGCAACTTTTCTGCTAAATATCAGACTTATACAGGTTCCATTTGTTATAAACTGTTGGTAATTTGTAGCTTGCTCTTGCAGCTTTGTTTTCTGCGCCAATTTCGGAGTTCCATACAAAAATCTGACTACCTTGCACTTCGTCAGGGTTTCATCACTGTAAGTATCTAATTTGTTAAGAATATTTTCTTTTTTGTTCTGATTTTTTAATGGATTATAACAAAATGATACATACCTTGTGGTTTTTTGTCTTCATCTTTTGCTTCTCTTAAAGAAACCTATTTAATCATAAGTAGTTCACTGAGTGGCCATCTTGCTTTCTGAGAAAAGAAGGAAATAGGCTTAGATTCAGCTGCATTCATAGCATATAATCATCAATTTGCTCGTCTTTTGGATAACTGAACTTTGCACCAGTGACTAACTTGCTTCCTGCTTTGAAATTTACAGAAGCATAAACTACCACTTTCGTATAACTTTCATAATTACATGGTTCGCAGCATGGAAGACGAATTTCATGGTATTCTAGGGATAAGGTAAGCATTCTCATACAACAGTTTTCTTCTTTTTAACTTTCAAGTGATTTTGCAATGCTAATATCAATTTCTTATGCTTTCTAATGTCAAGTAAAATGTACGGGTGCGGGAGCACAAACATAAATTTTCGCTGCGATGTTGAAACAGTTCACTAGCTTCAGTTAATCAACATATAATTTAACATAATGAAGACTTCCAAACGATCCACCTGTAACATAAAAATATTTACAAACATTAGCAAAGTGTTTCTATTATGCTAAATGAGCAGCTATTATTGATGAGATGAATAAAAAATAATAAGAACATACCTGTAAACAAAAAAAATGAATGACTACAACATGCAGTGGAAAATATCATCAGCACTAGAAATTGTCAAAACTTTCCTGGAACAAGACGTTCTTGGTTATTGTCAGGTGTTTTTTAACTTGAAATCTTACTAACACTGTAGATCAACAGCAGTGACAAGCAATTGATGATTCAACATTTCCTAGTAGTAGTGTGATCGTAGCATTAACAATTGCCATTGTTGACTTGCAGTTGGCCACTTTGGGGTTATGCCATAATCTGCATTTTTGTGAACATTCACGGTAACTTCTTTTCTCCCAATCCAAATCTATTAGTGGAAATTGTTCTAGTTTGAGCTTAAATTTCTCAGATATTAAAATTCCTAAATCGCAGGTCTGAATATTTACTTTTGGCTCTCTTTTATTCCTGTTATTGTAAGTATATTCTGGTTTCATTTTTCTTTTCTAAGTGGAGCTAACAAAACACAATAGTTTCAATGAAACAATCTATCAAAATTTTTATTACAATCCATGTCTGATTATTCTACATGTAAAAGCTTGTCATGTTGATAGGGACAAAACTTCAGCATGTTGTTTCCACTCTAGCACTTGAGATTAGGGAACAAACAGGTCCATCAGATGGGACACAAGTAAAGCCACGCGACGATCTATTTTGGTTCAACAAACCTGAGATATTGTTATGGTTGATACAGTTTGTGATATTTCAGGTAAAAGTGTGTTCAAACTTAAGATTTCACATCGTATCTTTTTCAGGTTATTCTACATATTTGGTTCTTATTTTCTTCACTGTTCATGCAGAATGCCTTCGAAATGGCAACATATATATGGTCTTTGGTAAGTTTTAATCCTTCAAGGGGGTGTGGCTATGGCTGCATATTTACATGTGTATTTTATCTTTCACTGCTAGGATTAATCTGTTCTATAAATCTTCTTATCTATAATTTCCCCTTGAACTTCTGTTTGTATAGTGGGGTCTCAAAGAACGATCATGCTTCATGAGAAACCAATATATGATCATCATACGGTTAGCATCCGGGTAGGTACACTTATTTTAGAAAGTATAGTGTATAGTTTGTCTTGGCCATCTCTTGACATGAACTTTCCAGATTCCACAATAAATTAGTTGCAGCACCCCCTCACATTTTTCTTATTATGGAACTTGCAGTCTTATTGTTCAGTTCTGGTGTAGCTACATGACAGTACCCCTGAATGTCATAGTTTCACAGGTTGGTTTAACTTTCTCTCTAATCAGTTCGTATATCTAAATATATGAAAATCAAGAAATATAACATTTTCAACCATTTCAGTCCAAAGTTTAATTTTTTTTTCCCATTATTACCTTTCGTTATTCATGGAACTTTGACTAATTCATTAAAGTTTTTTAATCAATTGTATAATCATTATTCTGTGGTGTTCTCCCCCCGTTTTTTGGGATCAACTGTGTTCCATCGTGTCTGAGATTTTATTTGGCCAGACCCAGAAATCCATGTGAAAGCTGATTTTTTTTTTTTTAATTCTGATATATCTGTATACAAGTGGAACACACATGATCACTAAGTCAAGACAGTCTTATTGTTTAACATGATGAATTTCATATTGTACAATATTACAAGAGGTGTCCCTCAATTAAGCATTTCATCTCGTCAGTTATTTCTATCCTTTCTTCAAAATGGTCACTCTGAAACTTGCAGGATTCCAATCCAAAACTAATAACAATAACTAGTTAGTCCAGAATTCTTACATTTTTCTCTGACGAATCACTCCAGATGGGATCTCGCTGGAAGAAGGCGGTGGTAGCAGAAAGCGTTAGAGAATCACTACATAGTTGGCGCAAGAGAGTGAAGCAGAGATCCAAACACGATTCCGTGCACTCACATGCCACAAGATCAGTGTGTTCCCTGGAATCGACCATTGACGAGAAGGACGAGATAACGGTGGTGTCCGGAACCCTAACACGGAGCTCGTCGATGGAATCGCTGAATCAGATAACGGTGACTTCGGTGGATCAGCTCAAGATTGAGGATTCAAAGAAGAAGGCTGATGAGTACCTGTCTAAATCAATAGTAGATTTTGGTCCACGGCCACAAGATAACTACAATGATGATGATGATGATGGAGGAGGAGGAGGAGGAGTAATTTGTATTGAGAATGGCTATGGTGAAGAAAAAGTCGAGACTCTTCTTGATTTGTTTCAGAAGACGTGAACCGTGAGCAGTGCTTAAGATGTAGAGGACGAGGGAAGCAGTGACAACTATGTTCAAAATTCATCTTATTAAAATTCTTATTCATTAATCTAATTTTTATGAGTAAAAATCATTTAAAAAAACCCTAAAAATTAAAAAATTATACAGAGGAGCTGTTCACAAAAATTGTTATCAAAATTGATATTATTATTGTCAAAACTCATACTAATGTTGTAATAGGTTTCTGTTTATAATTTTTCTATTTCAACAGTTTTTTTTTTATGAATTTTTAATAATTAAAGTATTTTAATGTTTAAAAATAAGAAAAATGACAAAAAAAAAGAATTTGAAAATTGTTAAATACTAAATTAGGTTTGGTAATAATAGTTTATTTGGTATTGATAACACTAAATTTATCAATGACAATAAATTTTTATTAACATTTTTTATTTAGTATTTAGTAATTTTTAACTTATTTTTAAAAAATAACTAATTAATTCTTTCAGAAAATAAACTAAAATATATCAATTTTTGAAATTAAAAATAAAAAGAAAATATAAACTTTTAGTTTTTAAAGTCTTACTTAGTTTCCAATTTGGCCTCTATATTTTAATTAGTACTACTCTTGCCATTCTGTATCCCCCCCCCCCGGTTTTATAAAGTTAAATAAATAATCCTCATAATGGAGAAGCATTTGAGTTGAATTGATTTTGCTACTAATAATTTATTTGTCAGTGTTCTAATAATTATGGGTTTGCTTTTGATTAATGCTTTTTGTTGTGAAGGGCAGCAAGCATGAGGACTATTTATCAGACATTATGAAACAAACCTATCCATATTAATAACAATTAAAAGTATAAGTATCGAAATACAAAATAAATTAAACCTATCAGACTATTCAACATATTCTGCTTTAATATTAATTAAGTAATTTTATGATATTATTAAAGTAGATTAGTTTGTGGGGTTATGAGGAACTAAATTCCTTTCGCACACAATTTTCGTTGTTAGGAAAACTATTAATGAAAGCCGAGCACATAACGGGCATACACAAATATGGGCCTGATTCAAGCGGAATAAAATATGGGCATTTTGTCATCTAAGCCCAAATACTATATGGACTCTCCAATATTAGTCCAATGGATTACGTTTAAATACTACTTCCAGTCCCAAATATAAGAGCTAATTAACTAATTTGAAGAGATTAAAAAAAATTTAAGTTAGTTATTTGTAATAAATATGTATTGTCTTTCCTAAAATATCATTACTAATCAAGTGTATCGGTTAGAGCTACTATTGTTAGAAAGACTATCTTGGGAAAAAAATACATAAATATGATAAACAAAATGAATTGAGATCTTATATTTAGAACTAAAATAAAAGTCAAACAAAATCTGATAATAAGAACTAGAAGTGCTATATTTTAACAACAAAATTGGTCCAGCAAAAAAGAACTAATTCTTCATGACGAACTAGAATTTAAATTCTGAGTGAGAGAGATGCTCACTATGCGTAGCAAAAAAAAATATACTTTCCCTCATGAAAGGGATTAGTCCCCCGTCCGTATAGGTCTCTGGTAATGTGCTCACATTTTCGTACCAATTCCGCTGTTTAAACTTGGTGAAAATTTTGCTGCTACACATCTTATAGCTACTTGAGCCTAGGGTACAAATTATCTTGAACTTATGAGACTTGTAGATATTATATATGCATGTGCTTCGATAAAATCTGACACATTAAAACTAATGACACATTAAAAGCTTGGGTTCAATGACACTGATAGAGAAAAAGAGAACTACATGAATTTCCAGAAAAGTTAACGACAAGGAAAAAGCTGGAGGAACAAAGAAAATTGATATGAAAGAGTAAAACTAATGAGTAAGCGAAAACATTATTAGAGTTGCAACAATTTCAGTTGTTTCTTCTACTAGAACAGAAGCAGGTCACTGGATTCTTCTTCAGAAATACGAATTAAACAAAAAGGAGGAGGAAGAGGAGGAGGAGGAAGAAGAAGCAGCAGCAGCATCAGACATCAGGAAGAAGATATAACAGAGACACAATAATCGATTAACGACATTCAAACTTAAGCGGTGAGCTCCTCCTCCTTGTGAGTCTCAATGACGACATTAGACTGAGGGTAAGCGACGCAGGTGAGGACGAATCCGCCATCCATTTGCTCGTCGTCAAGGAAACTTCCGTCGGACTGGTCAACCGTGCCTTCGACTACTTTGCCGGCACAAGAAGAGCACGATCCGGCCCTGCAAGAGTAAGGAAGGTCGATTCCGAGTTCCTCCGCGTGGTCCAGAATGTAGACGTCCTCGGGGCACTCGAACTCTTGAGGTCCCTCAGGGGTTATGAGCTTCACCTTGTAAGCAGCCATGGCCGTGATTCTGCCGGTCTCCTTCACGCCGAACAGAGCCCGGTTGACTTGAGGAAAAGCGCGGAGGCTCACCGCCGACTGCTGTCGCCGGAGGAAGGAGGTGCTGAAGACGGTACCGGAGAGAGCTGGTGCGGTGGCCATTGACAGAGGGAGGGATTGGGCCAACTGTGTGATAGATAGAACAATTAGAATGGTGAGATCTGAGAGGGGACGGGGTTTTGAAGTGAAGTGGCATGGAAATCCTATCCGCCACGTGGCAGGACGAGGTTCGTCGGTTTTTATCAACTGTTATCGCCACATCTTTATTGGTGGTCATTGAGGTGTGTGGCTGCCACAAGCCCTTTTATCCCAAGTTCCTCACGCACTCAAGTGGCGTGACCCCAACCTTCCAAACTTAACATTTCAAAATTAATAATATGAGTAGGAATTAACCACCACACAAAAAAGAAAAAAAATGAAGGTAATTTAAGAGGTGTTTGGTATTCTCAAAACCGCGGTTTCAGAAATACTTTTTCGCAAAACGAGATAACCTCCTTCACATATTTATTTCGTAATCCGTAAAAGCACTTCTGAAACCATGGTTTGGTTTCTATCCAAACACCTCTTATTTCCTAAATTACCTTTTAGATTTGTTTCTTATTGAATGATACTCCTCTGGTCCTATTTATAGGGCAGAGAGAGAAGGTATTTTTTGGTCCTATTTATAAGGTACTGAGAGAATTTTTTGCATAGATATACAATTTTACCATTCATTTATTATTGTATTGACTTTGTTTATATGAAGTATAATGTATATTAAATAGGGATAAAGTTGGAAAGTCATTAAATTTTAAATGAGAGTTAAAGAAGTTTAAAGTTTTTTTTGGTCTGTGTGAAACGTGTTGGAAGTGCCTTATAAATAAGACTAGAGGAGGAGTATGTAAGCAATCTAGCCTGCAAGTATAGTGACTGTTTCAGAATTTGAACTTATCATCTCAAGTTATATGCCAGCAATATTTATCATTACTCCAACATTCACCCTTTTATATTAGATATTATCCCATTGATGAAAAATTCTCTTAAGACGTGCAATTAAGAGAGAATTAGTAAAAAAAAAAAAAAAGATAAATTTAAAAGATAAAATATATTAAAATCTTATATTTAAAATTAAAATAACTATTTTACGAGTTTTTATACTTAGGAGTAGGAAATTACTTAAGGAGGGTCATTGACCAAAAAAATCATTTAATAATTCACATGTTCTCTTATATTACTTATATTTTCATATTTTGGACCTTAGGAACCCTCTCTAAAATGATTGATATTGGATACCAAAAAGAGTATATGTAACTTAGACCCTTGGCTTTATTGTCGTGCACTTGCCGGTCATAGTAACTTTTAAAAAAATTATGACCATGCGATTTGATTGTTACATTAACACATTAAGGTATTAACTTCTTTGTTGATTGTTGATATTTTAAAAGTGGACTGGTTATTTCATGGACATGGTTCTTTCTCCTTCATTTTGAGGTCAACAAAAAGAAAAGAGGGTGATTAGTTATTGAATTAATAGAAATATTAATATTAGTTTGAAGTTTATTGGTTCGACTCTGATAAAATAATTATTAATATATTTTTATTTTATTTTATAGGAATATTGTCTAAAAATTTAAGGCATTGATTTTTAACAACTTTTCGTTAGTTTTTTTAACAGGTTTTTGACTTATTTTTATTTCTTTTGATTATTATTTTTTACTTTTTATTATTTACAGTGGTTTCAATTTTTCCAGTGTTTCATCAAATAATAAAATTACATTGGTTTCCATTCCATTTGTTTGATGGCCAAAAAAATTGTAATTTGTAATTATATACAGCATAATATTTGGTTTAATAAAATAATATAATATATAGGAAAACAGAAGAAATGATAAAATCATTCATGATAGACAGAATATTAAATTATTTATCTCTTTCGTTTTGGTTTTTTTTCCTGGCCTGGAAATACTTGGTATTTATTATTTGCACAAAATTTTAAAATTAACATCTTCATAAAAACATAAAAAATTGGAAATATTTTCGTTTTATTTAAAGTTGATAATATGGGTTGAACTTGCGGATTCAACCTGCTAACCTGTAAAAAATAACTCGCCAGTAAACAAGACTTTTTAACCCTCATCGCCAAGCCCGCCAACTCACGGGCTAACCCTTATTTTTTTAAAAAATTAATTATTATAATTATATTATTATATATTATATCCTATCTAAAAATTAAAAAAAATTATCTATATAATTTATTTGGCACTTTTAATCAAATATTTCAAGGAAAAAAATTTTATTATTATTTTTGGATTTTGTATAACAAAAAATATTAAAAAGTAAAAAAAATTCAAAAAAATAATAAATAAGTGCTGGCAAGTTATGGTTGGCTAAAAGCCAACCCGCCTTCAAACAAGCTTTTTTAGCTTGATCCATATGGGTTCAACCCGTCACGGACCAATCCACGACCCGCGGATTGGCCTATATTACTAGCCCTAGCTTTATTGTCTTACCTGCTGAGGCAGCCTAATTTAGACAACGCAAAGGCTCTCGATTTCATAAAATGGAAGGCACATGGGCTTTTGGTTGAAGGGCATTTATTTCTTTTTATCGATATTTCCCAGATTTTTAAAAAAATTGTTTTCTTTTAATACACTCTTTTGTGAATTTTTTGGGAAAATTAATGAGAAGGACCTAAAAAAATTAGTATTTATTAAGAGGGATCTTAAAATTGTAATTAATTTGAAGTACCAAAAATTAAAATATGAATTTACAATTACGAAATTATCCCTAGCCAAATCCTTATATTATCTCCAACACCCGTCTTAATATTTGACTGTTAGTTATCAATTGAAATATAAATTTATAATTACTAAATTGCCCCCATTTAAAATTAAAAAATGAACACAGCAATTAACCAAAAAAAAAAAATAGAGTCCTATTTTTCAACCATTCATATCAACATCTACTAGCCTTTTATTCCGCTATGGTTGGAAAAATTTCCGGCTTGCATGACTGTGATTTTGCCTTTCATTCTGATGTGGTTGGAAAAATTATTAGTGAAGCTTAGGTTACGAAGCAGTAGTATTTACCTGATTTTCATATTTTTATTAATGGAAAGAATTATATTTTTATTCATCTGAGAAGCTTTGTATAGGTAGCATGATTGTGTTCATATGTATGTATAGTTGGGATTGAATGAAGTTACAAATATATACTTTTATATTCATCCAAGAAGTCTTTATATTAGATGCTTTTAATCAAATATTAGCAAACCAGGATGCTAAAGAATTAAAATTTAAGTAATTATAACTCCTCATTAACTTAATAAGGAAATTTGAACAATATCATTGCATTATTAAGGAAAGTTGAACCAAATATTATGACATCAAACTGATGCTCAAAGATTATAGGTTTCAACGATACATGGTTAATATCAAGTAAATCAAGCAATTAAGAAAACATTAAAAAGTTAAAAGTTCACTTTAGCAAAGCATATATAAGCGATCCAGAACCTTGTCTTCTACATTGTCTCCATCACCATAAAACTCAATTTGAACCTGGATATATAATTGCACAAAATGCCGTGAACAGATCAAATAGCTTATCATAATGCAAACTAGAATATCTATGCATATATTGCACAATAATATTGACTTCAATCAAGAGCCTATGTTATTAATGAACTAAATATCTATCATATCCGCTTGAATTCTATGACACTACCTATCTTATTATCACTGTCAGTTCATATTCATATAAGTAATGTAAGTATATTACTAATGTTTACAGTTCACAGATTGAACATTGGGATAGAGGCCACGAGAAAATGGGGAAACATTCGATACAAACAAATTAAAGGAGGGAAAATAATACTCAGAATACATGTATGGTCTAATAAATAGTTGATTCCTTTTAATTTGTCTTCTTTGTTCTAGATTTACAAGAAGACAATTGCTATTGATAGAAACTTTGTGTGCATAAAAAAAAGATACGCTCTGAGAGAGAGAGAGATTAAGTTCAATTGATAACTAATCATCAAATTGAGATAGGAGGGTGTTGGAGATAATATAGGGATTTGACAAGGTATAATTTGGTAATTGTAAACTTTTATTTTAATCTTTGGTCTTTCAAATTAATTACAATATTTAAGACCCCTCTTAATAAATACTAATTTTTTTAGGTCCTTCTCCCTAATTTTCCCTAATTTTTTTATTTAAAACAATTAAACACACATTTTCAAATATGTCAACACTGAATTCAAATACAAGATCTCATCATTTTTATGCGAGGGCCTGCGCACTGTCAATGTCCCCATGGAAAGACACTTATATTAATTTTATGTGAGGTATCCAGCATCTTGAGATTTTTTTTAGATGTATCTAACGTTTTGAAGTGTTTTTTGATGCATCCACCACCTCAAAGTATTTTTTTAGTTAGATTCAGCACTAAAAAATTTTAGTGCATTCAGTACTAAGGCCAAAAAAAAAAAAACTTTAGAGTGTTGAACGCATCTAAAAAATATTTCGAGGTGCTAGATACACTATAAAATATTTTAAGATACTAAATGCACTTGAGAAGATACTTCGAGATATTAGGTTCATCTTAATCCTTAATTTTATTATCAACATTTTTATGTAAGTCTTTTATATTTTATATTAATGCATTATTTTCTTCCTTTTTTTCCTAACAAATATATTACTACTTGAGGCAATCTTGCTCGAAATATGAATACCCTTCTCAACCTGCATTCAAATTTTAATTCACTATATTATGAAGGGCCAGGCCTTTCACTAGATCCAGCTCCATTGATATTGATTCGGTTCATGACAGATGACAAGAAAAAACTGAATAAATTTTCTCTTTTTCTGAGAAGAATATTGTGCATTGTATTTATAACAACTCTTCAGTCTCAAATACATCCTTCGGAGAATTTGTTACGATCCATGCCATGCACATGCTATAATTGTCACCCCTAGTTAAGAGAAAATCGAGGAAAATGAAGGAAAACAAAGAAATGGCAATAATCAACCCACATTCCATGTTTGAATTGGAAAACGAATAAATTTACAGCCAGAAAGAAAAAATGCAGAACAAAAAGAACTTGAAAAATAAACATTCAAGAACTGTAGGGACTTAAATTGGAACGATATGATGATAATCATAATACAAAATTCATTCCCGAGACTTCATCCTCTCTACATACAATGATTGAGTAGCCAAAACCAAGTAATTAAGATTGAACGAGACATAAGAGCTTCAATGGGGCTATACAGAGGGGTGAAAATGCAACAGAGGTTTTTTGTTTCTTTTTTCAAGCTTTCCAGGTAGAACAAAAGTACAATATTTTTGCTATCTGTTCAGATTACAAGGACAATTTTCTTGCATTCTAATTTATGGCTTTCCATTACAGCCAGGGAAAAACATATGCAAGGCTTCCACAATCCGAAAAAGAAAGAATACATCACTTCATACCCAAAACCCAGTGAATCTACCTGTAACCCTTTTTTGGTCCCTTACACAAGACCAGGGGCTTCGTCAAAATTTGTTGTCTCCAGCAACAAACTTAACAAGAAGTGCTCAGGTCTCAGCTCACTGAAAAATCCCTAATCGCGTTTAATGTTTCTATTAATCATTCTGATGAACAAATTCGAACCGAGATAACCAACAGCCCCTGCACACTTAGAGGAGCAATATTTAAAGCCAGTTCTGCACGGTAAGAAAAGGACAGTCAGTATTATAGGTATGATGTTAACTTGGACTGAAAGGTGAAAACTTACCACATAGTACACCTGTTCGTCACAAAGGAAAGGGTAATAAGACAAATGTGTTCACAGCAAAAAAACTAGTAGTGCTTACAAGTTCACTGAGCTTCGACCAAATACATGAATGTTGACTTAAAAGACAATTCGAAGAAACAAAGGATAACAGACAAGCAACAATTAAGCACTAGCAGAGTTTCCAAATCATGACCATCATGAAAGAGTTAAAAGTGAAGAACCAGTGGACCTGTAAAAATCGAGAGAAATGTGATTATCTTGATGAGAAAACCAAGAAATGATCCACGTGGATGATCACAAAGACATAAGAACCACTTTCTAATCATATATTAAATTTAATACTTAATAAAAAATTGATTAAAAAAGTTTAATTAAATACTTAAAAATATTTAAAAATATTAATACTTAAAATAAGTTTAAGTATTTTTGTTAGTTAATACTTGAAAATTATCTCATTTACCATATTTACCAGAATTTGTTTGTTTCATTATTTGTCCTTACGTAATATAATATTGTTATACAGTAGCCTAGAAGGGATATAGGGTTAATGGCATAGTATGTCTGCATAAATTTGTAAGAATAAAGTGTTGCTTTTGCAAATTTTTTTAATCAGTTGCCCTTAAAATTAACCAAATGGATGCTTTTAGACCAAATGTGAGATTGATTAGAATTTAGAATCACATGCTGAAACAATTATATTCAAGTGTTCTGGTTTGGTAGTGACTAGCCAGGCTTTATGTGGGCGGACTTTACTTGTTAAAAGAGATCTTGAGGAAGGCTCTACTTGTCGCATGACGCGATTCAGTTTTGGTTTCTTCTTTAAAAAAAAAAAAACAATTATCATTTAAAAGATACTACCCTCCGTCCCTAATTATAAAAGCTAGTTCACTAATGTGAGGAAATTAAGAAAAACAAGTTAAGTTAGTTATTTATAATAAATATATGTTGTCTTTCCTAAAATATCATTGGTAATTAAGTGTGTTAGCTAGAATTATCATTCTTAGAAGGATTATCTTGGAAAAAAATATATAAATATGAGAGACAAAATGGATTGGGATCTTATATTTAGGACCAAAATAAAAATCAAACAAGGTCTTATATTAGTATGACACAATTTATCACATGGGGATATTAATCACTTAGTCCTATTTCATTTAAACTTGAGAAAGATATAGCTGGCAGAAAATAAAGGTTTGCAACATTCCGTGTACTCTTGTTCTTAAAGGGAATATAGGGGACAAAAATATTTATTTCCATTATAAATTATTTTCTACCACATTTCATCTTTGCATATTAAATGGATGCTTTTATAAATGACTGCAATGACAATTCAGAGCTCCTTAGGGACAAAAATTAAGCATTTTAGTTTCTATATATTATTTTATTTTATTTTTGAAAAAAACTACATATGAATATTTAAGAGAGGTAAGGTAAAATGTCTTTTCCAAACTCTTTATGTGATGCTTCATATGGGGGAATCACATTTGTGCCCTAAATATAAATAAAAAGGTCACTACTATAAACTCATTTGATTTTATAATATTTATATATATAGATATGATATAATGTAATTGTGCATTTTTTTTATGTATAATACAAAAACAATTCTAAAGAAGAAAGCATATTGTCCATGGCTTGTGAATATGTAAGCGGAATTTGAATGTCTATTTTTTTTTGCTGTACATTTTTACATTAAACCTAAGTGCTATATTTTATAAAGTAAAAATATAATTGAGAATTATTGAAGCATTAATAATCCAATTATGATAATTTATTTTATTAATAAATCTCTACTGTGTGTGCAAAATCTATTTGATTATCACACGATTAATTATATTGCATTAAAAAAAAACAAGTGGCACTGTAAAACGCATTAGCATCTAGAATCTATAATTAACCTTACTTTGAAATTTATTATTCCTCTGTTCCTTAATATAAAACCCATTTAACTAATTTGATTAGATTAAAGAAGTTAGGTAAGTTAGTTAATTATAAAAAAGTGACACATTTTCCTAAAACACCATAATCATCTTTCTTAATACCTCCTCTCCCTCTTCTACTTGATTATGGTGAGGGAGTATCCATAGGGGTAATTTAGAAAAAATTGATAAATATGAGAAATGGGTCTTATATTTAGGACCAAAATCAACTCAAGAATTGGGTCTTATATAAGGACCGAAAGAGTATAAACAAAATAAGTATGCATTCCCTTGCCAAACTTTTAATCTTATCATGGAGGCTTTTTTAAGATTCCAATTTTTTATTCTGTTTAAAATTTTAATTTTATTTTATATAACCTGATATTTTGTTAAAAAGTAATAATGTATAACAACTGAGCATTCCTTGTATCAAAAAAACAACTGAGTGTTTATTCTTTTGATTCTGAATTTTTTTTGCCATGGCTGAAATTATTTTTTTTAAAAAATTATAT
This sequence comes from Neltuma alba, assembly GCF_004799145.2. Taxonomy (NCBI): domain Eukaryota; kingdom Viridiplantae; phylum Streptophyta; class Magnoliopsida; order Fabales; family Fabaceae; genus Neltuma; species Neltuma alba. The sequence continues at coordinate 80,988 of NW_021635279.1, forward strand.
TTTACATGTGAATAATTTATACTTGTTGTTGGTGATAAAATCATTTTTTAAAAAATTAATATTTTTCATTATGTTCTTTGGCAATACTAAACATGGCTCAATCCAGTAAAGGTTCATACATACATGATACAACAAACAGTATTTATCAATTATCAATATATATAATTTATAAAAAATTGCATAAATAACTAAATATATGAGATGTCAAAAAATCATGTTCCAAATAAGAAGATTAATTATTATCTAAATTTTATTTATATATGAAAACCTGTTTTTTTTTTGCCAGAAATGAAAAATCTGTATTTATATCTACTTATGATCTATAAGTAATTAATTTTTTTTATTAAGAATACTATGTAATTCTAAAGGAAATTGGGGCTTATTCATCATATGGGAAGTATCATATAGTCGTTTTTGCCACCAGAATCATATAGTTATATATATATATATATATATATATAAATAAATATATTTGTTGATATATGCCGTTGCCAATTTTTTTTTCCTTCTGCTTCCGGTTTAAAAAAAAAAAGCTACTATTTTTTGTCTTAAATATAAAAACTAGTTAACTAATTTGAGTAAGTTAAGAAATAAGTTAAATTAGTTATTTATAATAAATATATATTTTCTTTTTTCAAATATCTTTGGTAATTAAGTTTATTAGTTAGAACTATCGAGGACTATTTAAAAAACAAAAACATAAAGTGAATCAGAATCTTATATTTAATATCAGAATAAAAATTAAATAATATCTTATATTAGGAGCTGAGGTATTGCTTACTTTTTTCCCAAAACGATCAGAGAATTTCCAGTCATTATCATTCTCCTGTGCTTTATCATGTCGACGAAGGTGCAGTGAGATATTCTTTCCTCTTTTAATTTTTGTTTTTTTCCCCTAAACTTTTAGTTTTATTCTTATTTTTTATTATTTTACGCAAACACTATTAATTATAATTTGTCTCTTTCTTTCTCTTTCTCACGTTCCACTGCAAAATGTGCCCATAAGCGAGCGTTAAAGTTGTTTTCATTCTCATTCCCTCGATGGAATAAATCGAAGTTTCACCTTCAAATTCCCCACACGTTTCCTTGCTTGCCTTCGAAACTCTCCCAAATTTTACACCTTTTTTATTTTTTTGTCAAAAGCATTTGATGTACCTTATTTGCCATTTGCCATTTCAGATTTTTCGTTTTTCTTCTCTTATTCGCGCTTTCTGATCTTGTTTGCTGTTCGGGAATCGGAATTTTCGTTTAATTTTGAGGAAGCGAGGAGAAGAAAGAGGGAATGGAGAAGTACGAGCTAGTGAAGGACATAGGATCTGGGAATTTCGGGGTGGCCAAGCTGATGCGAAATAAAGAAACCAAGGAGCCTGTTGCCATGAAATACATTGAACGAGGTCACAGGGTACGTACAATTTCTATACTTGAATTGAATTGTTCAGTTGATATGCAAGAGAACTGAGGAAATACAATGCCTTTTCAAGTCCAGTAGTTTGTTATTAGGATAATGTAACGTTAATACGTGCATGATGCATGTCATCGTGTGATTGTATCATTTTTTTGTTTTGCATTTCTATGCGCCCTTGTCTGTGCCGATTTGATTTGTGTTTTCGTATTGATATTTCCAGATCGATGCAAATGTAGCCAGGGAAATCATAAACCATAGATCTCTTTGCCACCCGAACATAATACGGTTCAAGGAGGTCGGTACCTTTGCGTGGTTGTGCCTACATATCTTCTTTTGGCCACGACTATTGGCTGGACTCGACTGCTACTTTTTTTCCCCAGGTTTCTAACATGTGATTTCAGTTTTGCAGGTGTTTCTGACTCCGACACATCTTGTAATAGTCATGGAGTATGCAGCTGGAGGAGAGCTTTTTGATCGAATTTGCACTGCTGGAAGATTCAGTGAAGATGAGGTTTTTCCCCTGTTTTTAATAAATTATAAACGACCAAGGAATTATTGTGGAGCTCCAATTCGTAAATGATAATTTTCCATTGTTTGATGAGGGAAGGTAGCCTGAAGAATAAGAGCAAATGGTTCATAAATCATGACATGTAACAATTAATTCTGAAAATTTGCAGTTTTCCAACAGCCGGTGGATTTTCATGTTGTATTTATTAATGAAAAATCCAACTAAAAATCTTATGGTGTTATTTAAGAGGGTAAGTTAGCGTCAAATCTTTTGAAAATACTGAGGCTTAATAATATGTGTGTGCATCTGTGTATGTGTGAGAAAAGTTGGTATCCAATCTCAAAGAAATACATTTTGAAGTAGTCAAAGTAACAGAATTTTACTAATTATTAAATGGGAAGGCTCAATTAGTACTTAAGCTTTATGGAGAGCCATTCATTGCTTGTTGTTGATGCCTCAATGACAAAGACTAGCCACTTATCTGTCACCTTCCTCTGGCTTTCTGCTGGCAACCAGATGCAGGAAGAGTTATTATTTTGTTTCTTAATTCTTATTCTTATTGTATTCTCTGAAATATTTCAGGCTAGATATTTCTTCCAGCAGCTCATCTCAGGAGTTAGCTACTGCCATGCTTTGGTATAAGATTTGTTAAATTGATTGTGCGTATCAGAGTGTGTCAAATACTCTGTTTCATTGCCTCATCTCTTTGGTCATTTTTCTATGTAATCTTTCTTCTTCGCAGCAAATCTGCCATCGAGACTTGAAGCTGGAGAATACCTTGTTGGATGGCAGCCCTGCTCCGCGTCTGAAAATTTGTGATTTCGGTTATTCTAAGGTTTAATTATGGCTTGATATTACATTGAATGTTCTAGGGGTGTAATGGACCATAACCACTTCTGATCAGATTTATTTTTTATAGTCATCTCTACTTCATTCAAGGCCAAAATCAACAGTGGGAACTCCAGCCTATATTGCACCAGAGGTTCTTTCACGTAGAGAATATGATGGAAAGGTATCTAGTTTCTGTTATGCAGAAGATTTAGTTCGTGACAGAGAGCTTTGACATGCCTGCATGGCACATGGACTCACACAAACACACATGGAATTCCTCTTATAAAATATAAATATACGTAGGAATATGATGGATGATAAGAGTTTCTTTTGTCCAAAGGAAGAAAAGGTATATCCTTCTTGTTGCCGGTATCATGAAAGGAAAGAAAATAGTTATTTAGAATGTTATTTTTTAAGTAGACGCTATCTAGCATTTTTCATGTCAAGATAGTTTTAGTTCTTGAGGTATTTTAGGTGTAAATCTGCTTTAGGCACATTTCTATCAAATAGCGAACTCACTTTTTGAACACTTGAAACCGTCTTTTATGGCTTTTATAATGCTTCTTGTGTTCCCACTTCGTCAAGGGATTGTCTGTGCCCCAGTTTTTTCATCCTTTCCATCCTTTGTGGCTTGTAAGTAGCCCCAAGTAAATTGAATGAAACACATGAAAAGCTTATACGTTGCTGTGAGCCCCATTGTAAAGAATTAAAAATGTGTTGGCTGTTTGTAGCTCGTAGCCTCCTCTTTTAATATGTTTACTCATATATAAAGTTTTGACATTGTGTGACGAAGTTTTATAAGTATGATGCTGTCGTCACTGAAATCAATGTGCAATCAAAGTGTCTTGCGTTTGAGTGAATATATTTTATTTGCATGAGACGAAACAAGCAACATTGCATGCAAAATGAGTTCAGACTTACAAATACTTGTAGATGTGCATGGTGTTTGATGACTCTGAATCTACATTTCACTGGTACAATGTCATGAGCAAAATATACATGAAAAAAGCAGTTGGAAACTTATGATGCTCATCACATTTATGTTACTTACTGAAGCATGGGTGCGTAATGGTGCGATGTTCAAATGTTCTCACAAATTTATCCAGATAAAGGAGAGGGCTTTTATTTTGGTTGCCTATGATTGTTATGATTTCCTTATAATCTTTTGACTTGATCATATGATTTCCAGTGTTTGCATTATAATCAGCTATCCATGTTTGGCATAGGAAAAGATGGATATTTTTTATTTTTATTAATATAACTGGGGAGATTCGTATTGCTAATTACTTATGATGTTGTCAATGATGATTAATGTCTCTCTCCATCCATGCATGACCTTAATGGGCCCTGGAAGGAGTAAATGTTGCTTGATAGGTTCTTCTATTCTGCTTGCTTGTTTAGTTGGCTGATGTATGGTCCTGTGGAGTAACTCTTTATGTGATGCTGGTGGGAGCATACCCGTTTGAGGACCCAGAAGATCCCAAGAACTTCAGAAAAACCATAAATGTAATATTTCATTTATTTTTACCAAATTTATATAACATTAAGTAATGTGCACTCTTGCTGATTCTCTACATTCTTATCCAGCGGATTATGTCCGTTCAATACAAGATCCCAGAATACGTGCACATATCTCAAGACTGTAAGCATCTGCTATCGCGCATTTTTGTTGCAAATCCAGCAAAGGTATGCATTTATGTTAGTTTTGTTTATTTAATAAGTGAATCTCAAGCTATGGCATGAGGAAATACGTAATATCCCTTCTAGTATTTTCATAATTGCAATCACTTATGGTTGACTTGGTTTTTTTCCTTTTTTGGGTAGATTACCCCCGCCTCCTGGTACTTCCCTTAAACTAACACTTATCTTCCCTCTGTTTTGAGAAGCTACAATAAATCTCATTCGGACATGGGAGGCATGTGAGGAAGTAGGAAAATCCAGGGTAGTTTCATATATGAAAAAAAAAAAACCTTGTAATTATTTGCTGTTAGTTTTTTTCAATATAAATATACTAAATGGGCATTTCTTACTGCCCAACACAACATCATTAGGTCTTCCAAAATAATTCCTCTACATGTGATGTAGGACAATGTAAATATTACAGATAAAGGAGGCAGGAAATGTTTGAGGAAATAAAGGGAAGGGGGGAGAAAGTCAAGTGAATTATTTTATAAATGTTCAACTTTAGTAAACAATCAGAAGTCATAACCCTAATGACTAATGACTTTATCTAGAACTTAAAGATAACTCCTAGTATTTAAACATAAAAGATAATATTAAATTTCAATTTTAATAAACACAGTTAAATGTATTTATACCATTTGAATAAGCCAAAGCAACTAAAACATTATTTTTTGTCAAAATGAGTTGGTTTAGTTGATAAAGACGCGTGTTCAAATCTATGTATAGGGCACCTTGTTGTTGCTTTGGTTTTGGTGATAAGCTTCCAAGATCCGACATAGTTAATTTCAATTGGAAAAAATAAAAACAGTTCCTAATCTTTAATCCTTATGAATATGCATTTCTTATGCTTATTATTAGTTCCTAATTGATAAATAAATAATAATACCTTTCTAATTCTCTTCCCATTCTTCATTATCATTTGCTATGTTATTATTGGAGAAATTGATGCTCCTATTCTGTAAAACAGGGGTTTAGTGTGTTGTATCTTTTATTTTTATTTATACATTGTTTTTTATTCAGAAAAAATGTTATTATTAGAGAAAAGGTTTGTCCTTCCATATAACAGCGAACTGCAAATAAGTTGTTTTTTTCACACCATATTACAATTGTATTGCAGCGAATAAACATGAAAGAAATCAAGTCCCAACCATGGTTTTTAAAGAACCTGCCAAGGGAATTGACAGAAGCAGCCCAAGCTGTCTACTACAAGAAAGAAAACCCAACATTTTCTCTTCAGAGTGCAGAAGACATTATGAAAATTGTTGAAGAGGCCAAAACTCCACCCTCTGATTCCAAGTCAGTCGGAGAGTTTGGCTGGGGAGAGGAAGGAGGTGAAGGAGGAGAAGAAGAAGACAAAACAAATGAGGTGGCAAATGGTGAGGGAAAGGAGGATGAAAAGAGAGTCAAGGAGGCACAGGCCAGTGGCGATGTTAATGTAAGCTAAAAATATATTCAAGATGTTAGATAGTTAATTTGATTTTTTATTTCCATTGCTCCTGGATGGATGACTTGAAGTTGAGGGTTTTCCCCTCTGTACAAAATTTGATTTTCTGCATAGGACCCATAGTTGAATAAATGACTGTAAATTTTTCGTGTTGTAGAAGGTTGTGATTTGTAACTTCATGTTGCAAACCAGACTTTGTGATCTTGGGTATGAAAATAAAAATGGAGGTGTGTTTCATTTGTTTTCCTCTTTTGTTCTCTGACCTTTGGTCCTCTCGCCATGGACTTGTAATAATTGGGTATGATATTCTTGTTTCCTTTGGTTTTGTTTGGGGAATATTTTGTTTCTAGAGTGCAATGGAACATAAAGAAAAGAAAATTAGAATTAAGAAGTTAGTTTTGAAGATGAGAAATGCCTCTATGCTCATATACTAAAAATGTTGATAATAATAATAATGATAATAATAATAATATATAGTTACTTTGTAATAAATATTTCTTATCTTAGTTTTTTGTGTAATGAGAAGAACACTATTAGCATAGCATGACATTATCATAATCTACAGCAGAATCAAATAGATGTATCTTTTGGAAAACAAAACAAGTATCTTTCAAGAATTAAAATGATAGAGCACTTCCAAGAACCCAAATTTTAACCTTGATACTACTTATATTTTTGGAGAGTTAAAGGCCTGTATAAATGATTATATGTAGTTATTTAATTATGATTTACAAAATACGAAATAAATACATAAGACTAGTTTTATCTCAACTTATGTGAAACGTGTTTATAAGTTATTTTAATCATGATCCCAAATAGGACAAAAATGTTGGTTAGCTTTAACTTGCATCCATGAAAGTATAAAATAAATTTATATTAGAATCATAAGTAAATTACTAAATGTATCTTTTGGAAAACAAAACAAGTATCTTTCAAGAATTAAATGATAGAGCACTTCCAAGAACCCAAATTTTAAGCTTGATATTGCTTATATTTTTGGAGAGTTAAAGCTTGTTTGAAATGACTTATATGTAATTATTTAATTATGATTTACAAAATATAAAATAAATACGTAAAATTAGTTTTGTCTCAATTTATATGAAATGTGTTTATAAGTTTTTTAATCATGATCCCAAATAGAACAAAAATGTTTGTTAGCTCTGCTTGCATCCATGAAAGTATAAAATAAATTTATATTAGAATCATAAGTAAATTACTAATTTTTTTGTTAATGAAGTTTGGTCAAAAAGGTAAATACACAACACATAACACGTACGTGTGAGTTTAAATATCATTACTAAAAAAATTGCTGGTATATAATTTGTAACAATCATTATATGCATTTTTTTAAAACCGTAAAATCTGCCAAATTTTGATGAGTTCTTCACTTTTTAAATCGCATCAATCAAAAATTTATTCTTTATTGTTGCTTTGAATGAAAATTTGACCATATCTGATAAAATATGTGTAGTACGAAACATACTAAATTTTTTTACATGTATTTATATATTATTTAAATTTTTATAATTTAGCAGATATATATTTAAAATCTTATTTTACCATATATATGTCGGCTTTATTTTAATATATTTTATATTTGCATTTATTTATATATTATTTAAATTTTTATAATTTAGCGCATATATATTTAAAATCTTATTTTACCATATATATGTCGACTTTATTTTAATATATTTTAGGTACACACATATATGCTTCATATATGTGCATGCATGTATTAATACCTAAGCTAAAGGGGATTTTTTTTTTCCCTCGGCACAAGGGGGAAGGTCAGAGTTTGATTGATTCTAATGAATGTGGCAATAATGATTCCTAAGGAATGTTGATGGTGGATGATCAAACTTATTCTATATGACAAAGCAATTTGGATTCCTTAGAAATGGGCTTCCTGGAATCCAACCGAACAATCCCTTAATTTTGATGAAAGCATCAATAAAAGTAAGACTGAAATATTATTACTACAAAGATTTTATGCTTTTTTCCCTCATCAATAAATGGGCTTCCTGTTATTAAATTGATCTTTTCGTATCGAAGCGTCATTTTTCCGAAATAAAAAAACACCTAGTATTGCTTTGTTTTGCAGAGTATTGAGCATTGCAGGCATACTTAGACTTTAAAAGAATCATGTCCAAAGAATCTGCCATTCCATGTTTCTATTAATGAAGTTACTGAAACTCTTCTAATCTTTCGTCCATCCAAACTCTGAGCACAAATTGCAAATCTCAATCTGCAAGCATTGCTCCCATATCTGCAGAACTTGTGCTCATTTCTTCTGTAACACTGCCTTGCTTAATATAGTGTGCAAATTTTTGGTTTCTGTCAGAATACACTCTCTGTCAAATAGGGCTGAAACAACAGCAACACCCTTCAAATTTGGCATGCCGGTTTCCATTACAGCACGTGCATTCGACGGTCCAATGCCGCCAATTGCGACCACGGGCAGTTTAGAAGCCAGGCATACTTCTTTTAACCCATCTACACCTATAGTGTTATTGTTTTCCTTGGTGGTTGTGGGATATACACCACCACTACCAATGTAATCAGCACCATCAATCCATGCTTGTTTGGCTTGCTCTGGTGTCTTGCATGATACACCGATTATCTTTTCAGGACCAAGAAGAGTTCGAGCAACATGTGCCGGCATGTCAGACTGACCAAGATGAACACCATCGGCATCACAAGCAAGGGCCACATCAATGCGATCATTTATGAGTAGAGGCACCCCATAGGAACGGCATATTTTAAGGCATGCTTTGGCTGCATCCAAGAACTCTCTAGTTTCGGCATGCTTTTCCCTGTAAAAGAATAAGCAGTGTGCTATGAGATATAATTTTATCCCAACTACCCCAACTACCTGTGTTCTTTTCTTTTCTTTTTCTGGGCCACACCTAACTTCCTAAGTTCATGAGATAAACAAACAATAGTCAAACATGAATCACAGACGATACTTCAATGAGAGTGACTCAACAAGCACTTCAACGTGATTGGGATGCTAGAAAACATTCGTCTCAACCTTCTTAAGTTGGCAAAGCAAAGCCAGAAGTACGATTCAGAACCTAGGGACCGTTTGAGGATAGGAGTATTGGCTGAATGAGATCCATACATGATGCTTCGCAAAAATGAAGAGACTTGGTGGAAAAAATTATCGCATATGTGAGCTTGTCTACATGATATGCAATTCAACAATACCAAAAGGAGATAATATAAAGCTTAAGAAGCACTCCCTTGACTGAAAATATTTGATGTGAATCACGCAAAGAGTGAGTGAGGGAAAAAGAGAGGATAAAAGAGCAAAACTAGGGATAAGATAAAAGAAAGCTGAAAACAACAAGGATACTGACAATAGATCAAAGAATAAAGATCCGCTGTTTTTTGTTCAAGTTCAACTATTCAGACCCGAAATTACATCCGTCCAGAAGGGATAGGCAAAACAACAAGAGGTATTTGGTCATAATTCACGAATCCATGACCAAAAAGAAAAAAGAACATTTTCCTTATGATTTATACTCCACACAGATTACCAGATCTTTAGGATAGTTGACTGGGAATATTAAACCATAGCCAATGATATCTACTACGAAATAAAGATGGGAAGGAACCTACTTTTCTGTATCACAGTGATTATATGACTCAAAAAGTAAAGCACACTACAAGCATTAGATGACAAACCTTAATTGAACAATGGTAGCGCCTCCTTCTACAGCAGCTTTAACAGCATCGGAAATGGAACGGCCCCACTTTCTGTTCATGCCTGAATCCGTTACAGCATATAGCAGTAAGTCATTTGGATTGAACTTATCCTGTCTGCAAGAATTCTGATTGGCATTTTTAAAGGCAAAAAAATGATCAAAAGGGCCTTGGGCTCCATTTCCAATCACAATGTCTTTGCTGTAATCCAAGGCAGTCTCGATGAAATGTTTAGCCACCTGACACAACCCAAGAGGAAGAAAGAACTTCATGGATTTTGCTATATTCAAACATGTAACTGCCCCAGCACAGGGAGGACAACTTGCAAAGGCCTCATTAAACTAACATGAACTATCTTCATCTACAACACTTGCAAGAGCTGGGGATGGAGAATTCCTAGAAACTTGAAGGCTGGGTTCAACTGTATTCTTCACAATACAATTTTCATAGAAAGGTACAATCCCATTAATTGCATCAGCGGATGAGAATTATACTGACTTCAAATTTCCTACATTCTAAAACATACTAACCTGGAATTGTGCTACAGACGATACTGTTTTAGACCAAGGTGAAGCCATTAAAAAAAAAAATGCCAGTTCTCCGTAATAATTGATTCTAAATATCCATTCCCCCTCCTTAAAGCATACCCACACAAAGCATGCAAGTATAAAAGAAAACCATTTGTAAATCAATCACATGTTGGAAAGTTAAAGTAGATCGTTACAGTCATGCTTATTAAGACAAAAATAAATTCTGTACACTCAAACGTTATTTGGTTAAGATTCAACTCCAAAGCTAAATATGGACTCACTAAGTCACTATGATCATGTGCAAACATAAATAAATGGTCAACAAGTCAAACAAACAGAATATTAATAAATACGATATCTCTGGATATAGTGGTTAACAAACTGACCCTAACAGCTTCAAGTACCGAGGAACCTTTCGCCAGTTCTGCAGCTATGCATGATGCCAGAGTACAGCCAGTACCATGAGTGTTGCGAGTATTCACACGTGAAGAACAGAGCTCATAGAATCCCTCACCTGCAAAACTCAAGACCTAGAGATGGAGTTAATTTTAAACATGAATTTGGGCATACATCTTTGAGAAGGAAAAATAATTTTAAAAAAAAGAAAAAAAAAGGGAAAGGAAGAAGCTGCATCTCAGATTTAACGGCTTCAACCTTACCATCGAATAATACATCAATGGCGTCTGATGAATTGGGCAGGTCACCACCTTTGACAAGTACATTCCTGAAGTGAAAATAAATTATTTGCCAAATCACACTGTTCTTAAATTAGAGTACCCTACAATTATATTCAGCACCCCTCTCAATGACAAATATGCTTATACATCTTAATTGATTGTCAAGAAGCCAAACCTTTTTACATACACAACATTAGATACTCAAGCTAGAGTAAAATCATTGTTGGACGTCATACTTTTGAAAACAATTCAACAAATTACTCTATGCTATACACTTTAATTCACGCTCATATGAAAACTTTCAGTAAGAAGACCAATATGGCAATTCATTGTTATAGATTTGTCCTACCAGTAATATACAAATGGCTATTTTATTTTTCTCGATTTCACATTTTTGTGAAGCATTAAATAATTCTTTATAAGTTCCATGCATTATATCTCGTAAGCTCAAGCAGTACCAAACAAATGGTTTGATGTCCAAAGTCTACCTCTCATGAAGTGGAACTCTATGTACGAAGTAAATGAGCATTCATAATAGATGAACGATAAATGTTGATGCAGCAACTAACCTAGGACCCATGTCATGTATTAATTTTGCAGCAGCACGCATATCAGAAACTGATCTCACTGGCACGCCACCAAGTAAGACTGATGCCTCTTTTATATTGGGAGTTACAATGTTGGCCAAGGGAAGAAGTTCCTCCCTAAAAGATAAAAGCAATAACAAGCACAATAAGTTTCCATTCATTTTAAGGTAAAGTTAAAATAAATATAGACGCAGATTTTATCCTTTTATCAGGTATTATAGAAATACGATGTATGTATATTTCATGCCTTTTCTTTTTTTTTTTTTTTTTTGATCTTATACTTCATGCCGTAAGGATGTTTAGTAAAAGTTCAGGATCAGCAAACTAACCGAAATCCAGCTAGGACAGATGGACCAGCAAGTACATCTCCACTGGTAGATACCATGACAGGATCAACAACCAGAGCTGCCTTCAGCAACAGAACTAAGTCAGTCAGAAGCAACTCCACTCTCCAATAAAATAATAAACATAATTGTCACCCAAAAAAAAATAATAATAAACATAATAGCAATTTCTGTAAAAGTGAATACCCTTGACAGGAAATTCCCTGAGACTCTGACAAAGGACCCTCACTATGCCAGGAGACGGCAGCATGCCTGTTTTGACCTAGGCACATAACATTTAGTTTAGGAGGGAAATAAATCAGCATTTGAGTAACGAATACCTCACGTCATGTCAAGAAGAAACAGCTACACAAAAAAAAAATCTTTTATTTCAAATTTTCACAATGAAAGAGCATTTAAATACAATCATAACTTAATAAGCCACTGGGTTTAAAAATTATATTTCAAGATTACCATATAATTTAACTTTCACAATATGCCCACAAATTCATGACAACCATTTATTCTACTTCACTCTTGGAATGCAAACATTTGCATACAGGCGGTAACATCTTTATGCTTGCTTTATCAAACCTTTCTTTCTCTGTTTGTCACCTGTTTGTTCCTTAATTCTTTGGATACTCAATCCTATGAGATTACAACCAGCAAAATACTTGCAGCTAACCACTGTAGCACTCAGTATTTTGACTTACCACATCGACATCCATGTCAGAGAGCACAGACTTAAGCTGCTCAGCCACAAAATCCTCACGCATGATGTCCACCCCCTAACAATTTTAAGTTATTTGAGGATGGTTTTATCAAAAATTAGTGTCAAAAAGTAATTAAACTAAGCCAACTTACTAATTGTGTAGCCTAGTAAAAATATTTAGCTTAACACTTCTGTTTCAATTAACTTTATCATATAATATTTGCGAATTGTGAATTAAATTCTTGCCTTTTCTTCTTTAATTCCTCAGAAATGAACGTAAGCAAAAGCAATGGAATTAATATGAAACTTCAACCTGGACTCCAACAGTATTCTGTGCAGTGACAGCAGTGATCACGGTGGAACAGTAAACCATCCTAGCAGCACAAGCCTTCAGATCAGCTTGAATACCGGCACCACCCCCGGAATCAGAGCCAGCAACTGTCAGTACATGAGGAACTTTCATCTCTCGTTTCTGCATGGTTGCTGAAGATCGATCTGCTTGCACGTTCAAAACCACCTTCCTTGGATTATTCTGATTAGTTGTTGAATTATGAAACAGGAAGCTTGAGCTCCTTATTTGTTTAAACAGCAGGGGAGGAAACTGGATTGGATTTGGCTTGCGACAGCTCTAGAGAAAGAGAATAAATGAGGGGAGGAACGCAAAAGCATGAAATGTAAGCCTCAGTACACGGGAAAACGGAAGAAAAAACAGAAAGAAAGAAAATAAAGCATGCTCATCAGAAAAACCGTGACGTACAAAAGTAAAATGTTACTCTCCATTTGATTACTATAGAACTAGATGCTTCAGTCTTCAGCACTGAAATTACACATCGTCTAGTCTAGAAAAAGAAAATGCTTACGTAGTACTAATACTAATTCCCGAATGACAATGGTTTTGACTTTATTTTGGTTGCTTATTTCACAATCCATGCGTTCCTCTCGTCTACCAGCTGTCAATTTCTTACCGTTTACAGTGACGGCTCCAGAGAAAAACAAAGAAATGGACAGCTCGCCCGCCTTGGTTGATATCAAAAGCACAGAATTACATATATATTATCTCTACAAGCTCAGCTAAATTAAGCATCAGAATAAGGGGCAACAAAACAAGAGGTTGATACAGTTTCCTAGGTTCCTTCGTATGATCATTTTCCATTATTTTCCGAAGAACCAAAAAACTAAATGAAGAGAAGAGGCGTACCTGGGAATGGAAGTGCGCGGGGAGGAGCTGAGCGGAGGCCATGAATTTCCGACTGAATCGGGTCAGAGTTTTCAATTTCTGACTACTTTTTTGTTGACTGCGACCCGACCCGACGCACGGCGTGATGATGTGAGCCGTTTTTTTTTGAAAAAAAGGTTATACTATCATAAATACTCCTCCGGTCCTTAATATAAGATCCATTTAATTAATTTGATTAGATTAATGAAGTTAGGTAAGTTAGTTAATTATAAGAAAAGTGACATATTTTTCCTAAAACATCATAATCATCTTTCTTAATACCTCCTCTCCTTCTTCTACTTGATTATGGTTGAGGGAGTATCCATAGGGGTAATTTAGAGAAAATTGATAAATATAAGAAATGAGTCTTATATTTAGGACCAAAACCAACTTAAAAATTGGGTCCTATATTAAGGACCGGAGGAGTAGTATTTTTCAGAAAATTATACTACTTGCATGAATTTTTATTCAACTCAAATATTACCTACAATCCTAATATAAAATCTTGTTTATAAATTATAAATAAGGTCTGATATTTAAAACAGGAAGTAGTACTAAATTTACTAAAATGACTTGTAAAATAACCTAAATTATTATATACTCTACTTTTTGCCCGGTACTGTATATTCTGCTATATTAATGTTTGGTGTTAATTATAATTGTAATTTTTGGTTACATCTCCGTTTTTTTGAAACCCACTTAATACTATTTGGGTTTTTTAACTCCTCAAAATCAAAGTTAAAACCTCCCTTCTATTTTGAAAACATATATAAACCTCATTTACAATTAAAATATATGTTACATAAACCTTTCTTCTATATTTAATATTAAATTTCTATCCATCCAAATCGTTAGTTGACCGTTAAGTTTAATTTTAAATTATTTCTTTGATCAAAATGCCTCTTTTTAACTTAATAATTATTAGACATTTATATTTTGCAATACGTATATTTTATAAATTTCTAATATGTTACAAAATTTATTAATTTTGATCCAAATTATAAAATTTTATAATTTTAATATTTTATCACATTCATTAGAAATTATTTACTTTGATTTCTTTTAAATTGTAAAAATGTATTCTAAATACATAGTTTTTGTTTATCGTAGAGTTTAAATAATATAAGTTTAAAAGGTTTTATAAATTATTTAAACTTATAATTCAAAATTTTTGAAGACATTTTGTTACAAAAATTTATAAACATGTTTTGTCAATATATATTTATTGAAAAAATTAGTTAAATTTTTAATCAAGTCTTTTATGTTCACCTTAAATGAATGAAATTTATATGACTGTAAATACATAATTTAGAAATTTATTAGAATAAAGGGTAAAATAGTAAGTAAAATTTATTTTAATATAAATTTCAGTTAAAAATAATGTTTTTAGAATGTTTTTAGAATATTCCTAAGGGTGTTAACTTATTGGATTAAACTATATATTTTTAAAATAAAAAGAGAGTTTGTATAATTGATGCAAATTAAAAAAGTAGTCAGAATATTTTACTCAAAAAATAATGAAACACATTTTACATCTCCCGAAAGACCTCAAACAATAATGAAACACATTTTACATCTCCCGAAAGACGTTGGATAGTTAAGAAATTTTAACCATTTAAACGTAAGGTTTTAAATTTGAATTCGTATGGATACAGAAAACATCGAGGAAGGAAATTGCCGCTTTTTTTTTCCCCTAAATTATATTACCTATTGATATCAACATTAATGTTAATCTCAATATTATCATATTGAGCTTAAATAAAGGGAAAATTAGGGTTTGTTCGGTCTATTGTCTTGAAAATAATTTTTTTATTTTAAAAACACAAAAGCAAAAAAAATTGTTTAATAATTAAAAAAATAGTAACATTTTTTAAAAAAACTAAAAGCTCAAAACAACCTTTACATATCTTCTTGTCTTTGTTTTTATGTTTTTTTTTAAATTGGAGAAATTATTTTTCTCTTCTCATCTATTATCCGTTACCTATTATTATCGATGACAACTACCACTTATTTAAGTGTTATTTTTTGTTTTTTCAAATGTCTTTTTTTAAAATTATTTTCCGAACAATTTTTTGTTTTATTTCCAAAACTTGTTCTAAAAAATACTACCTCCGGTCCTTAATATAAGATTTCGTTTGACTTTTATTTTAGTCCTAATATAACACTGCAATTCACTTTGTCTCTCATATTTATACAATTTTTTTGAAGATAATCCTTCTAATAATTGTAGTTTTAGCCAACACACTTGATTAGTAAGGATATTTAAGGAAAGATAACACCTATTTATTACAAATAACTAACTTAACTTATTTTCTTAATTTTCTCAAATTAGTCAACTAGCTCTTATAATTAAGATCAAAAGTAGTAAGAAGCAGCCTTATCCCACTAGGTAGAGTTGGCTACATAGATCGCATGATGCTATTATACTCTATCAACAACCAAGTTTTTAGATATGTTATGGACCATAAGATCTCATTGAGCGTTCTCCTTGGTTTTCCTCTGCCCCTTTTTATAAAGCTCCAAGCTGTATAATCTACCCTTCTCATCGCACCTCCAATGATCTTCTTTGTATATGCCCAAACCATCTCAAATAATATTCAACCATTTTCTTTTTGATAAGCACCACACCTACTCTTACTCTAATATTTTTATTTCAACTCTTATCTTTTCCTATATAACCACACATCCATTTCAACAATTTCATTTCTACTACCCTAACTTATAAGCTTCTCAGGTACTTTCTTATCACAAATAACTCCTATAACCTTCCTCCACTTTAACCACTCAACTTGTATTCTATAAAAAACATCTCCCTCAATTTCATTATCCTCACATATAATGAATTCTAAATATTTGAACCTTGACATTTGATGAATAATTTAATCTCCCATCTTCACTTCCAAATCACCACAATTGATTTGCCTCCCCCAAAATTGAGAGCTATAACTTTTTTAGGAAATGGGATTTTACATTAGTTTTCCCTTAAATAAACAATAAAATAGAACCTTCAAATTATAGTGAATAACTAATCAAAATTTTAGAGACTAAAAGATTAATTTTCCTTTCCATAAACAACGGAATAGAGAGAAATACAAGACATCGACCAATTGCGTGCATTGTTTGACTACAACTACTCTGCTGCGAATTTTTAAGGATGTCTTTCTAATGGCTCCGCAAGGAATTTCCTTCTAATGGCTCTAAACAAGAGATGTTCGGGGGGAGCCACCCCCGGAAATCAATTTGACATGAAACACAAGTTATAGAAAAACACTGGAGTTGTCTTTCAAGATTCGTGTGACCCTTAAGGCAGAGAGAGAGAGAGAGAGAGAGAGAGAGATAGAGGAAAACCTCAAACAATTCAGAGAAATAACATTCTTAGACAAATATATACATCTCATTACTATACACTAAAAGAATTCAACAAGCTCAACAACAATCGATATCACCTATCACTTTACAACCCTAAGATACAGTGACAACTTCACGCTGCTATGTACAACCGTATTTTATTATTCCTGTACTTCCTGATTATTATTATTACTCATGTTATCAGTCAAATATTTATACCATGGTCCATGAACACTTACGGATATAGTGGCAGCCACAATCAAAACTTCAGCAGCTTTCACCACCCTTTCAGTCAGTAAACCAGCCCCTACCTTTCGGAGGGCCATTTCTGCTAACTTACTACCCTGGACCCCATTTCCGCCAAGCACGACACCTCGAACGGCTGTATAGACTGCATTGGACACCCTCTCAAACACTGCATCTCCAGCCTGTAAGCTCTTTGGAAGCATCCTGGCAGCAACTACCTTCATTTTCTGTAGTTTTCCTGCATCAATGTCTAAATCGCCACCCGCAGAGAAATCACAGATTACTTCAACGATATTGTCAACACTGACTTCTTGATCCCGGTCCAAGAGATCTGCAAGTTTTTCAGCACACTTTGATACTATGCTTTCCATTCCCACGGTGCTACCTACTGCCTTTTCACTCACAAGAATCTGGCGGCAAATAAGGATGCTGCAATTCCAGATAAAAATGTTCACCACTTAGAAACATACACAACATACTCTCTTAAATAACGGTTCAGATATACGATTTTTTGCGCACAATTTTTTGTGCCGCTTACCTAGTGGAAATAACAATAATCCTCTGAATTTGAGACTGAACAGACCTCAGCCTGAATAAGTTAAGTGATAAAGTTTCAGGTAGATCTTCTTGAGTCAGACCAGATATACCACTAACTAACTCTAGCAAACCAAGCCTCACAACTAGATCAATTAATTCTCCTCTGCATTCTGGCAGCTGATCACCTGTTCAAACACACGGGCATGTCTCAGAAAATCATGAACTAAAGCAACAGATGTGAAAATAATAGCTCTAAAAGCAATTTTTTCTGCTAAAAATGTTCTATCCATCTACTGATTTTGAACCTGTAGTAGTTGCATCAGCAGCAGAAAAGGCTGTTTGGCTGCCAGTTGCTTTAGACAGAATCCTTCCCCCAGTTCTGAGAGTGGTGGAAGGCAGGCATCCCTGGGAGGAGGAGCTATTAACAATTCCCAAAGCTGAGGAGGAGTTCAAGTGTTCTTCCCAGTCCTGATCTTTCGATGTCCTAACAGATGAGAGCCATCTCAGCGTCGAAGGCAAAGAGGTTTTAGCATCAGATGGAGATCCATAACGGTTAGCAAAGGCATTCTTAAGATAATCAAGACCAGCAGGTCCCTTTAACAAAGGCTCCATTAATCTTATGCGGGCTTTGCTTACTTCTTTCTTAAGAATCTGTCATAAGAGCTTAGTTAAACATAAAAACAATTAAGGAAAAAAACAAAATCTAGGAGGTATCCAATCTCTAAAACATACCTGAGTCTGTTCTAGGACAAACTGCAAGCCCTTGATTAGAGCCATGACACATGAATTTTTTGACTCGTCTCTTAATTGGCATATTTCATTCAACTCCAGAAATAAATTATGGTGTTTGGCCTTGATTGTCTCCTCGTTGGCTGGAGCGGAAAGCTTTTGCAAAGTGACCAGTGAAAACTCCAGAATCTTTCCAAGGTAATCGACATCCAGGTTACCACCTGATTGCAGAACCTTCAGAAACAAAGAAGAGAGACACGTCAGAAGTGGAAGAGTTAAGATTCAATATTCCAATTTAGAAACTAAATAATCATCACACACCAAAATTATAGACAGGCTACTACCTGGGAAAAAATGTCTAGATCAATTGCTGATAGAATATCCTCCTTCCAGCTTTGAGGAGCCATCTCACAAATTTCATCCCTGACCTCTCTCATGAGTTGAACAACTCGATCATAGTTTGGTTGTTCCTGATTTATGGATTCCATGATGCTATCCCAGAAAGCCTTTTCCATTGTCTGCTTTATTTTTCCCTGAAAACACACAAGCAAATCAGGACTCAAAAATTTTATAGACTGCCATCAGCAGGTGCATTTTCTATATATTTCTGCGTGAGAAAATTTATCTTCAAAATGACTCTAAAAAGATAACTTCTGGACATAGACATCCTCAAAGGCCAAAATATTATTTCAACAAAAATAACTGCCAGATGGTATTATAACAATAAAATTACAATGATGCACCAACCTCGATGCTACTTTGGCAGTGATCAGCAATACCTAAGCCATCAGAGAAACTATGGTGACGTTCATGGAGAAACTCATTCACAAAGAGTTCGTTCTCAGTTACCAACTTCTCATCAGAAGAGCCCAGCTGACCATCTGAATTGATTCTACCTGCAGACAAGCTGGACCCTCTAGGCAAAGAAGGTTCAGACTCATTAAATAGGGAGCGAACCACACGACTAGGCTTTCGGTTACTCTCAAGTGGAGTGTTTAATTCTGTGGAGCTAGCAACAGGTGAAAGAGAAGGTGAGAAGTTGAATGGGCTTGTGCTAGTACTTTCATTTGCTTTGAAGAATTTAGATCGTGTTTCAGATAAAGCACTCTCCATACGCTCAATGCCAGCATCTCCACTCAGGTGCTGCACCTTTTCTCTTAAAAGTTTTTGATCTTCAGAGACCTGCATCAAGAAATATATGTAAATAAACTTACACAAGATATTTAACAGAACCCCTTTTTGTTACATGACAGCCACCTCACCAGAGCTCAGTCACAAATAGAAACCTTTTGAAGAAAAAAAATCCGATTACAAAGGTGCTTAAATACATATAAGAGGAATAAAATGTTCAAGGCAGGAGACAAGGCATGGAGAAAAATTGGATAATAAAAGAAAAAAATTCATCACCAGGAAGAAGAAGAAGAAGATTCTGTAAACTGGTATTCAATAAGAAAACTCAGAATTGACATGGGTAATTACCTGATGCTGAATTGCTTTCATATCATGAGTAAGCCTATCATTATCTCCTTCTGGAGTCAACTTGCAAGTTTGAATCATAGACGCCTCAAGTTGGCAAGCTGCCCTAACCAAATCCTTCTCTAATAATTGAGCATCTTTGACCTTCCAGACCACAAAACAATGCAAGTACGAGCACCATGCTCTATCAAAAGCAGCAAGCTGAGACTTGAAGGTGAAACGTTTTAAAGTTGCTGAATCAGACTCTTCATCAGAACTCAGTACAGGCCCCTCTAGTATAATTTTTACCAACAACTCAAACATCTGGACAAATTCTTCGGCAGACTTAGCTAGAGAAATCTCACGCTCTCCCATTCCACTGAAAACAGCGTCTGGATGGCCCAATATCATATAAGCACAAAGAACAACTCTTACTGGATACCTTGATGACCTAGCTGGGTTCCTGTTTGATTCCTTGACTGAGCTTACTCTCTTTGTCTCCCTGCTTCTTGTAGAACTCCTAGGAGTCACCTTCTTTTTTGGGGTAGCAACCCGTTTAAGCAAGTGATCAATATTATCCAAACTAGATAAAATATTAGCAGGGTCAACCACTCTTGATACTTGAAGGCGGCTCTCAACCCGGTCAAGTAAAGCTTTTGTCGTCTGAATTGTGGAAATTGATTCAATCAGACGGGCAAGCTGCTCAAAAGGCATTGACTTGACAGATTTCTGATTAATCCCCAGAGCATCATAAGCCTTTGCCAGGGCAAAAGTTGTTTTCGTCAGACTTCGGAATTGCCTCCAGCACCTACAATGAGCAATGATGTTTAGGTTGATGATTTTGAGTAATTTCAAGCAAATTTAGAGGAAATAATTGAAGAATATAATAGCTACACGGAATAGGTGAATGATGCAAACCAGAAAGAAACTCAATAGGAAAATTCACTATACTTCAGTTTCGAAGAACAAAAAATTAAGCTCCAAAGAATCTTAGCACATTGCTTGGCATAAAAAGTCATCCTAGATTCTAACACTAGCAACCAAAAGATTCTAATTTAAATGCAAATAACCTTGCTAATTTTCTGGAAAGAATCTCTGCTTGCTTTGGCATTCTATTCCAATTCTCTCGCACGTGACCACGCAACCTTCCTCTGTGCCTGAGATATTCTGCTCTTTGCCTTTTTGCCTAATTAATGAGTAATACCGTGAAACATGAGTAAAGTCATGGACAATCAAAGACAGTGAGTGACATAAGAAAATTTTGAATGCAAACAACTTCAAGCAACTATTATACCCTTTGTAATCTATCTTCCAACTGGTCCTTCATTTTCCTTCTCTCAATCTCTCGCTGGTTGGATACAGACTTAGCTATGTGTTTCACTTGTGACACTCGAGCATGTGCCCTCTTCTTCTCTGCTTCCAGCAATCCAAGTCGCTTTGCTTCAGCAGCAACACGTTTTTGGTGAATTGCAGCACGTACACGCTCCTTATATTTGCTCTCTCGAGCCATCCTGCGTAACAATGATTGAGATGATCTGTCTCTCAAGGTAGCCCTTCTTTGTCTGCGAGCCTTGAGTATAAGCATCCTATTAACCTCTGCCTGCTGAACACGAGATTCCACTTTTGTCCCAAGCTTCACACGTTCATTCTCATAACGCATTTTTACTCCTGTCTTAGCTGCTTGCCGCAATTCATCTAACCTTGCCAAGCGCCTCTGAGACTTTGCTAAAATGCTCAGTCTGTAGATTTGCCACAAAATTAGCTCAATGGTCCAAATAAATCAAAATCCAAATTCCATTGGCATATGAAAAGAAATCTTGTTTAACTATTAATTATTCCTGAATAGAAGCAAATTATTTATAAACATATTATTCCAACTACTTTTATCATGAAATGACCGTAAAGAGTCTCAAGCTTAAAAGACTATCCTATTTCTCGGTATATGAGAGAAACTGGTATAAACCAAATAAGTCTAACCAAGATAGGTAAATCGCAGCGTGGAGAAACTTGGAAACTGTGACTTTAACAGTACTGTACATAAATATTTATTACGGTAAACTACAACTATAACGTCGGCTATTCAACATCGAGAACCAACCTCTTCTGCTCGGCGGCTTGCAGCTTAGCTTCTAGTCGCTGGCCAAGATCCTCCTCCTGAGATGAGGACCTGGAAGGGCTTCTTGGTTTTGAACGTGCCTTGCACGAGAGTGTCTCATAGTGCTTCTGCAACAGGTAAAAGAAAGAGGGCACTCATGAGCATCCGTCTGAAGGGGAAAAAATTTGGCAAAGCGAACTTCCAAAATCCTCAAACATGCCTTGAAATTTAATATTTGTTGAAAGATGAAAATTATGGTTAAGGCAACATTGGGAAAAAGTAAGAATAATTAAATTTAAAAGGGTAGAAGTATATATGACAAAAGAAAAAAGACTTAGGATTTATGTAAAAAGGAAAAAAACATTACAAAGGAAAAACGAGGGAAGGAAAGAGAAGAGGAGCGCCCCGGGGGGGCATCCGTGTCGGGTGGAGGAACCATTGCATGCCATCAGTACAGAAGTTCTATTTAATTCCAACAAAAACGAACGCCGCGATACAAATTTAAAGAATTGACGGGAAAACATAACAAAAACGAAAATTCAGCATTGAAAACCATGGGAAAAGCACCACCGTGAAGGGGGAAACAAATTTCGAACGGAAAAGCATCCTCTCCTACCTAACATAGAAATAACCTTGTAAACAAAGCAAGGGAGACTATGAAAAGAACTGACGCGGAATGAAAGAAAAGGAAGAATTACTTTTCGAAACTGATTGATATTCTCCGCTCTACCTGGAAGCCGATGAATCCAATAGAAAAATAATTATGATCTTGGTGCTTCATAATCACCAAACTTTCCAAAAGAGAATTCATCATAACTCCAAATCACGAAGCGAAAAAAGCGGAAGAAAACACATAATTTTGAAGCCCCTCCAGTGTTAGTTCCTAAAATCAGTAAACTGCTTCACCAACCAAACTTAACTATTCCGAAATAAGAAATTACCTGTCTTCGAAGATCAGCATCTCGAAGCTTCGCTTCAATTTCCTCAACAGTCCTCGGAGACTTGCACTCCACATCAAGAAACCGTCGCCGGAGCCTCCTCGGAAGCCTCTGCGGCGACAAACAAGAGTTCTCATCACCGGCCGGGAATTCCATAGCAATCCCACCACCAGCGGTTCTGCCCGCCGATAACTCCACTCCGGCAGCCATCCGTCAAAACGACGCCGTACGTGCGCGCGTGAGTACGTGGTACGTACAAATCAATGTATGAACAGTGATCCACAAGGGAGACGAATATGAGGAAGGTGAAAACGATGATGAAGGGACGATAGACACAAATATATATACAGAAGAAATATTTCGAAATGATTATTAAAAATTAAAAACCGAAAGGTTGCGACGAGCCGACGAGTGGACACAGCTTTTTGAGCTTGAGTAAGAGAGAGAGAGACTAAAAATGCTTTTGTGAGAAAGAAGAAGAAGAAATGGAAATTGGAAGTGAAAAGCGACGATGGTTTGGTTTTGATGGCTTTACACTAATACAATACAAATTTTCTTTCTTTTTCTCTTTCATTTTCGCATTTCCTGTTCTTGTTTTGGGTCACATTTACTCTGAGTTTTTTCTAAGAAATGAAAATCGTACCTTCTTCCCGGAAAAAACCAAAGAATAATCCGTGCGAGAAATTGCTTGTTGGGAAGAAAGTTGAGAAAATTGATATATAAAGATAAATAATTTGTATCGAAATATAAAAAAAAGTAAAAAGAATTTAAATTTGTAGAATGCTCACAAATATACTTTTAGAAAATATACATGATTTCTTAATTTAATTTAACTGGATGTTGATTTGTATTCCTCCGTTTCTAAATATAAGACCCATTTTATAATATAAATGTTACACTACAAAATGGGTCTTATATTTAAGACCGGAGGAATATTTTGTAATGACAATGGTAAATGATAACTTTATATTTTATATTAATACTTTTATAAAAGGGATTAAGTCCAATTTTGTATTGTTATTATCTTATTATTTTCTCGTTATTGTTGGTTTTTTCAGCTGATTTATTTTTTAAAAAATTTATAAAGTTTTAGAAAATTATGAATCCCCATAACACATAAAATTATATGTAGTTATTGTTATTATTTACACATTACCTCCTTTTTTTTTATCATAATTCATATTTTTTTACACTTATTTTTATAAAAAGTTCGAACATACATTATCTCTTTCTTTTTTTATTTATGAAAGTTGTTAATTGACTGTGGTATTTACTATTTACTTGTAAACAATAAGATTATATTTCATACCCAAAAAAAATTTGTCACAATTTTTATAAACATATAGATGATATTAAGGCTTTTTTATCGGACTACTATAAATGGTAAAAGAAAACAATAAAATGCTATAATATTTAAAGTATTTACTGAAATACTATATTCAAAATTATTATTTATAAGAACTAGTTTAGAGTTATACACAAAGCGTTATCTAACAAAAATAAAATCGATTTCACTATTTTAGCTTGCGTTTAATTTTCTTATTGATTTATATTAAAAATAAAATAAAAATGGACTTGTCAATGTCATTACATCATAACATCAACATGTTTTACGGGCGGAATGCTCCTCCTTTTCCCAATTTATTATATGAAATGAATTTACAAATTAATTAATATGGTAAGATGACATTTTTGGCATACAATTTTTGTTTTGAATTCTTATTAAATGAAATAATTCATAAATCTGAACATTTTTTTGCCAAAAAAATTCTAGCATATTATTCATGTTATATTCTAGTAAATTGATTTGGCATAAAGTGGTTAGTTGATTGTAAATTTACGATAACAAGTTAATATTAATATTTTCAAACATGACATATAAGATGGTAAACATACCCAAGTCATTGAATCCTTAATAGTACTCCCTCCCATCTTAAATATAAAAAATATATAAAATTAATTAAAAGAACTTTTTTAACTTTAAATATAAGATTCCAGTTCAATTTATCTTTTAACTTTATAATTTTCATTGTAAATTGTCTATCTTATTTCACATATTAAAAGGAGATTTTATTCCGTTATAAAAAAAATTAAAAGAATATTTTAATAAAATTAACAACTATTTTTAAAAATGATTAGTTTAACTAATTTCATTCATTTCCATTAATTGAATATTTATCTCCCACGTCTAGAATCAAAGAAAAATAATAAAAATAATTGAAAAGGCTTGGGAGATTGCATCATAAACAAGGATGTGAGTTATGTAAATTTTTTTTTGGCTGTCCACCCATTTCACCGGAGCTTTGCTCCGACTATATCTGGATCCGACGCGCGTCGCGCACCTGATTGTGGTGGGTGAGTCTCTCAACGGGAATTTCTACATACGCTGAGACTCAAACTCGAGACCTCGCTTAAGCGATACCAAACCGCTTACCACTTGGACCAACCCCCGTTGGTTAAATTATATTATTAACATTCCATTGTTGCAAGCACAAGCGTCTCCAATATATGAACCCATGTGGCTAATCATGGCCCATGCCTTGTGGTGATCAAGCATTGCCTTTCATGGATATCATTCATTATGCTTGCACGTTATCTTAATATGCATTCCCATATTTAATAGTATAATATTCAATTCTCGATTTGACCTTTTGTATTTATTTATTTAATTAAACAACGCAACTTTCTTTAAATATTGATTTATTATTTGCATTTTGCAATATAATAATCATGTACAGGATAAATTTTTTTATATATATTTAAACCTTTTTTCAAATATGTATTTAAGGGAAAACTTATGGAGATCTTAAGGGTTGTATGATTTTTAATTTGCTTTCAACAATGAAATGATGATACTATGAATGTAATAAGAACGTAATAAGAACGTAATCATCTAACTACAATACAATTGTTAGTAATTAAAAACTAATTTATCAAATAATGGAATGAATAAAATTGAGGGCTAATAATGTTATTTTGAGTACATAAAATTTAATCTTATTTTAATTTTGTTCGTAAAATTCGAGACCAGTGGTTTTAGTCTCTAACATTTGATTGATCTTATTTTGGCTTGCTTAAAAATTTTGTTCATAAAATAACATTTTTGGTTCCTGAGATAAGGTTTCAATAACCAAAATCATTGGTTTCACATTTTAATCATCCATCAAAACTAAAATAATATCAAATTTTAGAAACTAAAAAATAGTATTAACCCTCAAATTTATTACATACCTTTTTTCACTTAAGAAAATGACATAGCTAATAGTCTGTTGTATATATCAATTCATTGTGGAGTGATAAAAAGATATGATTGTTTTTATATATATAATTTTAAAATTAGATTATTTCTTGTTGGAATTAATATATTGTTTTTCTTAAAGCATGGATTAAAAAAATATTAAAAGATACATGACTCATGTGATGCTTAGAATTCTAATGCTGGTTCCCATTCTCCTTCAAGTGAGCACGTTTCCCTCATGTGTATAATGACTGTTTTAGACCTTTGAATTAGTTTTAATAACACTACTATATTTTTAAAATTTTTAAAATTTTAACAAGGGTCACATGTTCTCAGTGGTTACTCAAGACTATTGGAATAAAATTTAAAAATAAATATTTTACAAAAACCAAAATGCCAGTAAATGAAAATGAAAATTTATGTCAGCTTTTAGAAAAAGGATTTGATAATACTAAATATTAGATAATTGTATTAAAAAGGACTGCTTTTATTAATGTACTTACAAACATACGCATATACAAAAAACTACCCATGAGTTAATTAATTATGCAAATTATAAATCTTGTAGACATGATCTTTATTTAAGATTAATCACATCGATTCAAAATATGCGCACATGTAATTAATGTGAGAAATCTTTATGAATATTCAATATAATGAAAATATTTTAGCTAATGATACTATCTATAGATCCACGGTCGATCCTTACCAAATATTTACCAATTATGAGAATGCACCAATTTTTTAATATCGATTGCATTCTATACCTCCCGTCCTTAAGACATAATTAACTAATTTAAATAGATTAAAAATGTTAACTAAATTAGTTAATATAATATTTTTTTTAAAACACCATAAGTGTCTTCCTTAATTTCTTCTCTTACTCTCCTACTTGAAAAGAAAATATCAATAAAGTTAACTTTGAAAAAAAACTGATAAACATGTAAAATAGATTTTACATATAGAATCAAAATCAACTCTCTAATTAGGTTTCATATTAAGGACTAGAGGAGTAATATTCATTTCAATCCTTTAAAAAAACAATGCAAAAAATTTTAGTCAAACTATTTATGTCCTTTATGGCAAAAAAAGTCTCATATACAACTTCATCTTTAATATAAGAGTTATATAACTAGTTTGTAAATATTAAAAAAGTTAACTAAATTAATTATTTATAATAAATGTGTGTAATCTTTCCTAAATTACTTTTGCTATCATATGCATTAGAACTTTTGTTTAACAGAAAGTCTTTCCTAAATTACTCTTGTTATCGTATGCATTAGAACTTTTGTTTAATGAAAACTTTTTAATATATACAGTTGTTACAAATATTACTTTTAATGAAAACTCTTTAATATATACTACCTCCGATTCTAATTATAAGAGCTAGTTGACTAATTTGAGGAGATTAAAGAAGTAAGTTGAGTTAGTTATTTGTCCTAAATAGGTATTGTCTTTCATAAAATATTCTTGCTAATTAAATATATTGACTAGAACTATCATTGTTAGAAGGGCTACTTTGGAAAAAATGTATAAATATGAAAGACAAAGTGGATTGGAATCTTATATTTAGGACCAAAATAAAAGTTAAATAGAGTCTTATATTAAAGACCGGAGGTAGTATAATTATTACAAAAATCACTTTAAAAAATAAATAAATATAATGAACAAAATAGATTAAGATTTTATATTTAAAATTAAAAACAGCATATAAGAGAGAGGGGAGTGGTTTGCAACGCCATACATGTGAGAATATATGCATTTGAGTAGCGATGTGGGGATTAAATTTAAGTGGTTCAGTTCTGGTCAAAAAAAAATTTTAGTGGTTCAGATTTTTTTAATTAAAAAATAAAGAAATCTGGATGATTAAATTTTAATTTCGAGATGTTTGGTGAAAGATAAATTGTGCAATTAATACATCTATGATGTAAATTAGATCCATGTGGCATGTGGGTGTGGATCTAGTGTTTTCCAAACAATGACCTAACCATATCATCCATTATCGAAATCATAATCATAATCAAATAATTCACCCCCAGTCTCAAGCTTGATCAATATGGCTTCGATTAGACTTCCTATGCTTCCTAACGTGGTTAGGTTTATGACTTTCTCATCGTTTAATTTGACTTTCTCCCTCAATTTGTCGTCTCCATGATAATTAATCTGGGGCCCACCAAAATAAAAGAGGGACATATAACACTATTCATCCCCATAAGAAATTTGAAAACCCACCGCAATGTTCCGTTGGGAGTTGTTCAATTTTCTAAAATCGATCCTGGATTTCGGCCACAAAATACTACTTTTAATTATAAAAGCCAGTTGACTAATTTAAGGAGATTAAAAAAGTAAGTTGAGTTAGTCATTTATCCTAAATAAGTGTTGTCTTTCCTAAAATATCCTTGTTAATCAAATGTATTGATTAGAACTATCATTGTTAAAAAGTCTACTTTGAAAAAAAATGTATAAATATGAAAGACAAAGTGGATTAGTATTTTATATTTAAAACTAAAATAAAAGTCAAATAGGGTTTTATATTAAGAACCGGAGGTAGTAGTTATTTTTGGGTCTAACCGGAGATTTTTGCATTAGTGTTTTAAGAAATAATTAGAAATAAATATATAAAAAAATTAAAGGAATTTTTTTTAAAGTAATCATAAGGGAAAGAAAACGGTTTTACAGCTCAACCCGAACAGTCATGGTCCGACTCAAAAACCTTTTTTTGGTAACAAAATTTTAGGCAAGCGGTTGGCACAAACCAAAGGCAGAAAAATTAACTTATGGTTTACAGAGACGAGTTTAGATAGGAATGTATATGTATCCTGTTGATCCTGATCCTAGCAGTACTCACGTTTCACTTAGCCGCGAATGTGTCTTCTCAAATGCCGTAACGATATTAGGAATCAAACCTTCTCTTTTTTATTTGAGGGTTCAATCCTTTGACCACTGTTCGACTCAATTTTAAGAACGCTTACACAGTCTTCGTTTATTATTTGGAAAAATATTTTTCTTCTACTCAAATTAATGAAAATCATGTAGAAAAACTAGAATAATTATTCATAGACAAGAAGGGTTTTTGAATTTTTTAAATTGAAATAAAAGAGGTTTAAAATAATTAACATAAAGAAATTTTCAAAAAAGCCAGCGACACCCCCAGGCAGAGAAAAGCCAGTGATTATGTGGATCGATTGATTATAATTTACAATATAAAATTAAACTTAACAATCTCATAACCTTCAGGATAAACAATGGGTAAAGTAACATTATGATCTTATTTTTTATGTATATTTAACATCCTATTCTTATTTGCAGTGCATCTAACAGCCTACTCTTATTTATATTACATCCAATACCATGATATTATTTTTCAAGTGCGTTTAATATACTAATGTTTTTTTTCGTTATGCTTCCACTACAACTAAAATGAGGTATTAAACACACATGAAAAATAAAATCCCCTTGGTATATGCTGGTTACTATTTTTATTATACTACCTCTGGTACTTAATCCTACCTCATGTCTTAATTATAAAACATCATTTACAGACTATAAACAAGATTTTATAATTAGGATAAAAGATAGTATATACTAATATTTTTTTTTTTGTTATACTTGCACTATAACTAAAATGAGGTATTAAACACACATGAAAAATAAAATCCCCTTGGTATATGTTGGTTACTATTTTTATTATACTACCTCTGGTACTTAATCCTACCTCATGTCTTAATTATAAGACATTATTTACAGACTATAAACGAGATTTTATAATTAGAATAAAAGATAGTATATACTAATATTTTTTTTTTTTGTTATACTTGCACTATAACTAAAATGAGGTATTAAGTACACATGAAAAATAAAATCCCCTTGGTATATGTTGGTTACTATTTTTATTATACTACCTCCGGTAATTAATATTATCTCATGTTCTAATTAGAAGACATCATTTGCAGATTATAAACGAGATCTTATAATTGTTAAATTAATTATTCGTAGTAAGTAGATGTTATCTTTCATAAAATTTTTATTAATTATGCCTGTTTAAATTATAAATTAACAGTAATTTTTAATATATATAATTACTATAAGAATTATTTGAAACAAAATAAATAAATATTAAAGATAAAGTAAATTTAGGTTTAAAATCAAATTAAAATTAAATTAACGGTTATATTTATCATTTATATGACTTCATATGGATGTCATGTCCCCGCAACTGCGAAACGGCCAGAGAGGGAGGCGCTTTTCAAGCGTGAGTTTGCCACGTCATAAGAAAATCCCACGCTCGGCTGCGAAAATGATACAAGTACTCGCCTTCTGCAGCAATTACGTGTTTCCCTATACAATCGTCCCCGCTTACAGGAATGTTCGAGGCTTCTAGCTCTAGCCCTATAGGGCTGCATCCACAGCCTTCTCAGAAAGCAGGCTTACGTGTTAGTCACACAGCAAGTGGGATTATCCATATTTTTGTCTATATTAAAAAACTTATAAAATGATAAAATCTCATAAGAAAATTTGAAATTATTAAATCTTAAATAAATTTTTTTGACAAAAATATGTTCCTTACGTACATGATTCACCCTCACTTCCCACCTTGGGCTGCATCCACAGCCTTCTCAGAAAGCAGGCTTACGTGTTAGTCACACAGCAAGTGGGATTATCCATATTTTTGTCTATATTAAAAAACTTATAAAATGATAAAATCTCATAAGAAAATTTGAAATTATTAAATCTTAAATAAATTTTTTTGACAAAAATATGTTCCTTACGTACATGATTCACCCTCACTTCCCACCTTGGCTCAGTAGGCCTCTTGTTTTTCTCACAGTACTTATAAATTTAATGTTGTCAAAACCTATTAAGAAAATGTTTGGGTCTTTGGGAGCTCAGCACTTTAAAAAAAATTATTTTTATACAAATTGAAATAAAATTCTTCTCACATATTTATTTTAAACTCTATAAAATCACTTCTAAAATCGCGATTTTTGTTTTTATCCAAATACTCCCATAAACTGTTGTTACTAAACCTCATTTAGGATTTAGTAATTTTAAGCTTTTTTTGTAATTTTTTTAAAAAACTCTATTTATTTTAAATTGAGATTGAGACTAACATAAATATTTTTTAAATATTCGATTTTAATTTATAATTAAATTTCAAAACTTATAACAAAAATATAAACATATTTTATTGAATATTAATATTAGTATTATATGACATTTATATCACAGGAGTAAATCAAAGATAGTTAATTACTGAAACATTCATTAAAAGATTTAAACTTAAAAGTGACAAATATTTGAATAATATTATGCCACATTATATAAAATTAATAAAATGTCTTAAAAGATACTTTATAATTAAAATAAATAGAAGAGCATCCTCCTAAACTATTTCTAAGGGGCACCAGTTGGTATAATTTTGCTCCTAATATATTAAAATTAGCGTAATTTCTTTTTAAATTAAGCGACTTCAAAATCATTCCTTTTCCCTCCCTTCAATCCCATCTCACCCCACATCCCCCAGCCCACTTACCTATCTCTCTCAATCAGTGAGACTATTTTTGCTCCCTTACAAAATTAACTAATTAACTCTTCTATTAAAAACAAGAGTTTTAAAATGTAAATTTATTTTGAAAGTTTTTATTCAAAAGCATACTCAAAATTTTTTTTAACAAATATGTTTTAAAAGTTTAAAATCGTAACAATATTGCTCTTTACTTTAAAAATACTATCTGTTAATGTTATTATTTTAATAATTAATAATATTTTTAATAATAAGAAGCAACATTGCTGTGCTTTTAAATTTTGGAACAAATTTACTTTAAAAAAACTTTCAAATATTCAATATTCTTAAGTAAAAACATTTAAAACAAATTTGTACATTAAGAGAGTATTTAAATAAAATCAAAACCATACTTTTAAAAATAATTTTATAATATATAAAATAAATATGTAAAAAAATTTATTTTAACTTATAAAAAATACTTTTACTGTTTCCCAAACACCCCAAATTTGAGCAGCTTCCTTTGTAAAACGGCTCAAAAAGCACGTTGTGAAGAGGAGAAAGCAGCTAGGGGTGTTCACAGTGCCCAGTAGCCCGATATGCCTGCCCGGGCCCGAAGAAAAAAAGCCTAGCCCAGCCCGAAAAATGCAGCCCGAAAGAAAAAAAATACTTCTGGGCAGGGCTGATCAAGGGCAGGGTCGAGCCCCGGGCAGGGTACCCTGCCCTGCCCGGAGTATATGTAATAATATATAATATATAATAATACATAAAACTTTAAATTGATAAATTATATTAATATAATATTTTAATTTTCCATTTTTCCCTCTTTTCCCCGTTCGGTTTCGCTCTCCCTCTCTG
The DNA here is from genome assembly GCF_004799145.2 of Neltuma alba. Taxonomy (NCBI): domain Eukaryota; kingdom Viridiplantae; phylum Streptophyta; class Magnoliopsida; order Fabales; family Fabaceae; genus Neltuma; species Neltuma alba. The sequence continues at coordinate 113,559 of NW_021635279.1, forward strand.
ATTCATTTTGATTTCAAATCTCCAAATCGGATTTGCGCCCTAGCTGAGCTCCTCCCTCCTCTCGCAAGCTTCTGCTCAGTGCTCACTGCTCACCGGTCACCGTCGGTTCGTTGTCGCCTCGACGGTAGCCTCCAGTTCCAAGGCTCCAGCTCGGTTCAAGACTTCCACGGTTATTTCAGATCTCCAACTAGCTGAGCTCCTCCCTCCTCCCGCAAGCTTCTGCTCAGTGCTCACTACTCACCGGTCACCGTTGGTCTGTCGTCGCCTCATCGGTAGCCTCCAGTTCCAAGCTCCAGCTCGGTTCAAGACTTCCATGGTTCCACTCAAGCTCAGCTCGCCGAGACCCTCAGACGCCGACCAGTTCCAACTTCCAAGCTCAACTCACCGAGCAGTGACATCACCTTCGTCTTCGCATCCTCTCAACCTCAACTCACCAAGCCGCCAACCAGTTCCAAGCTCAACTCACCGAACACCAGCAACGACTAGTTGACCACCTCCGTCTTCGCATTTCCTCAAGCTCAAGTCACCGTGAGTGCTCACCGTCGGTCTCTTCCAGGCTCCATCTTCCTCTATCAACTCAGCTTTGATATTCGGCCAGTGAGTTTATTTTCCAGGCCGTTGCATATCGATTTTCTGTTTGGCTGGAAAATTGTTCTGTTTCTATGTTCTAGCTTTACTCTTCTCCTCTGTATTTTTCATCAAATGGGACCAATTCAGTATCATTTATGTGGGAATTATAATTGCTTGCTGATCATTTATCTGGGAATTATAATTATTTCTATGTTCTGTTTCTACGGTCCCTCCCATTGCTTTTGATGTTATAGATCAGATAAAGATTTGAACAAGGATGTCATTGGAAAATTATTTAAGTTATAATAATCAGTAGTTTAAAAAATATGCTGTGCGTATCCTGAAGATGTATGGACAGAGGTAGCTTGAAGTAAGTTGAAAAATTAGCAAAGAAATTACTTGCATGCTTCTTGTGTGGTTTAAGCGAAAGGGAGATATATGGGTTCTTTAAAGACGCCAGTGCCATGTTGGGAATTCATCACAGGTCTACACCAAAAAATTGGTGCATCCTTTAAAATCTAGAAGTACATTTTTTTTTATTGTTTACTTTCTAATATATTAAACTTTGTTATTTTTATTTGTATTTTTTCAAGTGTTCCATCCTTTTTTGGAAATTATGGAGATTGATGCCAAGTGCAAACTGTTCAATTTTCTAAGCTCTAATTACAATACTGAATCTTGTTTTGAATGGATTATTGATGTTATTTAATTGGATGTTTGTTAAGACTTATTTTAGATTATTTCTGGATGATTTTAATGTCTTAAAATATAAAATTATGAAATGTGATTTTCAGGTATGGATAGAATTTTTCTTTTTTATGATATGAGCAGAGCATCGGTTTTTGGGCAATAAAACCCGCCCAGCCCAGCCCTGTCCAAAATGGTTCGGACTTCCATGGATAGGGTTGCTATGTAGCCCGCACATACTTTGAGCTGGGCATCGGAGAGAGGTCTTGTCCTGTCCAGCCCTTCCCACTTGCAGGCCTAAAAGCAGCCACGGATTTTCAACCATAAGAAACGCTGGGGTCAGTGGGGCCCGCCCGGGGATGCCGTTTGCCAGAATTTAAGTGGCGTATGACCTCGCTTACGCGGACACCACTGTCCTTTTAATAACCAAAAAAGACCACACAGATGACGTGGCAGCGTGTGCAAGAATTTCCACTTTTCCGCTAATGTAGGTTGACACGTGCTTGTCCCCACCTATTTCCCTTCATTTATACCTATCATCCACCTATTGTTTTACTCCTATTTGCCCCTTTAATTAAATTATTTTCATGGTCCTTAATTTGTGGGCATCCTTCACCCTGCAATTTTATTTTTATTTTTTTAAAAAAGAAGGATAATAATTAGCACTCCCAGGAATTATAAGATTCGGGTAAGGTGGGATGTGGACTTGGATCCCATGGAATATATATGGATGTTGATTGGGTTAATATTCCCTCCCCCATTTTCCCAATTTTGGTGGACCGAAACCTTAGCCTGTGATTTGTTAGGTCTAGTATACGAACATTATCTTGTCTTCAATTTAAGCATGTTTTTTTATTTTAAAATTTAATATTAAAATTAGTTGACTAGTAGATTAAGAAAATTAATTAAATTGTATATTTGTATTATCTTTTTTAAAATACCTTTACTAATATATATTAATTAGAACCATCATTTGATAAAATAATTAACATATACAACTACTATAGGGACTATCTTGAAAAAATACGGATAAATATAAAGGAAAAAATAAATTAAAATCTTATATTTAGAATAAAATTAAAAATTAAACTAATTCTTATATTAAAAACTAGAAAAAATACCATATTTAGCCGGTTTTTGCATGTAATAAAAAACCATTTGACTTATTACTAATACTCGGGTGTCATATCAATTACTACCCTGATCATTAATATAAAAATGTTATTTTATTAATTTAAGTAAATTCATAAAGTGAAATAAATTAGTTAATATAATAAATGTAACGTGATTTTCTTAAAATACTAATGTACTACTTTCGATTTTTAATATAAGAGTTATTTGACTAATTTGAACGGATTAACAACATTTATTGAGTTAGTTATTTGTAATAATTATGTGTTGTCTTCTCTAAAATATCTTTACTAATGCCTAATCATGTATTAGCTAAAACTACCATTTGATTAAACTTTTAACATGTACAATTACTGGAATGACTACTTTGAAAAAAATGAATAAATATGAGAAACAAAGTGGATTAAGATTTTATGTTTAAGACCAAATTAAAAGTTAAACTAACTCTTATATTAAGAATAGAAGATAGTATAACATCATATTGTCAATGGTTAGTTGCTTTAGCAGTAATGCCACTTATTATGTTTGGACAAGGTCTTGGATTTGAATTCGGCGTTAACATGTTTGTGTGTACGTGTGTATTTAAATTGCATTAAATTAAAAAAATTAGATTATATAGTTAAATTCATTTTAAAAAATAATAAATACAAGGGAAAAAAGAAATTAAAAAATTATATCTAAGATAAAATCTAAATTCTAACCCCTCTTATATTAAGGGTAGGAGGGAGTAGCATTTTATTTGCATATGGCCAGAATCAATTTCTTTCGAAAGAACTTTTTCTAAGAGGTCAACTCTGTTTACAAAAAATTTAAAAACAACGTCTGTAACTTTATGTTAATTTTGCATCATTGGTTAGTTCTGAAAGGATTTAAGTCTAAACTTTGCATTTTGAACCTTAAGGTTGGGCTTGTGAGAAGCAAAGCACTTTGAGTTTATTCCAACCTTCCCACAATTTATTTTCAATGAATAGACTTTATGTCCTTTTTTCGCCATAAAAAAAGAGAATCTTTTTGTGGAAAAAACAATATTCCAATCACAAGCATAGTATTATTATTAGGATCAGATGCAATTAATCTTGAACGTTAAGTTATTCCAACATGGGAAGTCACTGCTAAAATTGTTCATACCGTTTTATCCGGAAAACGGTGAAGGAATATTAAATAAAAAAGAAAATTTCACTTGAAGAAGAATTTTCTAAATTAAAGCATTTAAACAAAATGATCTTTGGGATTACAAAGTTTTCATTTCTCGTCTTGAATATTGATTTTCCATTAAATTTAAACTTTTAGTCTTTTGAGTTTTAGAATAACTTTAAAATTAAGTTACGTATGTCTATTCTTAATTTCATTTACAATGTATAACAATCTCTTTTATATCTAAATAATCGAACTGAATTTTCTTTGGATTTTACTGAAATTATATAAATGCCTTTTGTTTCTTTGAAAAATATGGAAACCTTTGCTCGAATGAAAACTAAATTAATCATGTATCCATTGAGTTATGTTGAAATTATCAAATTACAACAAGCCCCTTTTTATTTCTAAAAACAGAGATATTATTTAAAAGTAATAATGGACATACGTGCACTTTTAACTTAATTTTGAGAGACATATGCAATATATTATTTATTTTAACTGACAATGTATATAAATTTTCAGAATAAAAATTTACTCCTCCGGTCCTTAATATAAGACCTAATTGTGGAGTTAATTTTGGTTATAAATATAAGATCTATTCTTATATCTATCAATTTTTTTCAAATCACCCCTATTGATACTCTCTTAACCATAATCAAGTATGAGAGAGCGGTAGGATATAATAAAGATGATTAAGGTATTTTAGGAAAAACATATCATATTTATCATAGTTAACTAACTTACCTAACTTTTTTAATCTAATCAAATTAATGAATAGGTCTTATATTAACGAGTGGAGGAGTATCATTTTAAAAAAATTAGAAATTCAAACAATGCTTTTTAAAAACATTTAAAGAAATATGAAATTTTTTAAAATAAAAAATAGGAGGACACAGTTGTTTCCGCGTCTTATTTTTTTAATTCCTTTTTTTGGTTACATGACTTAAGATATTGTTTTCCCAAAAGCTTGTTATTGTGATATTCTTTTACGCCATTGAAAGGCAAGGCCTCAGCTAGAGGCGTGTACGCAAGTTAGATGCATTATTATTTTGAAATATAATCATCAAATTAAAACATTAATTGAATTGCGTGACTGGCGCAAAAATTTAATATTGAAGAGTGTAATTTAATTAATAATAAGGGCTGATTAGTCAATTAACGATACCTATTTATTTTTTTGGAAAGAGAATTGCTTAAGAACTTCCGAGTCTTTTAATTGGGGAAAGCACAATTCACATTGCATTTTTTTAAATTAAGAGGTTCTAATAATCTAAATTATGCTATGCTAGCATGACAAAGCCCAACTCGGGTTGGTTAGTCTGACCAATAAACCAATTTTTCTATCAGGTCTGGATAAAGATTTTAAATAGGGTGATAATATCAGATTTAATATTTTTAAGCTTCAAAGTTATCAAATTCGCATGATGAGTAACTAGTTTTGAACTTTGTGATAATTATTTAATAAATTTATTTATTTTTGAATGCTCTAAACCAATGGGGGTGCCTTTGAAATCACCCGATAAAAAAAAAAAAAATTGCTCTCCGTTGATGCACAAATGGATTTGTACCCACCGTTCCACATAATTCTTAAATTTTTTTTTTAAGGCACAAGTATCTTGTTAATAAAAGAGAGTTCCAACATTAATTTGTCACGTCATGAGAAATTAGTTCTTTTCGCGAGACTTAATCCTGTTGGTACATATTTCTTAAGATTTTTTGTCAGGCATAGGTATCTTATTATTGAAAACAATTATGTTCAAAGTATTATTAGGCACTAAATGTGAGTATATTTTATAGCGGAGATTAGGAATTGGTTTGTCATGTTGTGCAGAACTAGCTTTTTCCAATAGATCTAACATTGTTATTTATTTCTTAAATTTTTTTTGGCTACACATAGATATTTTTTTATTGGAAGTATTTTTTTTGAAGTATTATTAGATATTAAATATAAGAATAAAATACACTGATTACCCTTATTTTATCTTAATTATAGAAATCTCCCCTTAATTTTGAAAACATATATAAACCTCCCTTACAGTTAAAACATATGTTACACAAATCTCCCTTCTATATTTAAGATTTTATTTCCATCCATTCAAACCGTTAGTTAACTGTTAAGTTTGACTTTAAATTATTTTTTAACCAAAATGCCCTTTTTAAATAAATAATTATTAAGACATTTATATTTTCCAAAAAATATTTTTATAAAATCAAAAAATAATTATCTTTAAAATTTTTAATATGGTATAAAATTTATTAACTTTGATCTAAATCATAAGATTTTATAATTTTCATATTTTACTTTAAATCACAAAATTAGTTTATTTTTTAATCAAATCTTTTATGTTTGCCTTAACTGAATGAAATTGATGTAACTTTAAAAATATAATTTAAGAATTTATTAGAATAAGGAGTAAAATAATCAATAAATTTTATTTTGATATAAGTTTTAGTTAAAAATAATATTTTTAGAATATTCTTAACAGTGTTAACTAATTAGACTAAATTATATGTTTTTAAAATAAAAGAAAGGTCTGTGTAATTGATACAAACTAGAAAGATAATCAGAATATTTTACTTTAAATATGAATATCAAATTTTAATTTATTATGTTGCGAGGGATTAGTCTGTTTTACCAAATCCTCACAAGGTGGCGAAACTTGGTTATTTCTCAAAGCTGAATGAGCAAAATCAATGAAAAATACTTTTGGGCTTAAGTGGACCCATTTTCATCTGGGCCTAAGTTTATTGGGTCATGTTCAGGCCCAATCATCTCAAAGGCTCTTTCCAATGGACTATTTCTTAGACTGGTGCCATATGAATGAGTTATATCCTAATAATGCAAAACAAGCTTGCTGCTGCGAAAGATGGTTTACGGAGCACGGCCCTAGCTCGTGTCCTTCCTTCTTTTGTTGGTTTTTACTAAGCACAGGCATAAGAGTTCATGTTAGATACACTGTTAGACATTAAGATCCCGTTTGATAAGAAGCATTAAAAATTAAAAACAGAGATTGAGATCAGGATTGAGAAAATCTATTAAAAGAGTGTTTAGTATAAGAGATTGCTTGTTATATAGAATTAGCCAGACCCATATATTCCACAATCCCACCTTTATAAGTTTACTTAATCCCATATAACAAGCAATCTTTTATACTAAACACTCTTTTAATAGATTTTCTCAATTCCAATATCTATTCCTAATTTTCAACGCTTCATACTAAACAGGATCTTAAAGTCTCATTTAGTATGAAACATTGAGAATAAAAAGTAAGGATTGGGATCGATATTGAAAAAAATCATTAAAAAATATTTAATATGAGGGATTACTCATTACATATGATTAGATAAACTCATGTAGGTAGGATTAAGGAATACCACCTATTTGCCTAATCCTAAATAACAAGTAATCTTTCATACTAAATACTCTTAAAATTAATTTTCTTAATTTCAATCCTAATCCTTATCCTTTATTTTTAATAGAGCTAAATGTAGTTACGTGTCCTATTAATTAGTTGTATTAAGCCAAATGTAACAAAATTATATGCTGCTCGTATTGGTCTGGGCTTTATTTCCACTTACTCGTGCGTCATAACCATGCATGGTCATAATGAGTAGTTATGTTCTTTGTATGCTTGGGTTCATAATGTATAGTTATTTTCTTCTACAACAGCCAAACCGTTTCTTAGCTTCACATTACACGAGATATGGAATGTAGTGTCTATCCCTTGTCCTTGTATCAACAGTGAGTGAATTGATCTGGATTAATTTTTATCCTTCAACTTTTGTGAATTATTACTTGACTGTATTGCTTTTAGATATTTTGCCAAATTTCTTACTCCTCTGATCCTAAATATAAGACTCATGTTTTATATTCACGATCAGATTATAAGTAAATTGTTATTTTTAACCATATATTAAGAGAAGCTAACCGTGCATCAATACTTTAGCTTGTCAAGCTTTATCATTGTGGATATTTCCATTGCAGGGTATAGAATCATTCTCTTTAAAAGTTTTGGTCCAAACCTTTCAGTAGCTAACTAGTTTTTGTGTGTTTTCCGCTGTTTCTTATTAAAGTAGTTGTGAGAATTTGTTAATAGGCTTAGAAATAATTTTTCACTGTACATGCTGCTCTGGGAAAGATATTGGGAAAAAAATTGAGTGCGTGCAAACTAAATCATGTGAGCCCCTTTTGTTTTCTAATTTCTATTATGTTATATCACCATTACAGAGAATCCATTCAGATAGTTGTATTTAAAACAAAAAGGGAACCCTTTCAGCTCTCCTACAGGACACATTGAAAAGAGAGATGGTTTGCCAGTTTTTGCCAAACCACTTTGGCTTCTTGCTTTGGTTTTATAGTTACATTCCATGCCTTTTCCCTCACTGGTCTCCATCATGTTTTGGTTTGCATTGTGTAGTTATTTTCTTTTGAGTAGGAGCCAAAGCGCTTGTTGGCTTCCCCTCTTCAAATCCAAACAATAATCATCTTCAATCCAAGACTATATGAGATATCAAATGCGTGTGCCAATTCAAATCAAGTTTTGTCCTTTGCTATGGAAAATTGTGCAAATCCTCTTCATAAGGATGATTCATTGTCTCTCATCTTTCCTTGCTTGTGTATCAAATGAGCAATGAAGCATATTATTCAATATTCATGATTCATGAAAAGTATGATTTGTAATATAGTTTTTGTATTATATATATATAGTCATAGATGGATTTTTTCTTCATTTGTTACCAATACAAAAATCATTTTTTATATGATTATCTGATATGCAGTATTATTGGATCAGATTTGAGTATTATAAAGTCCAATTAGTAGTTTGTCTTGTGATATCCCATTTTTTAATTCATATGACTTAATGATATTACAATATGATATCATTGAATAGACTAGGGTTTAGAAAAGCCATTTAAAGTTATAAACACTTAGGAGTGAGAAAAAAGCATCATAGGATGTGGAATTTGGGGGAGAAATTATAGCTTTTGTGCAAAAAAGGCCTATGTCTATTGAAGGACATAGTTCCTATATGTTGTTTGCTTTGTTCAATTTGAATGGGCTCCTATCACGAAAATCAAAGGAAAGAAAGAACTTTAGTACGGAGGTGAGGTAATTGGGACTCCATTGGGATTTGAATTTCACACATTCGGAAGTATTTTCAAGCATCAAATCACTCGTGTTTCAATCACGATTTCTACCATCCTGACCATAAGTTGTTGGAGTCTTGGAGATTGGTATGCTAGGATTTTGAATTTAATTAAAATGTCCTAATAGAAGTTATCTAACTGTTTAATTAGTTTAGTTTCACCCTATCGGGTGATTTGAACGATTTTGAGAAGGATTTGATGAAAAATGGGAGTTTACATGAGATACAATGATTATACTAATTGATTATGAATTAGATGCTTTAAATGAATCTAAGGTGATTGAAGATCAATAGGCCTTGAAGATTATCATGATTCACATACCAGGTATGTTTGAGTCAAATTCTAAGGTTCTGTTTGGTATGAAATATCGAGAATGAGAGGTGAGGATCGAAATTGAGATTATGAAAAACTATTAAAAAAAATATTTAGGGGGGTGTTTGGATAAAACCAAACCAATGTTTGGATAATAACTTCTGGAGAATAGATTTTTGAGAAAATAGATTTTGTGAAGAATAAATTTTGATAAAGTGAGAGTGTTTGGATAGCTGTTATCAGAAGCATTTTTTTTATATGTGCTAATTACTAAAAATGATATAAATTAATATGATAATTACATAAAAGATGGATTTTATAATATATTTTAATTTGAAGAGATAAAATTGTTAATAATATATTTTTTACCAACATAATTAATGATATATAAGACAATGTAATTAATAAATAATTAATATTTGTATATATGTTTATAAAATATAAGATTAAATATGTTCATAAAAAAATAATTGAGGGGTATTAAAGTCATATTATCGTTGAGATATATTCTGACAGGTATAATCAAACTCTCCAATTTGAGCCAGAGGCGGAATGGATTCACTTTTTCTGAAACCATGGTTTTGAATCCAAAACCATGGTTTTGGCCCCAAACCATGGTTTTGAATCCAAAACCATGGTTTTGGCCCCAAACCATGGTTTGTTAATTTTACCCCCTGTTTGGCAACTTTTTTACCCAAACCATGGTTTGGGATGTTACCCAAACATGCCCTAGTATAAGTAATTGCTTGTTACATGAGATTAGCCAAACCCATTGAGACGGAATTGGAAAATACCACTGCCTATATGAGTTGGTCCAATACTATATAACAAGTAATCTCTCATGTTAAATACTCTTTTAATATTTTTTTTAATCTCAATCACAGTCTTTACCTCTTATTTTTAATATTTCGTATGATATGAGACCTAAATGATGAATTTGGAGATGTTGATGGATTGGTGGAATTTCAAATGAATTAGTTAAATTGTTTAGTTTCCAATATAAATTATTAAAATGAAGGATAATATTAGAAAATTAACTTATACACAAATAACTAATTTAACTAATTTTTTTAATTTTTGATCAAAATTAATTTTCATAATGAATTAGTTATTTAGTTTCTACATCAATATTAGATAGGGTAGAATATTGTGATTATTATATTAAATTATACTCTCTTTTATCTTAAATGTAAAAATTGAAAGTTTATTTTGATCATCAATTTTTTTTCAAACTATCCTTATTAAATTTTTTCCCAACAAACTATCCTTATTAATTATCAATATGGGCAATTATTAAAGGGCACATTTGACCAAACATTGTCAAATATATGAATTTTTGGGCCACAAATAAAAGAATAAGAGAAAAAAAAAACCATCAATGGCCATTGGCCAATTCATTTGCCGGTTTGCGTCAGGCCAGCAAGCAGCCACAATATTACGGATCCGGATGTTCTCAGCGGCCATTTTCTCCCTTTCCCTCAGAAGCTTAATATCCTACCCGTCCAGTTGATCTGACGGCCTGCATGAAGACATCTCATGAAGCTTTTTAGAATCGCATCCGAACCATCCATCTTGATATAATCTGGTCGTTCATTTACGTTGTGTTTGACTTGACGGAGGAAAAGGGAGGAGAGGAATTTTAATCAAGAAAAGGGAAGATGAGAAAAGGAAAGGATAGCTACAAACGGGACTGGAGGGAGGGGAAAGGAAGAGGAGGGATTTTAATGATCTCTTATTTGGATTGATTAGAGGGGAGGGAATAGAGCAATTTTAATAATACCTTATTTTGTTCTAATAAAAAATTAACTATTTTAACCTCATAAAATTTAAATGAATTTTCTCACTTTTTTATTTTATTAAGATATAACTGTATATATAATGCAATTTACCAATTTTAAATTACAAGATACAGTTACACACTTATTAGATATCCAGATAAAAACTCATGAGTGATAGATTTCAATCAGAGAAAAACTTTCAAGGTGAAAGAAAAGACCGATGGCCTCTTGGAATTAGAAGAAGAGGGAAAAAAAAGTTTACAAATGCTCTCTAATTTTAAAGACAATTATCTCAACAACCTCTTGATAGATATTCAAAAGAACTGTCTTATGTAGAAATGTTTATGACTGATTAGGAGTTAAAAAATAGAAAGGGTATATAAGGAATTAACATATTATCTTTCATCTCCCTTTCAAAAAACCTCACTTTTAGAAGAGAGACTAGAAGGGAAGAGAAGGAGAAAAGAGTCCATCCCCGCTTTAAAAAATATTTTAACCAAGCTCCTCTCTCCTTCTAAAAAATTATACTAGCCAAACAAGAAGAGGGGAGCAACTTCCCTTTCCTACCCTTCGAAAATTCTGTACCAAACATAGTGTTAACTGTGTATTCTGCGAAATCCCTTCAGGGTTCAGAGGGCCATTTTTCGTCGAAGTTCCACCCCCGGGCAATGCAGACAGGAAGCTCTGTCGTCCAGTCACCCATCGTTGGAAAATATGAGAGAATCTCCATAGCTTTGCTGAAAGTAGTTTATTCAGGTATCTACATTACACCTCTTCCTCCATATCTTTCCCCTTCTTTTCCATCTCTCTCTTCCTCATTCTTGACGGCTTGAATACCCGAGTAAGTAGAGGTTCTTTCCAGAAAATTAGCAATGTTATTGCATTTAAATTAGAATCTTTTGTATGCTACTATTAAAATCTAAGATGACCTGTGCTGCTATGGGCGTATACGCTAAGCAATTGTGCTAAGATTCTTTAAAGCATAATTTTTGTTCTAATTTTCACAGTTTCTTTTTGGTTTGCATCGTATGATAATTTCATGGAACTATTGTATTCTTCATTTATTTCCCCCCATGATAAGCCATGCTGGTTTTGTATTGGAGAACTAATATTCTAAACGAAGTTTGCAAAATTCCAATGATGTGGATGGGTTGAAATTATTTGGCTGGATTAGCATTATTTCATTGCTTTACTGTTTCCCGTGGATATTTCTATATTTATTGAATCAAGTTATTTGGCACTTTGTTGGATATCTTCTATCTCTTTCATGATTGTTTTGGAAAATGGAGAGAAGATGCGCAGTGCTCAATCAAAAGCATGATAGCAGAGCAAATTAGTCAAGGATTGTTTAATTTCTTCCTCTATAAATATGGAATGAGATTTATCTAGCTAATAAATAGCATTGTACAGCCTGATTTAACAAAAAAGGTTCAGCTTATGATAACTCATAGAGTTTAAATCTATTTGAGAACAATAAGATGCCCGTGAAGTAACAAATAAAGATTCTATATATATTTTTCAAACTCTTTGCCTGTACCAGCAATACATGAAACATGGCTCGAGAGCAAACTACATATACACGAGACAGTTTTGTTGTATGAAATATATGGCATTACAACTTTTTTATGACCACATACTAACATCTACATTGCTCTTCTTTAATTTCTTCCTTCTTGTTTGGTGAAGGTGCATCTTCAATAACAACTTCAACAATGTCTAATCAATTCCTAGCAGGTGAAGGTCCAGAAGGTCCATCTTCTATAGCCTCAACAATATTTAGTCAACATGAGAGATAATGTAGCTACCACCTGTAATAACAATTCAAATTCCAGCACTTCAGTCATTCAATCCACCGAGTTGTATTTTGTATGACATGACAGCAACTTGTATTTTCTTTCATAGGACAACAAATTCTGTTTTGTCCATTATGACAGCTAGTTCAACACGTGTCAAGTTCTATTTCATTAAATACGGAAGAGAAAGCTATGTTTTGTTCCATTGGTCATTTCCAGAGGTAGCTTTTCCAGCAAACTTGGTCTCCTAATTTGTTTAGGAGATGTGTAAATCATTATTATTTGGAATCAATCTATCTATAGTAATGTAACTTTGTCCGGTGACAATATCACAAAAGCTCTCATGGCGGAACACCCTATGGTCTAAATAAAGATTTACTCTGCAACTCTTAAAAGAACTTAAAAAAGCAATAAGCAATAAAAAATTCAGACTCACTCCTCTCCAACATCTCTGAGTATGTTGGTTAACTGGCTTGCAATTCCTAGTCTCTTCGATCATATCTTTAAATGACTGCATAAACCAGAACAGAAGGTATTGAAGGTGCACAAAATTTGTGGAAGCCAAAGTTGTGGATGGATGATTATTGTTATCTGTAGATTACATTCACTGCCAATATATTGACTCTAACTGATTGTACGTAGAAAACCGGAGAAAATCATGATACGCCAACTAACAACTCAACTAGAAGGTCAGAATAACATCTCATTTGATTTTGTTGAAAAACAGAGAAATCATGGAACTGCGGGAGTATAGAGAGATACAAACAAAACCAGAAGATCTCCTTCCACCAAAATGATAAAAGAAAAATGGATAATTCACCAACATAATTTTTCCATCTAAACTAAAAGTGACAACTTCGCTCATCTTAAGATCGAGACAAACTTGCGAACGTAATAGTTGCAACAAAAAGAAAAATGCAGATTTCCAGAAGTTTGCAAGCTATTCCCAAACCAAACTTGCTAAAGATACATTCCGACTAAAGGTGCATATGAAAATAATCAGTCGGAAATTTAAAAAAAAAATTGTAAATCAGAGGGATGAAAAAATTTACTGTCTTCAGGCCCGTGGAGATGCACATAAAACTCCTACATGCCATCATTAATCATCTCCACCCTGTAATCGCTCATCCTCCGGATTTAATTGATCCAACCAAAAAAATTCGAACAAGAACTTCAAATTAATCAAATGGAAAGGGGAAAAGGAAGAACAAGAAAAAGCATAGTTCAACAAGGGATGGAGGAATAGTTGCGGCAAAGATATGGAGGAAGAGTTGTAATGAAGACACCAGACCAAATAAGCTACTCTCAACAAATTCTCTCATAGTGCCCGACCATGGGTGACGACAGAGCCCCTGTTTGCACCGCCGATGGGCAGGGAACTTCACGAGAAACGGGAGTGTATTCGTGAAAGAAAGCTATAGGGATTTGGCAGAATATGAAATTGAATGAGCGGCCAGGATCATAACAAGACGAATGGCTTAGATGTGATTTTGAATGCTTTATGACGTGTCTCTTGGTGAGAGTTCGGATGAAATGGACGGTCAAGAATTGGAGATTCTAAGAGATGGGGAGAAAATGGCCGCTGAGAGGATCTGTTCCCCAATGTTACAAACCAACAATGTCCAGGTGCATTCCTCGTCAATCCCACGCCAAGCACAAAGCCTCGCGCTCATTTTCATTTCATTCTTCATCAATCTCATGATATCTTCCATCACCATGTTCTTCCACTGAACATCAAAGATTAGGGTTTGGATCCCCTCGTTCCCCCACTTTGTGTTATATTTTCAATGATGCGGTTTCGTTGCTACATCGAGTCCATTTACAAGCACTGTCACTGCACTTTCTTCAACTCTCCTTGTCGTTGTATCTGTTGCTGTTACTGTTGTGCTTAGGAGATATTGTGGTTGTCGTCGCATTTACTTGTACATATAAGTTTTGTTTCATCAATCAGAGAAGAATTTCACTATTTGTGCATATAATTTTTGTCGTCGGATCGGTTTTGTTTTGGTTTTTGATGGACATATCCCGTCCTCAGTCAAATTTGTCCCTTGGCTTTTCTTCTCACGCTTCGCCATCTCAACGGACCCAGATAGCTGACGACTCCATCCCTCTTCAGCTCGACTCAAGCTTCCGCGATCCCACGCAGCCAGTACCTCCGGTTCCACTTCAGTTGTTGGAGCCGCTGGCGGATAATCACAAAGCGGAGAATGGGACCTCGGCGGTAGATTCGGATGAAGACGAAGATAGGGAGGTAAAAGAGTTTCGTATCCTTGGGCATTCGATGTGCTTGAAGAGGCGAAGAGATAGCGAATCATCATCGTCGTCTTCCAGTTCTTCCAAGTGGGGTTCGTTGGACCCCAATCTTGAGGCGCGGAGAGGGGCTGTTCGATCATGGGGTAATCAAACTCTACGAGCTGCGGACCCTGATATTTATGAGATAATGGAGAAGGAGAAGGAAAGGCAGTATAAAGGGATTGAATTGATAGCTTCGGAGAATTTTGTGTGTCGAGCTGTGGTGGAAGCACTAGGGAGCCATTTGACGAATAAATATTCAGAGGGAATGGCGGGTGCACGATATTATGGAGGGAATCAATATATTGATGAGATTGAAATGCTCTGTTGTGAACGCGCATTGGCAGCATTCAATCTGGACCCTAAAAGTTGGGGCGTAAATGTGCAACCTTATTCATGCACCTCTGCGAACTTTGCTGTATACACGGGATTGTTGTTGCCTGGTGATCGTATCATGGGGTTGGATACACCTTCTGGCGGGAACACTAGTCATGGGTACTGTACTCCGAACGGGAAGAAAGTTTCTGGGGCGTCAATATTCTTTGAGAGTTTTCCATATAAGGTGAATCCTCAAACGGGTTATATAGATTTTGATAAACTAGAGGAAAAGGCGCTTGATTTTCGTCCTAAGATACTTATTTGTGGTGGGAGCTCATATCCTCGAGAGTGGGATTATGCCAGGTTTAGGAATATTGCAGATAAATGTGGAGCCGTGTTAATGTGCGATATGGCCCAGATCAGTGGACTTGTTGCAGCTAAGGTGTGAATTGCTTACTCCTGGTGGTTTAATATTGCATTAATGGCTGTACTTTGCTCTTGGTTACTCTGGAAAGCTCATTCTGTGTCTCCTCTTTGTCTGCATCATAGCATCACGGTAGTGGCAGCTCGCATTGTTGGCTCTGCCACACTGGTTGTGGTTCATGGTTACACTTTTTAGCCATTTGCTCTTCCACCTGTCCCCATTTTATGAACGGCAAACACTGCAGAGTTTGCAGAAGAAGTTATCCTAATGCACCACTACGCTTTTATTGTTGTGCCTCCACTCTTGGATTGGCTGGAATTTATAACTGAATTTAATGATAAATGAAATAGAAAGTTAATTAGTGGAAAACAGAGGATATAAAATCAATGAAGTAGAAAGTTAATTAGTGGAAAACAGGGGATATAAAGACCCAAGTGCCAACAACCCACAAAGAAGAGTAGCATGAGCGCAAAAGAGGCCTTCAATCCTGGTTCAATCCTATTCAGGATGCTCTTTGGATGTTTGAGCATCCCACTCTATACAAAGCCAGCTAAGGACGACATGCATAGCATGCTCCATAATTGAACTATATCCTTCTTACAGTCAAAATCTTTCTAGTTCAATCGGTGGAAACTGCTCCATGTTTTTGAGGGTATGCCAACGCTTACCAAAAATGTGGAAAAAGCCTACATAGAATGCAACTTACTGCCTGATGCTGTTTAACTTTTAGTCTCTCTAAGAATGTCAAGTTTGAAAAGAAGTCCATGCTAAATACGGTTACAGAATTTAGACAAAGGCAATCAGCTTGCAAATTAGTAATATTAATTTGATTACTTTGATATACAATTTACATGTCACTGGTCTCTGCATGCAATTTTTGTCATTTGCTTCTGTTTTCTTGTGCTTTTGTCTGAGTTTCTACATTGGCAATTTAAGTGTGTGAGCTACATAATAAGCCATGCTACTATGGAATTCAGCATGATATTCAATACAGGTTAGTGTCTTTTTAATGAGAAAAAAATGCTTCATCAGAGTTAAGCAACATTACGAATGATGATGAAAATAAATCTTTGTGAAAGAAATTTACATGATAAAACAGAAGAGTCTCTCTTGAAATTTGAGAACCATCTGTATCCCGAATTATAAAAAGATTGTGGCAGATTCAGAATTAGGCATAACTTAAGTACCAGTTATTAACATTTTGGATTTAGTTTTATTAAATTGCATCAATGTAGAATGCTTCATTATTATGATATACAATCAAAATGTTGGAATAAATTTAGATTCTGGAGTATCAGATTTCTATAATCTATTGACATAATGTTATTGAATCCAGAGGTTTTGAGTACTTGCTGCTTGATATAGATTTTAGTGTTCAACATTTAAACTGATTTGAGGTATATTTCTATTTAAAGCAAACTTCCTGGGTATTTATATTCTAAACTTAAGGATACAGCTTGTCTAATTCCATTTTTGTCTTGTACTATTAACTAGTAGTTTGTGCACTTTCAAAATTGAAGAGACACTTACCAGTTTGGTTTTGTTGTCTTTTCAGGAATGCGTGAATCCGTTTGACTATTGTGATATTGTTACTTCAACAACTCACAAAAGTCTTCGTGGTCCTAGGGGAGGTATAATTTTTTATAGGAAGGGTGCAAAAGCAAGGAAGAGAGGGATACTTCTAAGTCAGGGATATGAGAGTGAACAATATGACCTTGAAGAAAAGATAAACTTTGCTGTTTTCCCATCCTTGCAAGGGGGGCCATACAATAACCATATTGCTGCTCTTGCCATAGCTTTAAAACAAGTGGCTTCTCCTGAGTACAAGGCCTACATGCAGCAGGTGAAGAAGAATGCCCAAGCTTTAGCATCTGCTTTATTAAGAAGAAAATGCCGCCTAGTAACAGGGGGTACAGACAATCATCTAGTACTTTGGGATCTAAGGCCTTTAGGATTGACAGGTATATTATATGAGTGTCGCATACAGATCTTTTTAGAATATTTTGCAAGTTGCGTAAATGTTTATTAAGTCTATGCATGCAAGTTATCTGCACTTAATTTTTTGGCCCCTCATGTACTTGTGTTACAACTTCTGATCGGCAAGATTCCAACATGGAAGAAGTAGGCTGATCCAGAAAAGCATCCTTTTGCCTTTAATGCTTGGTAGGAGCTTATTTAATACTGCAGCTATTCAAGGTTTGTGACTTTGATTTTGTTTATCTGTTATTGAAGACTTTCACAAATGGGACTGGGCCACTGTTGGGCAGTGACTTGATGTTTAAGTGCAAGGTCCGCTTTATCTTGAATATGCATCAAAATGTTCTACGTCATCTTACATGAAGGCATCTCATAAATACAACAATACATGTATCAATACATTCAGGATATCCTCATGCATATGGCATTTTGTTGTAGCTGTAAATCTTATTATAGCTATTCAGCGGAATGCCTTGTTCTCATAGGGGGCTTTTTTTTGTCCATTTTGTTGGTTGCTTCTTTCTGTATGATTTAATTGTGACAAATAGTTAATTTGAAAATTTTGTTTGTTTATAAACTGGGATAAGATCTGAGTATCATTTATTTATCTTTGCAGGTAAATTTTATGAGAAGATATGCGAGATGTGTCATATTACTTTGAATAAAATTGCTATCTTTGGTGATAACGGAACTATAACTCCTGGAGGTGTAAGGATAGGTGTGTGATGATTTATTACATTAAAATTGTTTAGCCTTCTTTTATGCTTGGTGTATTGACTGTACATTCTTATAGCTTTATGGCATCTTACTCAGGTACACCTGCCATGACTTCAAGAGGGTGTCTGGAGACTGACTTTGAAACAATTACTGAATTTCTTTATAGAGCAGCACTAATTGCAAATGTAGTGCAAAGAGATTATGGGAAATTGCAGAAGGTTGTTTTGAAAGGTCTTGAGAGCCACAAGGACATTGTTGAGCTCCGAGCACGGGTTGAGGCCTTTGCAGCTCAATTTGCAATGCCAGGTTTTGACATTTGAACATGGGAACACAGGGGCTTTTTGTGCATATGGTGGAGAGCTCATTGGCATCTTAGGCTGTTCTCAGGTCTATGCAGGTTATGATGCATAACAATGTGGGACAGACAGTACGCTGAACTGTGTACTACTGTTGAGGATTCTTCCAATAATCAAGCGTCTTGTCACCTTGGAGGAACCTTGTCTGCTGATAGCACTTGCAGCATATTGACTATTTCAAATGTTGGGAAAGGGCTTTTGACCAACCGCTCCTAGTCCAGAATAAGTTGGTACTGCAAGGTTAGATGCCTTGAATTTCTCCCTGGTGTTTGATGCCGAAATCTACGTTATCTATCCTGTCATACCTTCTCAACCTTGTCATCTTAATGGATAATTTTATTGTCAATTTTATCAGCTTACCATTTTTTACGTTGTTTAAGTTGTCAAATACACAGAGAAATGTGGAAATACGTGATAGTTTTGACTTCTCTTTTTCATAGGTCAGTTGACCTCTTTTTGTTTTGCACAATTTACATAAGTCAATTAATCTTCTTATGAATAAAGCTCTAATTGTTTTATGCTCGTTGGGAATAAAATAATTCCGCTTTTTGAAGGTGCGTTTTCAGATTCATGTTGGCTTTGTTGTGAAGTGGGCTGGACTGAATCGCCAGGAGGGAAGTAATTTGGTAAACTTTATTGTGTCACCTTTCTGGGGCAGTGGAGATTACTCCTTATATTAAAAACTAAACAATTTGCCTATTTGATCCTTTTTTTTTTTACTTTTGAACCCCGCAGTTTCTAGGATTGGTTCTAGCAATCCATATCCCTAGTCTTGGTTTGGAGAAAGATTATTTTACATCTTTTATTTTAAAGAATTGGGATTCTTGTTTAGGAAAAGGCAATGAGTCTGACTCCAAAAACCTTTTGTGGATGGGTAGTACAAACTGATCAATTTGACTTTTTTATTCGGTTTTTTTTTCCTTGGTGTGTGTGTGTGTGGGGTATCCTATGACGGGGGACCATGTGCGCCTGAGGTAAAAAACCGGGGTATGCGAGAAATATATTGGAACTGGTATATCCTTCTGAAATGCTGTGATAATGTAGAAATTGCACGAGTCGGGAGTCGGGTGTTCATTGCAACTTCAGCATGAGATGGAAAAATTTTTATTGCACAACTTCTTGTGACTTGTTGTGATTGCCATCAGGCTCTTCGATAACACAAGGATGTGCTTAATATTGTTTTTAAGTGATCAATAATTTTAGTATATAATTATAAAATAAAATAAAAATTATATTTTATGGGAAAATCTAATAATATTGACTCAAATTTTTTCTTTCCCTATTTTTATCAAAAGGAACCATGAAGGAAACAAGGCTTATGAGGTGGGATCCCACCCTCTGAAATCTCTCCTAACTTTGATTTTTTTTTTCTTTAGTCACATTATCATTTCTTGATTCAAAAGGAATTTTTTTCTTTAGTCACATTATCATTTCTTGATTCAAAAGGAACCTCCCATGTTAAAACTTTTAGGAAAAAAGACAGTAAAATACTCTCAAAATTATTAAATGACAAATTAGGATAGGTAAATTTTAAAATTTCAATTCAGACCCTAGGTACTATTTTAGAATTTTCAAATCTTGTAAAATGACAACATTGTCCTTACTGTCGGTGACTACTTTCATGTAGCTATTGACTACTCTATTTTAACTATTGACTACTTTTGTTTTTAAAGTTCCGATGAATATTTTTATATATCTATTGACTACACAAGAGTAGTAAATTGCATTACTATAGTAGTCAATAGCTTAGCAAGAGTAGTCATCAGAATTTAAAAATAAATGTAGTCAATAGCTAAAAAAGAGTAGTTAATACATAAGAAAGAGTAGTCACTGGAGTTCTGCTGACCAGTCACCGAAGTTCCGGTAGCGTGTCATCAGAGTTTAAAAATAAATGTAGTCAATAGCTAAAAGAGAGTAGTCAATATATAAGAAAGAGTAGTCATCGGAACTCCGACAACCGGAGCTCCGGTGGCCAAAATTGCTGATGTGGCAGTATTTAAAAAAAAAGTAAAAAAAAAAAAGTAAAGGCCATTTGTGTAATTTTACAAGATTTAAAAATTCCAAAATAGTACCTGGGGTCTGAATTGGGATTTTGAAATTCAAATACCCTCTTTTGTCATTTAGTAATTTTGGGGGTATTTTAGTGTCTTTTTCCCAAACTTTTAAGAGTTCAATATACCAATAATTTCCAGTCGGAGATTCATCATAAATAGAATTCTTTATAATCATGCATTTCTGTGTTTTGACACAGGACAATGTGATTGAGTTCATTCTTTCTTTACGTTTGTCATCTACCCTCTCTTCAGTCTTTTTCCAAATGCATTCTATGCATTCATTTTTGTGTATTTCCTCAAACCACACTTTGGCAAATAGACAAACTACAAGCTGTCTTGGCCACGAGGTTAGGTGCTGTGTTAGCAGAGGGATGTTCCCATTTCAATGCCGTGACTCTCCATTCTGAGATTTTGCATAGTGAAACCTGCTTGCTTTCTTGAGTGATTTAATTCAGATGCCACAGTTGCACCATTTCAAGCTGCAATTGTGAATTTTGTTTGGAAGGAGCAGCTAGTGATCTTCCTCTGAGAATCACCAATGATGCAAGCAGTTCCTTCGTATTGATTTTGAGAATTGAAAGAATGAGTTGGTTCCACATTGCGATTCTTTATAAATGTCATCCCAAGGCTTGGTAAAGTGTCTGGTCCGCTTTCTTTTCTTTAGTAAAGATACTGAGATTCTGAATTGATTCAAATCTCGGAGTAATTCAGCAGTCTAGGTATTACTGCGTAAAAAGTATTTAAAGGAAATATGGATCACGAACTAACAAAAGAGTAGTTCAATTAATATGAAAAAAAAAGTAAAAAAATTGGGAATAAAATTTTTAACGGGGCTATTTCCCAATTTTCAAAAAAAGAAAGAAAGAAAGGTTTTTCATATGCCGTGGAAATGATCTATTTTCTTGTGTATTGCAAGGAGTTTAAGAAAAAGGTCACGCTATTTCTCACTTGCAGACAGCGAAATTTGCTATGAGACTAATGCTATAAATTTAAACTTTTATAGCATTGGTAGCGTCCAATTGAGGATAAGGTTTTCAATGAAAGCAATGATTCACAAAAGGGAAGTTCAGTGGCTTCCAAATGCCACTATCACCATCGTTTTAGACGCAACTCTTTGTGCAAATTACTCCCTCCGTCTCATATTATAAACAGTAACTACTATCTCCTTCTTATATCTAAATATAAGCAATATTTACAAGTTATTTTAAATTTTTGTTACGAATTCTCTATTTTGCTCTCATTAATTACTTATTTTAATACTACCTCCGGTCCTTAATATAAGATCCTGTTTGAATTTTATGTTAGTCCTAAATATAAGACCCCAATCCATTTTGTCTCTCATATTTACTCAAATTTTTTCCAAAATAGTTCTTCTAATAATTATAGTTTTAATCAACATACTTGATTAGTAAGATATTTTAGAAAAGACAACACCTATTTATTATAAATAACTAACTTAACTTCTTTTCTTAATTTTCTCAAATTAGTCAATTGGCTCTTATAATTAGGACCGGAGGTAGTACTTAATATATTTATTATCTCATTTTTCAAACCATCATCTTTCCATCACATAATATCTCTCTTCTACAATTCTCTTTATTATAATAATTTTTTATTCTCTTTCTTATACTCTCCCCCCCATAAATAAGGGCATTTTAATGAAAGAATTTCTAATTTTTACATATTTATTGTCTTTAACTAATTTTAACTAACATTTTGATCTATGTGATGAGCTCCAATATTGCTTATAATATGAGACGGAGGGGGTATTATTAATATATCATCAATATATACTTATTTGGTCCTATTTATAAGGCACATCCAGTATGTTTCGCATAAACCAAAGAAAACCTTAAATTTAATTAACTCTCATTTAAAATTTAATGACTTTTCAAATTTATCCCTATTTAATATGCATTATACCTCATATAAACAAAGTTAACACAATAATAAATTAGGGATAAAATTGTACATCCATATAAAAAATTTGTTTTAGTGCCCTATAAATAAGACCAAAAAATACCTTTTCTCTCTGCTATATAGATAGGACCAGAGGAGTAATATAAAACTTATAACAAATTGTGTTATTACATGCGGTGTTTAATTTGTGGCATTAGATAATTTGTGGCATTAGACACTTTGAAGGCAGAAAGCAACACAAACCTGGGGATTGTTTGTGTTCGTTTGTGGCACTCACTGGGATTCTCCCAATTAGCCTTCATTTTAAGATATTAATGATGATTAGTTTGCCTATATAATAATATTAGCTCTGGTTCTTAATATAAAAGCTAATTGACTAATTTGAGTAGATTAAGAAAGCTTGTTAAGTTAGTTATTTGTAATAATTAGGTGTTGTCTTTCCTAAAATATTCTTACTAATCATGCATTAGTTAAAACTACTATTTGATTGAATATTAAACATGTACAAGTGTACAATTACTACAAGAATTATTTTAAAAAAAAGATAAATATGATAGATAAAGTGGATTGGGGTCTTATATTTCAAATCAAATTAAAAGTTAAATTAACTCTTATATTAAGAATCGGAAGTAATGTTGCATGTGGGTATCCTTATCACCTTCCACCTTTTAAAGGCGGTAATAAAGGAGAGCATGTTGTTTTATCTTTCGTTGTATCTTTTGATCTGAGTATCGAATTCAGTTTCTTTATTAAAAAATGTTAAAAGAAAAAGAAAAAGAAAATTGTGTTTGGCTTGAATCAATAACAACTAGCAGCGTATTTGGTTTGGAAATTCAAAATCAAACCAAATACACATTATGTTGTTAACTAAGCTTGACACTATTAGTATGGATGCTTCTCACTGAAATTTTCATTTGTTAGTGGTAGTCTCATCCAAGAGAGGGGTGAATTGGGTGAGTTATAAAAATTTATGAAATTAAAACTAAGAACTATCAGAGACAGAGAGTGTGAGTTTAGAAAGATTTCACCGTAGAGAGGAAGACACAGGATTTATACTGGTTCGGTCTCAACCACTTGACCTACGTCCAGTCCTCAGAACACCTTTGAGTATTTCACTATGTTCTAAGATTGATCAGGCTCTTGGTGTAACATACAAATTTTTTTTAAAAAAATATATTTATTAAATTAAATTAAATAATATTTTATTATTATTAAAAACAGCTTTTGGTGGAAAGCTGTGAGCATTTGACAAAAGGAAGAAATTGGGAGGAGTAGCATTTAATGAAAGATGGAAAAAATGGAATAGGGTAGTTGGATGGTGAAAGGAAAATAGAATAAAAGGGAGTGGGGAGACCGAAGAGAGTGAGAGAACGGAAGAGAAAGAGAGTGGGAGAAGAGAAGGAAAGAGTGAGAAGAGCTGCTGAAGGTTAGGACAAGCTTTGAGGATCATTTAGGTACATAAAACTATTTCTTGTTGTCAAATTTTCTTTATGAATATTTCCTATATATTTATAGCTTTATATTATTATTATCATTATAATGTTTAGAGAAAATTTTACTATTTGGGTATAGAGTAAATATAGAGTTTTGACAATATATGACTGTAGAAATTTAAAGATATATTATTAAGGAATTTTAATTGGTTTATTTTTGTTGAATGATTATTTTGAGAATTTTAAACTAAGATTTTAGTTGAAAAATTTGTTATTTAGACTTGTAATATGTTTTTACCGATTAAATCTGAGTTAAATAATTTATTTGAGTTATTTAATATATTATTGAGGTTTTAATTAGTTTAAATATTGAATAAGTTAAAGATATATTTTTGAAATAATTTTTGAAAGCTTGAAAAATTGTAAATTGAGAATTTTGTGAAATTAGATAAAGTTACAGTTTGTTTATAATTTAAAGAAGTTGTTTGGTTTGAGAAAAATTTTAAATGAGATTATAATAAATAATTGAGAATTTTAATATAAAATATTTAGATTTTGGGTAATCAAAATATATTCACTTAAGTTGTTAAATTTAAATAGCCTTTTATGTAAATTATATTTTTCAAAATAATATTACATCTATTATAAATGCCTAGATTTGAGAGAGTTAATATATTTATGTAATTTTGGTTTAGAGGGTAGTCTTAGAATTTTAGAGTAGTTTTGGGGTAGTTCTGAGTTTATATTAATAAATATTTATGTGCAATTTTGCAGACCCTTGAGAATTTTGGAGTAATCCTTGTGTGAATATTTGTAAGCTAAAGAGTATCAAGTAACTCTGAAAAATTTTTCTTGTACATGTGAATTGTGTATGATTATATTGTGGATTTACTAATTATTATATTACTGAAATATAATATTATGATTTTTTGTAAAATAAATGTTTTGGTATGTTACCTGATTTTATTAAGATTTGTTGCTAGTAATTATGATCAATATTTAAATATATTAATAGCTATGAAATTATCATGAGTTACTGTTAAATGGTATATGAATTTTATTGCTATCTTATTTTTAATAATATATTTGAGAATATATTTATGATGTATCATTATTTGCATATGACATGTGTTGTTGGGTTAAGGCTAGAAGGAGATTGCATGGATATAAAATTACCACGTGGTATGCCATCACTCGGTGCACAGTGGATGGCACTTGTAAGGGCCCCTTCTTCCATGTTTTCCTTTGGCCGGGAATTCATTGGAACTATGGGACATGTGACACCTCCCTATTCACAAATGAGGGGAGCCATAGTCCAAGCTTGAGCTCTATATCTTTGGCCGGATATATCTCTAGTATCGGTGAGCTTGGAATAATTCAGTAAAATGGATTAGTTCCTATCGGACTATGTGTTAACTTATGGCTCCAGTCAGCAGTGTAAAGGGTGGATGATGATATAAGGGAGGCAGCATATTGCATTATTTTTGGATATATTGAAAAAAATGAAATTGAATTGAATGTACCAAATCAGTGATTTTTAATATATACATATATATAGACATACAAACAGATTTTTGGTTTATCATATATGGTTTACTTTTATAGGTTAGAGTTTCAGTAGTTACTGAGATGTTTGATTTCACCCCTATATTAACAATTTTCAGGCGAAGAATCTAGTAGGAATCAAGAAAAGGCACCAATGGAGTGAGCCGTGAAGGCTTTTGTGCTCCTCAAGCACATGCTATGTTATATTTTTATTTGCCATGACTATAAGACTTTAATAGTTTATGTTGTTAAGTTATGTTAGAAATGTTTTGAAATTTTGACTTGTTTGCAGTATTAGAAATATTAATGGACTTTTAAATTAAATATTTTATTGCGTATATTGATATAATTATGTGAGGTGTTACACTTGGCGCCTCAGTATAGTAATTGAGACTCTCAATCACTCCCCCTTACTTCCCGTAAGGTTACAAACCCACTCAGGAGTCCACACTCTTGAGTATCACACAAGACGTGATTAATGAAGAGTAAGTAAACTCTGTTATAGAGTGAATAAATGATAATCACTCACGTTCAGTGTTATGGAAGAATAGAGTATTGAATGCAATAGTAAATAATCAACAGAGGGTAGCTCGCATATTCAATCTGTTCATTTAATGCTTCTTCACGCATTTTATAGTTGAGGTCATTTAGTAACTGTTAGATGGAAGAGCTTCTAGCCGTTGAGAGTCCGGTTGCATGTTTTTCCAGTTGCAACGGTTTCCGCCATTAATGCTTCTGACAAGGTAGGTTACAGGCTACTTGGACAACCGTTGGAGAGCCGTTGGGATTTTCTTCGTAATCTGTAAAAATATATTGATCCAATAAGTTTTTCTTTGTAGAGTAAGATCAAAAGTAGAACTGAACAAATGATAAAACAAATAGTCATAGTTTACGGTTAGAATCAATCAGTTGTTAAATGTGTTGGATAATAATTGAACGTGCTTGATCGAAGTGATGTTCGATTACTACTTAATCGATCAGGTTATCGATTATTCTAAGTGAAAGCTTTTGAAACAGATAACTAGGATTATTGATCAAGTGATGGATCAATGGTTTATCAATCAGGTGATCGATAAAAGGAGATAGTGACATCATATTGGTATGCATAGAAAAGGAAGATCGAGGTCACTTTTGGTTTTGAAACTTTTTTTTTTTTGGTGATACGGTTTTGAAACTTTTTAAATAGTGAATTAAGACATTTATGAAGGCTGAGAAAAGCTCGAATGAAATAGATGATACATTTTGAAAAACATTAAGACTAGTTAAAGTTTAAACCGAAATCACCTTATGATCGAACAAGTGATCGAACACTTGTTGATCGATCAGGTTATCGATAAACAAAGTGTTATAGAAATAAATTTTGAATCACTAATTTTCGAACACTTTATCGATAAATAGATTATGGATAACCTTATCGATAAACAATGAGTAAAAGCATATTTAGTGAAAACACAGGCTATGTAAGTTGATCGAATCGGTGATCGATAAAAGGTTGATCGATAATGTTATCGATAAAGAGATTTATTCTTGTAAAACCAAAGAGCTGATTTATCGATCATGTTATGTGAAAACAAGGTAAACAGGAAGTGTGATTATCGATAATATTATCGATAATCTGATTATCGATCCGGTGATCGAAGAGCCACGATCTAACAAAGATATGCTGATTATCGATCATGTGATCGATAATTTTATGATCGATCAAGTGATCGATAAGCCACTGAAGTAAATACCTGCACACAAGGTTATGAGGCAGTGTTCGATCATATTATCGATAAATGGCTGATCGATAATGTGATCGATAAATGGCGACAAAAGCAAAACATAGAATGAGTAAAGCGTATTACCATTTATATGTCTTCTCATCGATAATCTGTTTATCGATCATGTGATCGATAAATTCTTATCAAATTTGTATCCTGATATTCAATCATCTTGATTATCAATCAAGTGATCGATAATCTACTCCAGGCTTTCATACACGACTAAGTTAAGAATGATCGATCAATTGATCGATCAACACATTATCTAACACATTATCGATCAAAGTTTCTGCTGAGTTACTTAATTGTATAGAGATATTATCCAACAGCTTATCGATAAAACCTTGATTGATCAACATATTGAAACACAAATTATTTACGTTGTTATCATCAAAACCTTAATCCTAACATCATTCACATTTCTAAATTAAAGAAAAAATTAGTTCAAGCAACAAGTAAGACTTAACAAAACTTTTAAGTTTGTGCTTATAATAATTCCCTTGCTATAAATTACTATCTCCGATCTTTAATATAGGACCTCGTTTGACTTTTATTTTGGTTCTAAATATAAGACCCCAATTCACTTTGTTTATAATATTTATGCATTTTTTTCAAGATAATCCTTCTAATAATGGTAATTCTAGCCAATACACTTGATTAGTAAGGATATTTTAAGAAAGGCAATACTTATTTATGACAAATAACTAACTCAACTCCTTTCGTTAATCTTCTCAAATTAGTCAACTAGCTCTTATAATTAGGACTGGAGGTAGTATTCTATTATTTTGCTAACCAAGTATAAGATGTTGTTAACCATATGTCTGAGTACATCTAGTCCCTTCAGTTTTGAATTATACATAAGCTAGCCTTGTAAACTTTGAAGTCGGGTAGATAAGTTTCCTACCATACTGTACTCTTTTTGTGAAATAGAAAACAAATTAATCACAGATGAGTTCATTTACATAAATAAAAAAAAGTGTAGATAGTTTATCTTAATGTTTTAAATATTAGAATTCTTTTTCCCATGCCATTATTTTAATGCGATTATATAATATTTTGTCTAACCAAACATGGCCTTTAATGGAGCCGCTGATTGTAACTTTAGTGGCTAAAAGACAAGTGTGTTATTTACAAGCGAATCTTGCAATCCATATTATGGGGATTATGCTTTGACTTTATTGTAGGAAAGCATTTCTTATCTTTACTCCTTGTTATTCTTCACTTTCTTTTTTGTCATTTATGTGTTAGTTTAATATACCATATTCAAGCTTAATATAAATCATTTTCTAAAATGTTCCCATACTGCTGGACATAATTAAAAGTCAGGAGCATCAAATTCTTTTTTTTAAAACAAATATACTTATAATTATTTTGAATAATTAAAAGTTTAGAGGGTAAATAAAAATATGCCACAACCCGAAGTTTAAATACACACATACACCTAACATAGCAGGAGAAATGAAATATGTATGAACATTAATTGAACACCTAAACTACTACCTCCCGTCCTTAATATAAGGCCCTGTTTGACTTTTATTTTGATTTTAAATATAAGACCCCAATCCACTTTATCTCTCATATTTACTCAATTTTTTCCAAGATAGTCCTTCTAATAATTATAGTTATAATCAATACACTTGATTAGTAAGGATATTTTAGGAAAGACAACACCTATTTAGGACAAATAACTAGCTCAACTTACTTCCTTAATCTCCTCAAATTAGTCAACTGACTCTTATAATTAGAACCAGAGGTAGTATGTTTTAAGTATGTGTTTTTGTTTTTCCTTTTTGACCTGAGTTTTAAGTATGTG
Source organism: Neltuma alba (assembly GCF_004799145.2). NCBI lineage: Eukaryota > Viridiplantae > Streptophyta > Magnoliopsida > Fabales > Fabaceae > Neltuma > Neltuma alba. The sequence continues at coordinate 142,727 of NW_021635279.1, forward strand.
TTTGGAGTACAGTTTTCTGATTGAATCGGAGTTGAGCCACCATTAAATCGAAATTCAACGTTAGACCAAGAACCAAAACAATTTTTAGGAAACATGACAGTTTTTTGATCTTATAGAAAAATGCTTAAAAATATTTAAAAACCTATAACAAAATAGAAAAAAATGACCCTCTCAAAAAAATTATATATATATTTTCATACCATTTGTAGCTGTATGGTGTTATTTAACAGAAAACTTCATATATTGTAGCGTTATTATGACAGTTAAATTTATTGTGGATTTATTTCTTTTATATATTCATATAATTATTTTTTTATAAAATAAAAATATTGACCCTCTCAAAAAATTATATATATTTGGAAAAATGGCAAATAAAGACTCCCAATATGTGAAATTGTGATTTGGGACCCTCAATTTGAAAAATAGCAAATAAAGACCTTGTCTCATATTACAAATATGAAATCTTGGTGAAATGTCTAAAATACCTCTCGATCAAGTGACAAGTTGACTACGGGAAATGACAGGTTCACTTTAGCGAATGACAATTTCAGTAGACTAAATTACAACTTGGCTGAGAGTATGTCAAATGACAAGTTGACTATGAAAAATGACACGTTCACTTTAGCGAATGACAATTTCAGTAAATCAAATCACAACTTGGCTAAAGGGTATTTCAGACATTTCATCAAGATTTCATATTTGTAATATGGGACTGAGTCTTTATTTTTTATTTTTTAAATTGAGGGTGTCAAATCACAATTTCATATATTGGAGGGTTTTTATTTCCCATTTTCTCTATATATTTTCATACCATTTGTAGCTGTATGGTGTCATTTAACAGAAAACTTCATATATTGTAGTGTTATTATGACAATTAAATTTATCGTCGATTTATTTCTTTTATATATTCATATAATTATTTTGTTTTATAAATTTGTATTTAACTATTATATTATTTGTTAGACTAGTGGTTTCGGCTGATCTTTCTAATTCAAGGCCCATTTGAAGTCATATTTGAAATTACTTATAAGCATATTTCACGTAAAGTGAGATAAAATTTCTCTCATATATTTATCTTGCATTTTGTAAATCACGATTAAAAATTTAATTATAAGCCATTCCAAATGCGCCCTCAATATTATCTAGTCTGACTTTTAAAACATTGATTCAGAATATTAACATCCCGCACACCATGATTACGAATTATCTCCTCAAGCACACTATAATGTTGCGTTTGTCATTTTTTTTAAAAATAAGCAATTAAGATTGCAAATAAAAAGATGTCTCTTAACATAAATCACTTAATAAAGTCCCAAAGGTAAAGGACACATTTTTATTCATTAATCCAATTTTTGTTCCAACATGCATTAATTCAAAGATATATTTACTCAAATAGCTATTTAAAGATAGATTACCCAATTATGGTTCCAAAAAAAATTTCTTACTTGTCTTAATCTTGACCGATATTGTCCTCTCTAGTTAAAAAAGTTGCATCTTATAATAAATGCACACCTCTTTATTTATTTTCTTAAAACTAAGAAAAATATAAAATAAATGAAAACAAAAACGAGACCTAGTCAATCCGATCATGACTAAATTGAGTTGAGTATTGAGCTTCAAAAGAAATTAAAGTTCAATAATAAATTATGATTGTTTTGAAGTTTAACACTTTTAATTCGATTTTGTCCTAACATTTTTTTTTTCACAATAAGATTATGAAACTTGTGTTTTATTTTTAACTGACATCAAGCGTGGAACTGCACTTTGTTCTTAAGAATAGGTTTTATTCTTATTAGATACTATTATCTTCTTTTTGAAATTGTTAATATTTATATATTATTTAAAGGAATATAAAAGTTCGATTTGGATAGGAAAGAAATTTTCTTTCTTAAGAAGTAATGTATCTTTTCTTCCAAGCAAGAATCTCATTCTCTTTCATTTCACAATTGTTCTTTAATTTATTGAATTTTTATATAAAAATCAAATACACATTCGATGCTGAAATTAAATTTACTTTACTTAAATTGTTATAACTTCAATTCAGTTTCTGAGCAAAGTAATGCATTTTATGATAGGAGTTGAATTATTATCAATATTTAGTCTAATCTTAACAACATGTTAATAAATAAGAATTGTTTTAACAAGAAAAGTCGGCCTTGTATTGCATAATATTCAAATTTTCATGCACTAATGCAACAATGAACACTAATTAGTAATAAATAGACTGCAATAAATAATACTAGTTTCAGTTCTAAATATAAGATTTAGTTTATACTGTAAATTATTTAACAAATTAGATTTTATATTTAGAAGGGAAGGTAGTATATTTATAACAGAGCTCCAGATCATTTTAAATGTAAGGAGCTAACAGTAAGTTTGTGCCTTTTGTGTGTATGTGTATATATATATAAAAGAACACAATAATGAAATGTAAAAGGTGTACGAGTATTTTGTAAATTTAAAACCGAAAGGGTAACTTTCTTTTTTTCTTTTTTTGCCAAAAGCAGAAAAGGGAGAAAATTAGAACAAATAGATGAGATATAAATTTAAAAATAATTATCAATTATTTATTATGAAAAAAATAATCTGAAAATCTTTATAATTTCACCTAATTTTTAGTTAGATTCCTGTAATTTTTTCTTTAAATCAATGGCCTGAAAGTAGAGGGTTGTGATTAAAAACCAGTGAAACTACAAAAATCTCATAGAAATAAAAAAATTACAAAAAAATAATAAAAAACAAGTGAAATATAGGAATATGATAAAAGAATTACAAAATTTAATTAAAAGCAAGTGAAACTCCATGGACTTGTAATAAATTTTTATTATTATGGCCATCTTCGTCTCAGCGTCTACCTATAACTGGACATGTCCAAAAGCTTCTTCCTTCCTTGCACTATTTCATCAACCAAATCATCAATCTGTCCTGCAATGGATTCAACCCCACATCTCAACATCCCAATCCAACTCTTCAACTTCTCAGCTTTCTCTTCAATCTCAATTCCCTCATATCCCTCTCTTCTTCTCTCCAACCCCTCCTTCAGTTCCTCCATGGCTATCTTCGCTTGCTGAAACTCGAACAGCAAAATCCCGCTTTGTGCTTCACTCTGTTCTATCTCTTCTCTCACTTTTCGCTCCAATCTCGCCATGGAATCCGTCAACCCTCTTCCGAAACCTGCTTGTTCTTCCATGTCGCGTTGTTGAAAGCAGGAGGCAGACCAGCCGTAAGCGAACCCAGAAAGAAGAATCAGCAGAAGCAATGAACTCACGCTCCTCATTGCGTGAAGAACGCCTCGAAACCCACTGAACGCGTTTAATTTTGATTCCATTGGGATGTTCTGGTTCAGGCACAGAGACAGTGGCTGAGTTCTTGTTTCCATCAAGCCCTTGTTCTCCTCTTCCAGTGCTAGAATTTCTCTCTGGTATATATTTATTGCGCGGATAATCTGTTTGTGAAAATACCCATGAGAAAATCCCCTCATTAAACTATAAGTATATAGTTTTGTTCTTGAAAAGATTAGCTGATCCATGATTTACTTCACTCTATGAATTGTGCTTTTAAAATTAATTAATTAGTCGGTGTGAAACATCAATATATATATAATGTAAAGTTTATCTAAAACTACGCTATTTACAAGCCGTGAATTTATTCTTCAAACTCTGCATAATGTGCAGTAAAACATGTTTAATTAGTGGATCTTTAACCTAATGAGGAACCTTCTTAAGTTTCTCTGACCTTGTGCATGTTAAGAAAAATTTCTTTAGTAGATATATAGTTTGGACTGTTTGGTTCTTGAGAAGAATACGTGGTCCATGATTTATTTCTCCGTATGAATTGTGCCTTTAAACTTTCTAACTCACTAGTAGGGTGAAACCACTGGTAAGTATATCTTCAAGAAAGTGATGTATTTTCTTAAGTTTCTTTGACTTGATGCAAGTAAAGATAAAAAAGAAAAGATTTGGACAAAAAGAATAGACCAGAATCATTTTTCAAAACCAATCATTTATGGTGTTCTTGAGGTGTATGATTTTTGCGATGGATTAGTGTATTCCACTAACCTGACGTGAAATCTCTGGAGTGAGATGATGATAGGTATCCAGTGAGGAAGCAACAGTGGAGGCAGCTGAACAGCAATTTTCCATTCCAGAAATGGCGGATTTCAGGACATGACAAGCATCCCATAGCCTTGAGCTTTCATCCATGTACTCATCCAACCATTTTCCTCCAACTGGTAAGCGAAGCTTTTGGACCAAAATTGTTAACTGTGAATGGAAAGATTGGATAGATGAGAGCACCTCTGAAAGGAATTGAACTGACATGAAGTTATGGGACACGAAGGATTGGTGAAGCTCATCTAGTCCTTGTGTAAGGAAGTTGTAGAAACCATTGACAGATGATGCGGTATATGAAGAACCCATCAGTATTATGGAGAGTAGGACAATAAGAGTTGGAAAAAAAAGAGGGTTTAACAGGGAAGAAAAGTGAAGAAGATTGATGGCGTATATATATAAAACTGGAAGGCTAAAGAATCAAAGAATTTGGTAGCTTAATAGCAGAGGTTTTCCATGGTGAAATCAAGATGCTACTGGGTGCAATCATGGGTGTTTCCTGTACGGTGGAGTGGATGATTGAGAATATGCTGTTTTTATTGTGAAATGGGCTGGCTGGTATCCTGGTAATAAAGTGAGGCAAAGAGAGAAGAAAATAAAGGAAAAGAAAAAGAAGTGTCTTGGAGAGACAAGTCATGGTGAAAAAAGATGTGCAGAATGAAAACTAAAATGTCTTTTTTTTATTTCTTTATTTTTTCCTCTCTTGGTAATTAATTATTCCTTGATGGACTGACTCAGTTGGGTAAAAATGGCAGGAAGGCAAATGAACATTCATGAAGCTCTTTTAAATAGGATATGTTGGATTGTGTTTCCTGGGTGCAAAAGTTTGACTACTTTAACAAAGATTCTGCTTCTTATGTTTCCATTTTGATTTGTTCTCTCTGATATTTCTTTCTCTTTCTTCCCCATGTTTTTAAACACCAACCTTTTATGGTTTTTTAAAGGCTAAAGGAGGTTGTACGTAGCCTAATTTTTTTTTTTTTTTAAATATTGTTATTAAAAGAGATGAGAATGATAAGTTATGTGTAGTGGCAGGCTTTTACACATTACTGTACAGATTCTTTCTGCTTTAGGTCCCAACATTCTATTCTGTGCATTAAACTAAAGTAGCTTCATTTGCATGAAATGTCAGTGCAGTTATAAAATTATAAGAAATTATATTATTAATAAATCTTGACTAAGAAGACTAATTTTGAGTTGTGTATAAATTATGGAATTACTGTGTGTGTATGTGTGTATATATATGTATGTTGTCCGACGTGTTCCCATGATTCTAAGTAACAAAAAATAGGATTCAAGCCTGGTTAGGTTTACCTACAAATAACTTTCCTTGCCCAGAAAAGATTCAGACGTGGTAGTCCTCTAGTGATTCAAGCCTGGTTAAGTTTACCTACAAATAACCTTTTTAAAGCAATTCTTTTCATCTATAACATCTGAACTTCTTTTTTTTTTTTTATGCCAAATAAAATGGCCAAAATATCACAAGTACTGCCTCAGACCATGCAAGGAAAATTTCCAGATATTAATGAACAACATGTTTTTTTCACTCATCGACTGTGTTTCATCTGTTTAACCTAGTTACTTTTGATATCCTTATTATTATAAGGCATTTTATAGAATGAATTAGTGATCCTTATTATAAATTACTAAATGGGGTATTAATTACAATTTTTTAAGATGATCTTCATTTAAAGTTTGATTGCAAGATACTCCTTCGATCCTTAATATAAAATCTAATTAGAAGGTTGATTTTGGTCCTAAATATAGGACTTATTTATCATATTTACCAATTCTTTCCTAAATTACCTGTATTAAATAATTAAATACCACAATAATACTTATTACTCATTAATAATACACCTATATAGTTTATAAAGTGAGTGAGTATTTATTACTCATTAATTCCACACAAACATCAATTCAACCTTTTTATATTTTTAATAAAATAACATTTTTTCAAATGTCATTTTTTTAAAGAAGTTTTAACTAAGGGTATTTTGGAAAACATATGTTATATTTATGATTATTACCTAACTTAACTAATTTTTTAATTTAATCAAAATAGTTAAATAGATCTTATATTAAAGATCAGAGGAATAATACTTAGGAAAAATGACAAAAAAAGAAGTTAGAAATTTGCAGATGCTAAATAAAGAATGTTAATAAAAATTTGCTATCATATGTAAATTACAAATTTAGTGTTACCAAACATAATTTAAGATTTAGTAATTTTCAGTTTTTTTTTGTTATTCTCCTTAGTATTTATTGAATAAATAGGAATATTAAATACTAATTTGTCCTGATGCGCAGGTATATTAAAATAAAATAAAAGCACGAGTGGCTTGATGGGCACATTTTGTGAGATAAAGTGTATTGGTTACATTCCCCAAATTGATTATAGCTTTTAAGAGTCATAATCATTGAAAATATTTGAAATGAGAATACAATGCACCAAAAACCAAAATCAAACTAAGCTATCATGAAATGACATCACTTTTAATTACCCTTCTTCAATCATCTGCTGATTTCAAGGCCAAATGCAACCTTCAACACTAAATCACATCAATTAAGTTATTCATGTATTTTGGGGTCCTCGTCAATATTTTCCTGCCCACTCTCTCCCCGTATTTGCGCACTCTTTTCAGTTTTCACCTCAAAAGTAAAACGTCCTAGTTTAAAAAAATGTTTGGCAAAGATGGAAAAGTTTGGTAAGATGAAAAAATATTTTTCAAAAATATTTTTTCATAAAACGAGACAGATTTTTTTATATATTTATTTCATATACCCTAAAAACACTTTTAAAATTATAGTTTGGTTTTTATTTAAACACCCTCTAAAATTACTTTCCTCCCTCCAGCAAAAAAAAGTTACTTTCCTCTCATACATACATACATACATATATATATATAAAAGGTAAAGGTAGGAGGTTTTTTTTATCCTACTTATAATATATACTCCTCTAGTCCTATTTAAAGGGTAGAGAGAGAGTTTTTTTATCATATTTATAAGTCGTTTAATTAAATTTTCAGTGTGAATATACTATTTTATCCTTTATTTATTATAACGCATGTAATTATCTTTTTTGAGAGGTGCATATATTAAATAAGGGTAATTTAAAAAATTATTATATTTTAATGGAGAGTTAATACATTTTAAATTTTTTCTTGATTTGTGTGAAATATACTAAAAGCACCTTATAAATAGGACCAGAGGAGTATCATTCCATTTTTAGTCTAAATGTGCCATTGTACTTTTTATTTATTATTATGTAGATTATTTTTTAAAAATAATGTTTATATTAAATAGAAGTAATATTGAAAAGTCGCCAAATTTGAAAGTGTAACTAATAAGATTTAAAGCTTTTTTTTTAATGTTTGATGAAACATGTTAGAAGTGATTTTTAAATAGGAATAAGATAGTACTCTTCTGGTTCTATTTATAAGACAGTTCCAGTATGTGTGACTAAGAAAAACTTTAAACTTTATTAACTATCATTTAAAATTTAATAACTTTTCAACTTTATCCCTATTTAATATACATTATACTTGATACAAACAAAGTCAACTCAATAATAAATGAGGGGTAAAATTGTACATTCATATAAAAAATTTCTCTCAGTGCCTTATAAATAGGACCAAAAAATGTCTTCTCTCTCTGTCCTATAAATAGGACCAAAGGAGTTTAAGACAATTCTAAATTCTAGTTATTTCATAAGATTAAGAAAAGCAATTAAAAATGGTTTATATCATTAAAATGTAAAAATTATGACTACATTTTAAGAATACCCTCCGATTAAAATCAATCTGTCTTGGGAGACTCGTAAAAAAAAGAAAATACTAAATTTCATATCAAATTTGGTAACACCATACTAGCACTTTTATATGTTTTGATAACACTAGATTGACAAATAATAATACATTTTTATTAGAATTTTTTCTTATATATCATTCAATTTTTAGTCTAAATGCACCATTTTACTTTTCATTTGTTATTATGTAGATTATTTTTTTAAAAAAATATTTATATTAAATAGAAGTAATATTGAAAAATCATTAAATTTTAAAGTGTAACTAATAAGATTTAAATTTTTTTTTAAAATTTTGATGAAATGTGTTAAAAGTGATTTATGAATATGAATAAGATAGTATAAGACAATTTTAAGTTCTAATTACTTCATAAGATTAAAAGAAGCAATTAAAAATGGTTTATATCATTAAAATAGTAAAAATTATGACTACATTTTAAGAATACCCTCCAATTAAAGCCAATTTATCTTGGGAGGATCCTAAAAAAAGAAAACTTAAAATTACTAAATTTTAAATTAAATTTTATGACATCGTAACAATACTTTTATAGGCTTTGATAATACTAGATTTTCAAATAACAACATATTTTGTTAGAATTTTTTATTTAAGATTTAGTAATTTCAAACTTCTTTTTACGAGATTTTTCCATCTATCCTAGTAATCTTTAATTGTTTTTGCCAACAATCATCTTTAAATTTTTTCATATATAATCTCTCTCTACAATACAATAAGGTTTTTGGTTTTAAACAACAATTTGATGCTATTGACTCTTTGCAAAGTGGGTTATAGAACTATAGAATCCTTCTGCAAGATGTCTTATATTAAGCATCATCTCCATAAATTAATTGAATTCTAGCAAATCTTTATGATTTGATATAAATTAGATATTAATAAATTAATTAACTTGTTGATAGTGTTAGATTAATCTTCTAACACGCTATTATAATTCATTTCTCTAGTAAAATTCAAATTGAAAAAATTACAATGAAATTTAGTGACTTATTATCCAATTTGTAGTTTATGTATCTATAAATAATCAATAATATAAAAATATAAACAATTTTATTATTCACGAGTTATTAACAATATGATTTCTTTTAAATTTTTACACGTTTATCCATTTTCTTTCTTTCTTTTTGTTTTTTGGGGATTAAATTCCTTTTTAATTACATATTTGGTATAGTTATAAGTCATATGCTTATTGCCTTTTTTTTTTTCCATAAATAATTTGAACTCACAATTTTATACAAAATTCTCAATTTTATTGTAAGCTTATTATTGTTATAATTATGTCAAGTTGTCAACTCTCAGTCACTTTCACTCAGCAAATGCCATAGTACATGTGCTTTTAGTATAATTATTTTTTGCCATTTATTTTAATAGAAAAAGGTTTCTGGAATATATAACGGTTATTTTACACAACCACAAATGTTGACACCCATTATAACAAAAGTGTCAATCAACTTTGCTTCTAAAAGCGGACTTTAAATATTTTTGCCAAACATTGTTTTTACTTTTTTTTTATTTTAAATAGCAATATTTTGATGGCACCTACTGCCTGACTGTAACCTTTTTCCCCCCCAAACAACTGTAACTCTTTAAACGTTAAAGAATTCACCAGACAGACCGTAAGTTTTTCTTTTCTTTAATTTTTTTGCCCTAAATCAAATTTTAAACAAAATTATGAACAACAAATCCTACTGAAAAATCATTTAAAGCCAACCAACTTCTTATGTCCCCAAGAGGAAGGCAAGAAAAGATCAAAACAGAAAAAGAATACCCATAATTCTATTATGGAAGACTGTTTACACTTTTTTATTTCCCCATTTTTCAAAATGAAAGACAACAAGAGATCCATGTGGATGGCAAGAAAAGATCAAAACAGAAAAAGAAAATCCATAAGACTATTATAAGAGACTATTTACAATTATTATTATTGTTATTATTATTATTATTATTATTCTTTTTTTCAAAATGAGAGATATCTCATTAATGTTTGAAAGAGAAGGATGAGAAGCCCCTAGCAGTTCACATTTTACATTATTTTTATTTTTCTAAATTTTTGCTATCCAACAATGAAAAGTTTATCATTGTCTCTAATCACTTCAACAGAGTCTATTTCTGCTCCTTCTTCATTTGTCACCATTGCGTCTTTTGCTTCAAACCCAAACTTCTCACCTGTTGAAGATGATAATATCCACAAGTTAATTTCTTGATTGAACAATTTATAGTGAACAACACTGTTCATGACTTATATATTGATACACTAATTTAAACTTAATTTCGAAGACTCCAAATTTAAATCACTTAATCACCTTAATCATTAAACACAACCAACCAGCTCACGCAACTTACAAGACACCATTTAGAAGCTAATTCATATAATTTGGCTTCCTATAGAATTTACATATTAGTAGATAGTAGATCAAATGGATTTCTTTCTATCTTTCTTTATCTTTTTTCTTTCTTATTTCTGCTTATGCATAGATGTTCTCTTTTTTTTTTGGGGGATGTTTGAATCTTGGTTTGTCACGTGAGAACTAAGTCCCTTCTACTAGATCTTTCCCAATTCCTAACAAATACTATTAGAAAGCAATATTAAAAAAAAAAAAAAGACATTTTCTGCAAGTGAGAAACTTGAAGGTTAATTACCTGCAATTCTCTTGAGCTCCTCAAGTGAATCAGGAAACCTTATGAGCCTCCCAGCTTCCTTGCAATTTTTGTTTCTTCTGTTTACAGGGTGGCCTCTATATATACTCACTCTTGGGAAGCTAGGTTTGCTAGATCTTCCCCAACTCTGCTCCTCCTCATCCTGCTCACTTTCATCTCCCCTTACTACATGCTCACTAGGTGTGGCCTCATGTACTGTGATCCGATGCCCGGTCTCACGCTTTCGCAGCATTTCATTCAAAGCAGAAGCAGAAACATTATGAGTTCTTATGTCAGAAACATCTGCTCCATTCATGACAAGCAGCTGAACCATTTCCACATGATTCTCTGCAATGGCTACTTGGGTTGCTGTCATACCATGGCGATCTTTCGAGTCTATGTTCAATCCTTGTTTCAAAAGCTCACTCATTACTGTTAGATCATTTCTTTCTGCTGCTGTACACAGGAGATCACCTCCTGTTTGTGGATCAGAGAGGCAAGCAAGTTGGTAGAGGATTCTGAATATGGAGTGATGTTTTGATGCTATGGCATCCCATAAGGCAGTGTTACCATTGAAGTCTGCCAATAATTAGAAATTGAATCAACCAATAAATGTGAAACTAACAAGACTTGTTAAGGTTTGCTCAGAAAAAGTGTATATAAAATTAATATTGTTATATTGCTTAAAAAGATATGTAGCACATGAATTATGAATTTTTTTGGTATATTTGTTATTTTAAACATCATCTTAAAAATATGATTTCAAGGGCTAACGCAACAAAACTTTTTACTTCCCAAATAGTGTCAAAAGCTAATTGCAGAGGGAACTGAGAGGGGGATTTGGAATACTATACCTCTTATGTGTATGTTGCATGCGTGCCTAAGCAAGACTTTTACACACTCTTCATGCCCATTTGATGCAGCTATGTGCTGTGTCAAAGAAAATTGTTAATTTGGTTACGTATTTTCTTCCAATTTCTTTCTAATTTCAAAATGGTAATGATCACCACAGTTATTGTGAATGAATAAATCAAACCGTAACTATCTAGGTTCATGCAGTTAGGCTAAGGATTTGCGATGTCCCAAAATGATTGGAGCAAACAAGGCGATGACTAGTTTTCAACTTTGATTTGTATCCTTTTCACCCCCCTCTCCCCCCCTCTCCCCCCATACATATAAAAAGCAAGAAATGAAGGCACGGATATCATAAATGAACTTACCAAGGGGGTTTTCCCTTTTGAGTCCCCAATGTCAGGATCCAAACCTGCCTTGAGAAGCTCTTCAAGAAAAGCTGCATTGCCTGTGCTGGCCACAGTTAATAAGTTCACAGCCATGTTTGGATCCTCTTCTTCTCCACTCTCCACCATTAAATCTCTAATACTTATATCTTTTATTTGCTTGAAATGCTGCATTTGCATCACATGAACAATTGAGACATTTGAATTAAAACCCTAAGCATGATCGCTACGATATAAGCCAAAGTCAAAGTTCTACCTGAAGGAAATTTTTGAGTATTTGTATATTGTCTTCCTTTTTAATTTGCATTGCTTCAATTAGAGCATTGGTTTTGAGCCTCAAAACCTGTGTGAGAGTTTTGGTTCTATAGGTAAAGTATTGAGGTTTGCAACAAAGTGCACCAACTTCTCCAAACATGTCCCCTGTTAGCAAAGTCCCTAAAGTTCTCTCTTTCTCCATTACACAATCAATGATCTCTACTTCTCCTGACACTATGATGTAAACATCATCTGGTGCTTCATTTTGCATAATAACATCCTCTCTAGGTGGTAGATACTCTGCCTTCATTTTCGCAACCTGCACATTAATTGACCCATTAGTCTGCTTGTGAAATCATTGATTTGTATCCAAAGAATTGTTACGACCAAATTGTAGATTGAAGCTAAATCACTTTCCGAGACAGTCTTTAGATCTTTAAAGTGAGCTCACTTTCAAACTTGAGTAATACTAATGATATGCACTGTTATTCACATACAGTAAAGTAATTTGATTTCGTACTTGGTCAACACTATTTCACGACTAAGAAAAAAATTATGACTGAATATACTTCTAACATACTACTTTTGGTTTTTAATACAAGGGCTACTTAAATAATTAGATAATTTAAGAAAGTTAGATAAGTTTGTTTTTTGTAGCAAATGTAACATGATCTTCCTCATATACCATTGTGTAACATTATATTATATATCAATTTATGCGTTAGGTAAATTAATTTTGGAAAAAAAATGATAAATATGAAAATAAAGGGGATTGAGGTTTTATATTTAGGATTAAACATAACTCCTTAAGGAGCTTATATATTAGGGACCGGAGGGTGTATCTAAAATCCCCCCCCCCCCCAAATGGAATAGCCCAAAAGGAATCAAACAATGTTAATATGAAGAGATTTCACGCCCTCCCACCAATTGATCTAACCCATTAAGACTACGTGCAGTTCATACCATAGACAAGAGAATTTCCCTAGAGACATCCTTGAACAGATAGACTTTCTCCACCGTTGGCAAAAACAAATGCTGGCAGATGCTTGTGCAAATGGACTTTGGTAGTTGTTCAATAAGCTGATATTGATTTAAGCTCTCTGCCTTAAATCTCAAACACATGTAGGCCAGAATCTGCTCTTTCAACCTAGCAGGCAATCGATTTCGCCCCACAAAACTTGATGCAGCTTCAATGCTATTTCTCTGCATCCACAAGAAATATCGAGCCTTTTATACCCAATATGCGTCACGCTTACTTATTTTTCTTAAAAATATGTTTATGAATACTTACAAACTCCATAGTACGGCGAGTTCCTTCAACAACAAGATTTGTCATATTACCAATCAAGTAAGCAGTGAGGCCAAGATTGAAGAGCATGTAAAAAATAATGAATATCATTTCAACAGTGTTGACAGCATGTAGGTCACCATAACCAACAGTGGTCATGGTGGTGATGGACCAGTACATGGCTGAAATGTATCTGATCCAAAGGCTTGTCTCTCTGAAATTTGGGATCACTGCCCCAATCCATGTCTTTCCTTGGCGAGGATACCGATCAGCTAGGAGATAGTAGAGGCACCCAGCACAATGAACCGAAAATAATGTTACCTACACAAATTTTACAATTTTGTCTTCATATTCTCACATTTTCAATCAAAAGTAAGCCAACTATATGATATACGTGTGTATTACAGGGATGTTAAACTGTCTGAATGTGTTGGAAAATTTAATTTTAAAAGTCATTCATAACTCTAGTACCAAAGATATGTTGCTAGCACTATTAATTGATCAACTGTTTTTAATTAGGATGGAAATTAGCTCATTTTATGTGTTTTTCTCTTGATGGATGAGGTCTTTGAAGGAACCTGATTAGCTACAGAGACATACGCTTGGTGTGTTTGAAAAGATATAAAAGAATGTGATGATTACTTAATAGTATGAGAAACTAAGTCCCACATTCTATTTAAGTAGATTCTTCTTTCAACCTATCAATCAGTATCAAAGTTAGGTGGTTGACGGTTTTGGAGAGGCCTACTCATGAAAGGTTTTGACAGGCTGAAGGCTGAGCGAAGTGCAGCTATTGGTTGGGTCAATCACGGAGAATTAAAATTTAAAATAGTATGGTTTTCCCACCTCAACAACCAGTTTTTAAGTTAAGTTTACCCATTCCAATTAGGTACTCATGTAACCATACTCATGTCACATTATTTTAAAGCTGTTCACCTGTGTCCATCATTGACAATGCAGTCATGTTTAAAAATTTCAGAAATGGATTGAAATGAAAAGATGACATACCAAGAGAAGCCTTGCACATCTGACCCAGAAGTAGCTGAATCTAATGTTTTTCTCTAACCTGTCAAAAGAAAGGGATCCTTTCATCAGTTCAAAAGGTCTGGTAATAACAAAATCTCATTTATATTTATATCAAAGGTCGAAGAAAGATGGGGAACCTGGTAAAAAATTGCTTCATTCTTCTGAGTCGCCAAAATCTAAGCATGCCCAGAAGGTAGCAAGCAAGACCTACCTTGTGTTTGCCTGTGATTACGTAACTTATTGCCTCATATGGAATAGTTGATGCCACATCCATCACGAACCAAGTTGATAAGTACCTAACCCAACATAACAAACAAAGTCACTCATGACATCAATCTCGTGTTGATTTCACCGAAGTTCATGTTGAATTTTTCCTCCTCAGATTTTTTTTTAATCATTTTTAGCTTGAATACAGTTTTGATCTATCTGATGTCATGAACAATTTAAGTTTGATCCTCTTAGTTCAAATTCATACAAAATTGTCCTTTCATTTTTCTTAAGATAACAAAATTGTCCTTGGTTTTAGTGGCACCAACCCCCTCTTTGGGAAGGAGGTCACATGATTAAACCTGAGCTGCTGGGTGTGTGAGTGTGTTTTTGTGTTGACATAATGTGTGTTTCATTTGACCCTTATTAAAAAAAAGAAAGAAGAAGCTTAAATTTATTTTAAAATACGTTGACTTGAAAATTGAAATTCAAGTTTAAGTGTAAAAAGATTAAGGCTTGAGAAGAAGAGTTTTCTTAATCAAGTTTTGGAAAGGAATTATGCTCTTAGCTCTTAAGATTGATATTATATATTGACTCAGAAAGACTTAATATTAAATTTATGAGAAGATCTAGTTATATAGCCATCATTCAATTACACTTTACATTTAAACCTGCATGCAAGAAAAAAAAATTTTGTTTTAAAAAATTTACTATGAGATCAAGGTGTAAAATTTAGTTATTTTAATTAAGAATTTATTATCTTCCTTTTAGGAGATCAAAATAAAACTCCTGAAAAATTAGAAATGCATTGAAGCCTTTTTTAATTATAAGTCATGAGGACGTGCTTCCTAGTCTAAAGCTATCAACAGGATTTGAACTCAAAAAACTATGCAGGCATATGCCAACTCAAGTTGTTGGCAAAATTGATAATCTCTTAATCTAACACTACTTAGTTAATTGAAATTTATACTATATTACATAAAACTAGATAAGATTTTAATATTTATTCATTGTCTTTTTGTTTTTAAAATATTTTTTAGGACTTTGTGATCCAGAAAATTGATTTTTCCCTTACAATCCATATGGAGCTATGCTACTTTGTTCTTAGGCCCATCATTTGGAAATGGGCTGGACCCATATTTGCTTTCGTCACGTTACCTATTTGTTTCCCCACACTCTGTCCAAAAAATAATTTTAAAGTCCCACACAAGAATTCTGAATACTAAAAAGCCTAACGAAATGCAAAAATAGCTCTCAATTGCCAAATCCTTTATATGTAAATATGTTTTCATTGCTGGAAAAAAAGAAGAAGGTAAATATGTTTTCATACTCAAAAAAAAAAAATCTACAAATAAGAGAATTTGAGACTTGAGAGCTATTTGGGCATTTATTGGGACTTTTTTTTTTGTATTTATATTCTTTGTACGGGACTTTAAAATAATTTTCTGAAAAAACCAGTTTCCGACATTAGGTTATGGACACTACTTTGGGTTGGTCCAAAATGTACCCAAAAGGGCATCCCTTTACATATCAATTCCCCAACAATTTCCGTAAAAAAAACATGAATAACCTTTTTAATGTCTTTTATCATTTATCTCAATTTTTTGTTGCCATCTCATTTATCTCAAATTAGAAATTAGAACTGAGAGTTCTTTTCTTTTTTTTAGAAAAAAGAAATTAAAATTGACAATATTAAAATTTGTATTAATAGATAATATTGGATGTTAACGTAAATATGCTTATAAATATATAATTTATCCACAAAATTAAAAAAATTAGAATAAAGAACAAATATAAATTCTACACATAAACACTTTTGTTGTTGTACTATAATTTTTTAATTTAATTGCAACAAAAGAAAACGAGAATCAATCTAATCAAAAAAATTAACTATTAGTACTAATTTCATTCATGTCAAAAAAATTGATATACTTTAGATGAAGATGCTTATCACATGCCACTATGCAAAATCTATCAGATATTTTATTTAAAAATATTTTATATTTTATTTAAGAAGATCTTTTATCCCAGTCAACTTATTTCTATTTTATGAGAAATTGTTGACCTCATAATGTAATTCCTTCATAAGGAGACCTTTCTAGATTGCTGAATGCTTTTTTTTTTCCTTTTGTTTTTGATTTTGGAAATTGTTTCTGATTTTAAAGAGAAACCAAGTAATAATAATGATCCTCATAACAAATTATCATTATTTACTCATAAAATTATTGTAACCTAACATCCTACGAAATCTAAAATGAGTTATGAAGTCATCATTATTTACTCATAAAATGATGGGGGTGCTTGAACTTTTTATCGTCTCATTTATTTGCAACCTACTCACATTCTCTACCCACCCATTTTAGGTACAACAATTAAACCAGAGAAATAAAACTGATATTAGATAATAATATTAGAAAACAATGATTAAGCTATCTCGGATTCGAATTGGGTGCTCATCAGTTTTGATGAGCACTCAATGCTTATCGGATCTAGACCGTCCAGATCCGATCAGGACGGTCCATATTTTATTTTTATTTTTTAAAAATAATTATTTTAATAGGTATATGATAAAAAATAAAAAATAATCTCTTAACTATTATTTTTTAAAAATATAATTTTTTTATTTTAAAATAATTATTTAAAAACATTAAATCTGGACCATCCAGATTAGATCTAGACAGTCCAAATTGCTCATCAGGTAATGAGCACCAAATACGGATCCAAGTTATCTCATAGCATTGCTAAAAGTTTAAACTATATTATATTATGATGTAATCTTATTTATAAATTACTTTTAACATTTTTCATCAAAACCAAAAAAAAAAAAACCTTAAACCTCATTAACACTATTTTAAAATTTAATAAATTTTTAAATTTATTTTATTTAATATATATACTTTCCAAGAAAATAAATAATAAATTCGGGTAAATTTATCCTTTCATTTGACTTATATTAAGCACACACACAAAAAAAAAAAAAGGATTCTCTCCATCCTATTCAGGACTAAAGGTTGTTGGCAAAAAAAAAAAAAAATTCAGGACTAAAGGAGTACATGTTTTGAAATATAACTCTCTCTACCCATCGCTTCTAATACAATTGTTAACTCATAGAGACATGGATATTATTAAGGGAATACTGTTTGATTAACATACCTCGCAGCAATCTTTTTTGAGTCTCTGACCAATAGTTGAGTTCTTCGATCAATGAAAGCTACGAAGAATGTGATAACAATGTCGACAGCGAAGAAAAGATCAACAACATTGTCCACTAAGAACATTTCCCTATTTGGAGAACTGTGCAGGAAAGCAACTTCAAAGGGATAAACCCATGCTGAATAAGCCACCAGAAGCACCATCAAACTCTGCCAATACCTACACACAGTCCATCAAGAATATGATATACACGTATATGTACGTATATGATGATTGATCTGATTTGTTTTCACTTTAATTATACTTTATTCTTTCCTTTTATCATGCTTGCAAGCATCGTGGTCAGATATCTCCAGTGTTAAAAGGGATCAATAATTTAAAAAGGGATAAATTCCAGGAGATGAACAAATTCACTTTTGTCTCAAACTGTTGTAAGTCGGCTGGCTATTAAAATTAAAGATTGTGGGCGCACTACAATCGAGTACCAAGCTGTTCATCTGGATTCATCATATATAAATATATATATATATATTATAAAATAGAAAAGCTATGTCAGTTTTGAATATAAACGGAGCTCCACAGTTGTTGGAAATTAAATATGCATATCTGGATGGTGTCTTCCAAACTAAAGAAGCAACCTTTGGACTTAGTTTATTTTATTTTATTTTATTTTTGGCAGAATTTTAGGCTAGCGAAGTCCAAGAACAACCCAAGTAAAATAACAAAAAACTAATTGCTAAACTAAAACTTATTCTTCCTAATAGATGGATAGGTCCTACCTGTATCTTGAATCCATTGGAGATATGATCCACCCTTTTGTTTGTACTGGGTTCTGGTTGTAACTAGAAGCACCAAGTGGTGGCAGGATGAGTTTTGAAATATTCCGTAGATGGAAAGATGGAGACATATTATCTTCTTCAACATGATCAGGCTTCTCTGAATGACCATTATGGTGTTTCCTATCACTTTTCTTCAAGCTAGAGAGCCAGTGAAGATTATAATAAGAACTGAAATTCGTCTCCATTCTAGATAGATTTTTGAATCAAAATGTGCAGCTATATCGGAAGGGATGTCAGAAGCACACAGAGAGAGAGAGCGGGGTTTAGAATAGGTATCAGAAATACCAGGTTTTGATTGAAGGAGGAAAAAGGTTGAATGGCAAGAAGAGCAATAAAAGATGTTGGTGGTCCTCTGATGATTTCGTACGATAGAGAAGTATGAAGCCTGAAAAATGTGGTGGGGATAGAGCAAACTGGCTGCCCAACAAGTTAATCAAGTGAAGGAGATAAGATCAATTTGAAGTAGAAATGGTGGGGTATGTTCGACACTTGGTTTCGTCTGTGGTTGAGACATCCTTATGTTTTATGCCCATTACTCCTCCTTTTTCTTTCTCTCTCATATAATTCCAATATCTCTTGTGATGTTACATATCTCACTGCCCATTCCTACTTTTTATCTCTTAATTAATGAAAGGTTTATATGGAAAATATGTAATCCCAAATATTGTCTTGTTTATCAACAGAAATCAATCCCAAGCCAACCTGATTGAAGCAGCTCAAACTTATAAATTTAGCCAAAGCACCCACTTAGTATAAACATGAAATAGAAAAGACAAAGCACCAAGAATCAAGCATGATCAACAAAATAGTGGTTAAAAAGGTGATCGATTGGCTCCTAACTTGAGCTTCCACTACTAGGTAGGCATTATTGTGCAGAGAGTATTACACTATTGGTGCAACTATATTTTGGTTTTTACTTCGCACAATATTCCAATGTAATAGGAGAATATATCTCTTCATTATTGTGCAGCAGTATCAGTGTTCCACCAGGGGAAAAAATAATAAAGACGGGCATAAAGTTTCGATTGGTATTGAACCATAACAGGTGCATAGACCTACAAAAGCTCCAGTTGGTATGTAATAAATGACTTCTTATGCGTTTATTTATATAATTTTCAGCATATTTTTGTATGGGCTTAGGTTAAAAGAACAAGGAACAGAACAGAACATTGGCCACTTGATAAAGTATATCGTTCTTTTTTTTTTTGAGTGGTCAAACATACAGTTACCAATTTGAAGATGCTGGTTATGTTTGGCTATAACGGCCAACAATTTGGTCTGGACATAATTCAACCTAACTAAGCAACATTAAAGATAGCCTGTGGATTAATGAATATAGAATGTTATATTGATGAAATTGGTGTTATACACACACACACATCTGTGTATATATACTCCCCCGTCCCTTACTATAAGATCTAATTTTTTTGAATGGGTTTGTCCCTTTTTAGAACATCCTCTTTGAGTTTGTCTAAGCATTTAATATATTATTACCCATTTTACCCCTAGTTTAATGTATTTAATACATTCTCTTTCTTCATTTATATCACTATTATCCTCTCACATTTACCCATTTATATATAGGGGTATATTTGAAAAAAATTACATCTGCTACATATTAATTGCTTTTAACTAATTTTAACTATTTTTTTAAACTACGTAATTTAGTTAAAAGGATTTTATAATAAGAGACGAGGGAGTATATAGGTATGTATACTGTTTTCAAAATCATGAGTTGACTCTCTGAGTTTAACGTTTTTACTTTTTCAGCTAACAAAATCGTGTCGATTCATTCCTAAACTTGTGATAACTGTAAACTTGGTTAAACTTGTGAGCTTATTTATTAAATTTACCGTTTTTACGTTTTAAACTTACAAAATCATGTTTACTCGTTCTTTAACTCGTGCTAAATTTTTGGATTTGATTATGTTTAATGACTTTATATATGAATTTTATAGAAATTTCTTTGTCGAATGTGATAAATTATGAATATTGATAGATATAATTTCAATTATTTAAGTTTAAAATATATTTAAATGAAATTGTTCTCATTTTTTATATATTAATTATTTGATTATATACTTTTAATACCAATTTATTAATAAAAGTAAACTCTTATGAGTTCGCAATCTGAGTTTATATCATTCTCACGAGTTTGTTTAAACTCTCCAGTTTGACAACTTGGGTACGTAAATGTTCCTTCTACAAAATCTGATCTGCCCCCGTTAACACCAGACGTGTTGCCAATAAATACTCCCATCTTAAATACAGGATATAGCATTGATAATCAATAAATACAATTAGTTCATAAGTCGTTTTCTTCATTCTGCATTCCACAGAATAGAGACAACCATTTGATTGGTATGAACAATAGAGAGGAACGGATCGCAGTACCTTCTTCAAGGCAGGGCTCTCAATGCTGTGTCGCATCAACATATCCGTGCCAAGTCCCACTTTGCCAAGAATTGGAACCATAAGATTCGCATTTATTACACAAGAACATAAGTTAGAAATATCGTTGAAAAACTTGCCATAATAGTATGATCACAATGAATCATTACCATAATTATTATTTACTAAAACAGAATCATATCATGTTCAATACGTGCCTAACAGTACAACATATTAATTATTGTCTAATCATAATTGACCAATCGTGTTGAATGAATTATTGAGGTGAGTTTCCATTTTTCTTAGTCTTTTCCAGATAGGATATGATTTTTGCGGGAATAAATACAATGAGCAAAGAGATTTAACATTACTCCTTAAAAATGGTTACAGAGTACTTTTGTCGAATATCTGAAGTGTGTCTGGACTTCCCTAATATCAGAGAAGCCGTCCATCAATGCATAGAACTCCGGTTTCCTGCACTTGACAATACCACCAGAATGGCATCAAGCAATGTTAACATCGGTGGAGTATGAACACAAAACGATAAACGGAAGAGAACAACGAAGGAAAAAGGATTGAAAAAACAGGAGCAATTTGACATTTCAGAGGGTCTTTTTCTTCTTTTATTGGACAAAAAAGAGTGTCATTTTCGACTTTTTCACATTTCAATAATGAAAAACATAGTTGTTTCAGTCTTTCAAAGTTTCCTACTATTTTATGTACTTCTCTTTTTCCCGAGTTCTATCTGCCAATCAACTTGCGCAGGAAAGTAAGGCTAACATCTGAGAATATGAAAGATGGGTCAACGAATAATAAATTACCAGTAAGTAGGCCACAACGACGAAGAAGGCCCTTATTTTCTTTTCTAGTCAATGTCCCTATGATGGACTGAATTGTTTACAGTGAGGATCCTCGTCAAGTAATATGAATGTGGGAATGTGTGAGAGAGAGGCAGGAAATGAATCCAATTTTGAAAAAAATAAAAATATCAATACACAAATGTATGAGTCACACACACATATTTAATAGATATAATAAATTATTCAAAATAAAATGCATGAATATTCTTCACAAGTTATAAATAATAGCAAATATTGCTGAAAAATCTCTCAACGTAAAATATATTACCCAAAGTACCTAAAATTATTTTTAAAGAATCTAGGTGAAACCCATGCTCACTTCAGATGTGACTAATTTATCTTTGATTATACGCAAATCAAAAAATATTTATGCATGAAACTAAACTTATATTGCACACAGTTGAAGAGTGAATTTAATGATTACTCGTCTGATCCTATTTATAAGTTACTTCTAGCATGTTTCACACAGAACAAGAAAAACTTTAAATTTCATTAACTCTAATTTAAAGTTCAATAACTCTTCAACTTTATCCCTATTTAATATACATTATAGCTCATGTAAACAAAGTTAACATAATAATAAATGAGGGGGTAAAATTGTACATCTATAGAAAATATTTCTCTTAGTGCCTTATAAATAAGATAAAAAAATATCTTCTCTCTGTATTTTATAAATAGAATTAGAGGAGTAATTTTTAGGTGGGTGTGAAAGTAGGTTAAGCTCTTAACAAAGACTTATCACCTCATTTATTTTGAGTTTAAACTAACCTATTTAGTTAGGTCAAACTCAAACTCAGGCCTATTATTAAGACTATTTAGACAAATAGGCTAAACTTTTTTTTTCCCCCATAAAATAAGACCTAGCCTATAAGCTTATAGGCCTGACTTATTTTTTTAAACTCAATCAATTTTCTAAATTATTTGTAAATTACTACCTCCGGTCCTAATTATAAGACCCAGTTGACTTATTTGAGGAGATTAAGGAAGTAAGTTAAGTTAGTTATTTGTAATAAATAAGTGTTGTCATTCCTAAAATATCCTTACTAATTAAGTATATTGGCTAGAACTATCATTATTAGAAGGATTATCTTGGAAAAAAATGCATAAATATGAGAGACAAAATGGATTGGAGTCTTATAATTAGAATAAATAAAAAGTCAAATGGGGTCTTATAATAAGGACCGGAAGTAGTACTAATTTAGTTTTAACCCTAAGTTTTACGTTATATTATTCACACACAAGTTCAACCCTTTTATTCATTAATTGTTTATCTCTCCCTCTCTTTTCTTTGATTGCTCAAGATGGCAACAATAGTCCACTCCATCTCTCTTGATTTGCGTCATTCACTAAAGCATAATCATTATTATGTGTTTATTTTAATAACATCCAAATAAAATATTATAATTTCAGCAGGATGATTTGCCCTGATTTATGTAGGAAAAGTAAGAGATCAATTTCAGTATTACATGCCACATTATTTGGTTGATTTTATAACATAGCATAATTTTTCTTATTATTATTTGATGGGACAACCATTATCACCAAACTTTTAAATATGCCTGAAGGTTATATAATTTTAGAGGCATATGTTTTTAAACCTATTAAAATACCTATATTTTTGTTGATTCAAAATGTTTATATTTTAAGTAAGTCTTTGAAAAGACTCCTAGCTATGTCAGGTTTTTTAAAAGCTCAAATTTGAGCCTTAAAAAAGTCTATATATTTGCTTAGACTTAGGTTTGGACTATTCTTGTTTTAGGTTAAGACCTATTTAGTTTTAGTTAAAAGTGAGCATAGTTTTGTTCATTTTTATCCTTACTATTCTTAGGTACCTTTGGCAATAAATTTTATCTAGATTGAGAATATTCCTATCTTTGGCAATAAATTTTGTCGAGATCGAGAATATTCCTTTTGATGATCAATCAAATCGAAGATGCTAACTATTCAAAATAAAGTTATATTGCTTTTTTCAATTTTTTATTAGTATTTTTAAATTGAATTAAATGAGAAAGTTTATAGCTACAAATACAAAGTATTGGTCCCATCCCATGATTCTTGGCACACAGAACCGAATGAGGCTGCAATTATAAAAATTCTCCACTTTCTTTGAACTTAGCTGCCCACTGGGACCAAAATCAAAGAGAATGAAACTTGAATATACTTTATAATAAAAATGTCACATTTTAAAATTACTTTGTTCTAAATATAAAACTCATTTTATAGTATAATTTATATTATAAAATAGGTTTTACTTGGATAGGAAGGAATATATTTTTATACACTTGTTAATATTCTGTATCACTAAATTAAATTTTAACTGTATCAAAGCTAATTGGGATAACTCGTTTTTCTTCCCTATCAAAACTTTAATTTTTAATTTTTTTTTGAAGTGATTAGAGTACAAAATATTTAATGTAATTTAAACTTTCTATATTTGAAAATATTTAAAATTTAATATTCTATTTACAAGCCCTTTGTTAGGATGGAAGCCACCCAAAAGCTCACTCCACAAATCTTGGGATCTTGCAGTGCTAGCTTTCATTTATTAAACTTTGTAATTTTTACCTTCATCGTTTAACTATTAAATTTTCTTGGGATCTTGCAACGCCACAAAAGATTTTTTTTGCCAACAAAAATTTAAAGTTTATTATTGCTTTATCCATTACATTCCTAGCAAATATCTCTTGCTTATAATACCTTTTCACATTTTTTTCATTTACATATAATTAAGAGTAAGGTTGTCAAACTCACGAGTTTAAACAAACTCGTAAAAATGATATAAACTCGGATCGTAAACTCAAATCGTGAATAAATTGGTATTAAAAGTATATAATCAAATAATTAATATATAAAAAATGAGAACAATTTTATTTAAATATATTTTAAATTTAAATAATTAAAAATATATCCATTAGTGTTCATAATTTATCACATTCAACTAGGAAATTTCTTTAAAATTCATATATAAAGTCACTAAACATAATCAAATCCAAAAATTTAGTACGAGTTTAAAAGCAAGTTAACGCAATTTTATAAGCTTACAATGTAAAAACGGTAAACTCGGTAAATAAACTTGTAAGTTTAATCGAGTTTATAGTTATCACGAGTTTAAAAGTGAATCAACACGATTTTGTTAACTGAAAACGTAAAAATATTAAACTCGGAGAATCCACTCATGAGTTTGACAACAGTGATTAGAGTATATGAGTTTTCTTCTAAATCAATATAGTAAAATCTGTTGTCTCGTTTAATACCAATAATTTGATTCATGAAAATATTTACATGAAATCAAATTAATTTTCCTATAATAACTTTAATCACACCTCATCATAACAGGAAAAAAAAAACATTATTCCTATCCCTTAGATTTTTCATAGTTGGGTAATACTAAATCTAGTTTTTATAAATAAAAAAATTATTGGGGTTGAAGGGACAAAACATTGTTTCCCATTTTCAATATAGTTCTATGAAAAAACATCATTTTAATTAAATTAATAGTTTTGAATGGGAGGAAAGTTTTTTGTTGTAATTTCAAAGTTAAAAATATAAACTATCTCAAAATTTATTTCCAAAATTTTCTTGAAAAATAATAACAATAATAACAAAACATATATTATTTTTTCTTTTATGAATTGAGGTAATCTCTTAAATTCTATTCTATTTTATTGGCGGTCTATAAAAATTTAGAAACTCAAACCAATTATTTCATATTGGGAATTCCACATAACCAAAATTCAAGCTTTTTTGGGTGGTGAGCAACAGTGCACAAAGCCACTAACGTGATTTCATGGATTTTGTCTCCTAAAGTTGTTTTTGGCAAGGACACCCATTGATTAGGTGCCTGTTTGGAAGGCCCAAAAAACAATTTTTATGCTTTATCAGATTAAACTTCATTCACATATTCATTCCATACAGCAACAAATCATCTCCAGTAAATTAAATCTCAGTGAACTTTAAATTCCTTGAATCTCTTTAAAGTAACAAATTCATTTGCCCCAAAAAGTGTCAAATTTATGAAATATTTTTAGTGAAATATTCTTTGAAAGTTGAAAAACAAACCCTCCATTACATTGCAGGGATGTTAAAATTTATATATACATGCACCCCAACTTAAATTGTTTAAGTAAAATAAATCATAATTCTATGATAAAATTATAAAGTACCGTTTATTATGTTGCATTATAGATAGTAATTTGAGAATAATAAAAGAAAAATTAAATGAGTACAAAATTAGGAAATTGGGAAAAAAAATCTTTCATTGAAAATTTTATTGATGAGAAGAACCTAAACCATAATACTGATACTGTGTATATAAGTACTGCAGAGTACTGATACTTCCTGTGCACTTACTATCATTTTCTATAAAATTCAATTGAAAATTTGAAATACAATATAATCTCACTAACGGGTGAACTGTTCCAATTGATGTTAATGATGTGTTGAATGGAATGTTAGATTGGCAGGCACTCACAAAATGGTGGTGAGGCCCTGTTTTTAAGATGAAACAACTCAAAAATGTCTCTGATTTTTTTGACAGAAGAATCAAATGAATATCCATATGCACTTTGATTCTTATATTAATGATTATACTCTTAATAATTTGGTTACCGAGATCATAATATACTTTCTATGTTGCTACTTATTTTTCTTGATTTATTTTTCATTTCATCCCTAAATCCTAAATTTTAAGATATACATGCTACTTGTTTCAATAATACTCTTGTTAGATGGAGGACAATGCATAGAGATAGTTAAGATTAGGATTTAAAATAAAGCGGCATTAATTAAGTGGAGGATAAAACCGGGGGGTTGTCTTGTGTACATAAAATTTACCATCTCCCAGGTCTGCGTGCTTTTCTTTTCTTTTTAAATGAAGACAAGTAAATAAGGATGGAGGGAGTGCTGTATCGGTGGCCAAAAAAAAAAAAGTACTACCTCTAATCTTTAATATAAAAGTGAATTGAAGGGTTGAATTTGATTCTAAAATTATGATCCCAATACACTTTGTTTCTTATTTTGCCCAAAATATTTCTGTTAATTGTTAAAGATTCCCACCAAAGATCCAATGCACATGATTAAAAAAAAAGTTTAAAAAGATCAATACACATTTGCGACAAATTACTTAACTAATTTTTTTAATATCTCCAAATTAGTTATTTAGCTATTATGTTAAAAATTGAAAGTAACACTATGTTAAGCACTGATTTAGTAAGGGTTTAATAGATTAGTTCCTCTTCTGTTGGACCATTTCATTTAATCTCTTAAATGTAAACTTAATTATACTAAAAGGTTGCTTGATGGCAAATGTTGAGTCAACAACACTAGTAAGATACACAATAGACTCATTGAGGAGAAAAAAATTGGATGCTATTGATGAAAAATGTTCTTATTAATAAAGACATAACTTACACAAAAATGTTTGTTTCAATTCATTGCCATTGCAAGAGACTTTAATCTATAAGTATACTTTGAATCACAGGTTTTGTTTTACTTTTGATTTTATAGAGAAGTGTTGCAAACACCTTGGAAATAAAAGGCACCCGTGAATATAATATTTAATTTTAAAAAAATATATGAATGGAGACAATTAATATCAGAACATCTGGAAACAAGACAAAAGACTTTTTAATAAAATTACTCTACATCAAAAATCACTTTTGAGCATTTGTTTGTTTGATTTTTTCTTAACACTCACATCCAAGAATAAATTCCCAAGTATATACTTTTTGCAGATAATACAACCCTAATTGTGGAATCAAGATTTGAATCTGAGGTTGAAAGCTTTCACCTAAATATATGGGAGTAAAGTTTTGAAATCAAATATCCATAATCGATACTGAGATAACCTATTGGTAAATGACACGTCTAACAAATTAATTGTTTTCCTGACAAAAAAAAAAATTGTTAATAGAGCATAATACCATTTTAATCAATGTAACCAACATTATTCAGTGAGAGATGTTTCTTGTTGTATTTTCTTACAAACTATAAATACGTTCACCATAACCACAGCAGCAGACCCAGAATTCATTATAGCTCATTTTACACGCATATACAACAAACATGCAGTCTCCGGAATAGAAGAAAATAAAAATGGACCAACAAGAACAATGTTCCATACTCCATCTAAAATCTAGTTAATCTTATTAAGAGAGATCATCTACATTACACATAATTTACTGCTTAAAACTCAGTTTTTGAAACCTCAGAATCAAAACGACTTCATAGCTCAGAGTCTCTCATCTTCAGGATTCAAACGAACTTCATTGCTCAACACTATATCCCTTAATCTGAAAATGGAAGCTTGCACTCCACACAGTACAGAGATGAGTGCCCAGCAAATTATAAGATGCTCAAAGCCAAAGTTAAATTATAACTTATAACGGAAAAAGGGTTAAATTATAACTGCCATGTATATTTTGCACTAAGAATTCCAGCTAAACCATCCGCTTACATTTTACCTGCATCGTCTTTGTGAATCCAATCTTCGCATTCACTGCCTCACCTTTGTATGTGGAAAATGGGCTAATACAGATACCTCTGCCACGCCCTTCGCTAGGAACTCCTAATGATGCTACAAAACTTGACTTGCACACAAAATGTCTATCATGTTTACAGCTCAGCTTTGGATTCTGAGTCGTCCTTGCTCAAATCTTCACTGGTTGAATCCTTTGATTGCTCTGGGGCTTGTACAGGTTCTTGATCCTGCCCTACGATTTTTGCAGTAAATCTTCTTGCCTCTGCATCAAGGTCTGGCCACTCAGCTACTATTCTCCGAGCACCCTGATAATAAAAGTAAGGATGAGCTGAAGTAATCTAGAGAAAACAGGAGAAAAGCTACGAAATCTGCAGTGATCTGTTGTAAGTTATGATGACTGAAAATTTCAATAAGCATATAGTTACCTGAAGTTTGGGTTCTTTTGTCATGGGATTGTTGCAAAGATCAATGGTTTTTGCCTTCGATTTTGTAGCATTACCACACCATGACTCACACCAAAGCCATTCTTGAGGCAAAGAAAAGATGGGCACAGTATGCTGAGCATAATTGGGAAGATCCTGAACCATGGAGGGAAAAATTCGGCAAAAACAAAAAAGCACAGTAAGTGTTGTCCAATGCACCAAACATATAATGAAAGCAACCAAGGCAAAAAGGGGGGAAAAAAGTGCAGTGAGAGGAACTGGGAATGCATTCCCATAAAAGGATCATATACTGAAATTCTGGTCATTTTTTTTTAGTTTCCTTCAACTATGCGTTCTATAACTTGGTATTGGAGGTTGGTTCACTTGAGAAATTGATTCTTATGGTACTCAAACCAGCTGACCTTGGGTAACAATTTAATCCTTTAAGTGATTTGTTGACTAAATGAATAAAGAGACATTATGAAGTCCATCAATTACCTGATCCAGGTTGGCTAGACTATTGGGATCCTTGCTGAGGGTTTCATAGAAAACTCTAAGATTATCTCCAGCAGCAGTCTCACGGAACTTCTTCAGATCAACAACATATAAAGCACTGCAAAAGAAATAGCAACAATTAGAGAAATGATCCTTGATAAAATTCAACTCTTGCAAAGAATGGGAATCGTAGTTACTAACCTAATATGGTATGGTTTTCCCCGCAAATGATCCTTCCAGAAACCCTATGAGAGAAAGATAAGGCAAAGATTAAGCACTAAGTGTTGCGTCTACATAGACGTGATGGACATTAAGTCCATAGAACTTGCAATGAAATTAACAATATAAATAACTTTGAATACAATAATGGCATTACTTGTCTCCAAAACCGATAGCCATCCATTTCCCTATTGTTATCACAAAAAGGAGTATATGCCAGAGGTCTTCCTTTCAAATCCATGTCATAGAGTTCTCCCATGTCCGTCCTCACAATTTGATCAGCGTCCACGAATATGACCTGCAAATACGGACAGATTTCAACTTAGATTACCATGGAACAAAACCCTGGACTTTGATGCTTAAAAATCATGATACCTTCTCCAAGGAAAGGGGAAATATGACATCAAGGAATAATATTTTATAAGCCCAAATTATCCTCTGCTTTTCTTTCTGTTTATGCAACCATGTAGGCCATTTGTATGTGATTAATTCATAATCAAACCCATATTCTCGAGCCATGTGGGGAATCACATCCTGTTAAATCAACAAACAGAAAGTTCAACGATGTCAGATAATCATTATTTATTCTTATTTAAGCTTCCAACATATGATTAACTTGAGTGGAATCCTATATATGAGATGGACATAACCTTAAAAGGAGGAGAGAGGTAGTTCTTTATAAACCAGAATTTAACGGGACGATTGGTGTTCTTTAGAACACTAAGAATCATAATCTTCAGAAAGCGCTCATATCTGGTAAAAATAAATCAACCATCAAATGAGAAAAAGATGAACTGTGATGAGAGAAATTACATAACTCTACGCTACATAATAATTTTAGTATAAAACTAAAGGATGGAGCTTTATTAGAGATATCTAGCATCGCTTCCAGTTAAAGTCCATGGAACCATTATTTTTGTGCAAGAGAGCTTGGACCAATTCGGCTATCTAAACTTCAATAATTACTAAAATGAAAATATCAAACCATATACCAACCCTTTAGAATGTGGCATCTCAATAGAAAAGGGGGAAAAAAGAAAGAGAGAAAGATAAAGCTTCCCAATCTGTAGAAGGGATGACCAAATGCACTATATACTTGTGATATGATTATAAGCTAACTAACGCATGTGAAAATCCCTCCTTACTTTTTGGAGAAAAAGTGGGGAAAACTCTCGTAATAACAAAAACAAACATCAGCTTAAAAGAGTAAACCAATCCCCTTTGCACGAGACAGGAAAAGGTCCATTAGGAAACCTACTACATCCAAGTAAACAAGCCTAGCTGAAAGTTACCCAATGCACCACGCTCCCTCAAAAAGAGGCATGGGGCGCTCTACAAAGCACCTTATTTTCCTTTCTGTCCCAAAAATCATGAAAATGAAGATGACTTTCAAGTTAGGCATTATCCGTTGCTCTCCAACAAGAAAAAACAGCATAAAAGACAGTCATAAAATTGATTGATACCTGCATGTGCTAATAGTGCATTGAACCATGCACGAGACAGAGCAAACAGAGGGGTGGATGACTAATGACAGGAATGATGGGTCCTATGCTTAGCTACTTGGTCACACAGGTGGAAGAGAAGGAATTCTGTTATTGGTACACAATACTCATGGGAGGTTGTGATCGTAAGACATGAAACCATTTGGCTTAAGCCAGCCTTGTGTCTCTGGAACACCAGTGAACCTTTTCCTTTTCTTTTTGCCTGTCTTTTTTGTCTTTTTGGACACACTCACACCCATCCTTCATCCATAAGGAAGGTCACACACACAGCACCATGCCAATGCAAAGTTAGAACCCTTGACGTCCGACCAAGTTGGGAGGTGCCACCAAGGCATCTTGCCATTGGCTTTTTGCATGTTTTTTATAAGCACTAGTGCCGCATTATTACCATTGGATAGGAATTGCACACTTAACATAAACTATGAGTACTCCTCTTATCCTATTTATAAGTCACTCCTAACATGTTTCACACAAACCAAGAAAAACCTTAAACTTCATTAACTCTCATTTGAAATTCAACAACTTTCCAACTTTATCCCTATTTAATATATATTATACTTCATGTAAACAATGTTAACACAATAATAAATGAAGGGTAAAATTGTACATCCATACAAAAAATTTCTCTCAATGCCTTATAAATAGGACTAAAAATTGTCTTTGCTCTCTTTCCTATAAATAGGACCAGAGGAGTATTTTAGTGGTTCTCATCAATTTCTCATTGGGATAATTAATCCACAGCTCCTTATACTTTCAACAAATTTTGAATCAAGTCCTTATAGTTTTTTTTCTTTTTATCAGGTCCTTATACTTTCACCTGTTTTTAATTAGGTCCTTGTATTTATTTTTCTTTTTATCAAATCCTTATAAATTCACCTTATTTTTAATTAAGTCCCTGAATTTTTTATTCTTTATTTTATAAATTCTACTAGTACTATTATATAAACATAAAATAGTATATCTTATTTAATATTAGTTTATAAACAATAATATTCTAAAGATATTGAATTATTATAATGATTTTAATTTTTTCAGCAAAAAAATTAATTGTTCGAAAAAAATTTCCTGAATTAATTAATTCTATTACTTTTTTATTACATAATTATTAATTTAATTTAATTATTAATATTTTATATTTCAGTATTAATCTATTTAATTAAGCTTATATTTAATTAATAAATAAAAATTAAAACTACATGGACCTGATTAAAAATTTAGTGAAATTATAAGGACTTAATTAAAAGAAAAATAAATACAAGGACCTAATTAAAAAAAGGTAAAAGTATAAGGACCTGATAAAAAGAAAAAAAACTATAGGGACCTGATTCAAAATTTGTTGAAACTATAAGGACTTGCGGATTAATTAACCCTTTCTCATTAGAAAATAAAGCCCCAAAATGTGCATAAAATAATTACATGCAAAATAAAAGCAAATTTTCAGAGCAAGCCAAAGCAGGAGACCCACTTACAAGTGCCCAGAAGCAATGGAAAATATATTAATAGTTTTCCCACGCCGTCCACCCTTGCCTTTCTCCTAGTAGAGAAAACAATTTAATGTTACAAACTAAGGTCCACAAGGCAAAAGGGGGGGGGGAGTACAAGGGGAGTAGCCTGAGAAACCGGGTGGAGATGAAATGCTTCAAGACTTGCAATATTTTTATTAATGCTTGATAAATTGAGCTTCATATGATAGTTTTCCACTTCAGAACTAAAACCATAGCCATCCATTTAGAGCATTACAATGATGGTTTACTTCAGAATTTCATTTCACGCATTGAGGGATTATAAATCAATCATGCGACAATGATGGCTGATTGTTTCATTTGTAACTCAATACACGCAAGTGCTTTTCTTACACGTTCTCCATCCTCATTTTTCAGATATCAAGAAGAAACCAAGAAGCCTGTGTCCAATAAACTAGACTACAAGCATAAGATGCCACCATTTTAAGGGTCATATGTTTCGGGCTTTTTAGAAATCTTGATAACTTTTAGCATTCAGCATATCAACAAATACAAAACCTAATAGCTTCTAAAGCTTCTAAGGAAATTCATAAAACAAACAAATTGCATCAAAAAGCAGAGGAAGAAAAACTGGGGAAAATAAAGGAAACTCACTGGTCGACTGCTGTCAGTATTTTTAGCTTGTTCATTGCTGGCCATAAAACCGGATGCCCATTTTAATAAGTTGGAATTCCAGCTACTTCCCTACAAAATGTCAAATAAAAATCCATGAAGATATGTCCTCTTTCTAGACAGTCTCATTTGTTTCAGGTATTAATACTAAATTTCAGAATTTCATTTTTCACAAAAACTTGCACTCACTTTCTTCTTATCTTGCATATCATCCTCATCATCAGGAACCAGCAATTTCTCATGTTCCTTGCCCTTTTTCTTCATTACCTCCATTTGAACAACTTTTCCCCGTAAATCATCAATGGTAATAAGTTTTGATGATTGTTTACCGTGACTTTCATTGCCATCTTCCTTCACAATATAGAGCTCTGAACTTCTACCAGGAGCAAGCTGCAAATGCCAAACTCCAGGAGAAACTTTCATTTGCCAATAGCCAAGATTGGCCATCACAAGTGTATCAACTAAATGGGGTGTGCTCCTTGTTCCAAGAATCAATTGAAGACCTCGAGGAGGATCCTGATCCTTTTCAGAACAATGACCTGATCAGATGAAAATTGGATAAGAACATCAATAGATTGGCAAACAGTATTCCTTAATACAGAGACCCGGTCAGATGAAAATTGTCAAAGTGTATGTGGGTGTGATCTTCACCACAGTTATAGGGTGTTAGAAAGCCCATGATTCTTGCCTATCATTAAGCATGAGAATAATATCCCTGATTGTATACTGTCATTAATTGTAGTTATTGTTTTTTGATTCTAACTGGATTATTATCACCGTCCGGACCCTATATATTGTAATGATCTCATATGAAATAATACAATGGAGTGAAACACTCAGATTCAAACATGGTATCAGAGCACTGGGGTTGGAACCGTCCTGAACCCCTGCCGTAAACAGAGAGAGAGCGAGGAGAGAGAGTGAGGGAGAGAGAGAGAACCGTCGGCGTCCTCAGATCTGAAGGCCAGAGAAGGACGTGACCGACACCACCCCTCCAATCCTCACCGGAATCCTCCGATCGGCGCGTCCCCAGAAGCCGGCGTCCAACGGAGCAACGCGTGAAGCTCACGCGCCGTCACAAGCCTCTGCGCGTGAAGTCCACGCGCCGTCACAAACCGCCGCGCGTGAAGTCCACGCGCCGTCACAAACCGCCGCGCGTGAAGTCCACGCGCCGTCGCCAGATCCGTCCCAGTACAGTACTTCGTCCAGAAGATGAATCCATCAGACTTTCCACCACTTTTTGGGTCCGTTCACAATATGCCTGTCACAAAAGGCACCATTCCAATGGCTTTTATGTCTGGCACATCCTCAAATACTCAAGGTACTCCTTCAGTAGCCCCCTCTAAAACTTCTGATCCGATGCCAGATTTGACAACAGTCACTGAACAGCAACCTATGATGGTGGCTCACAAACTAAATGGCAGCAACTACCTCCAATGGTCCCAAAGTGTATTGATGTATCTACGTGGGAAGCGTAAGGAGAAATATATTAATGGAGAAGCAAGACAACCGGCATACAATGATCCCAATTTTGACACCTGGTTCGCTGAAAATAATCAGGTGATGTCTTGGCTATGTAACTCAATGACTCTCGAAATCAGTGAGGGATACCTTCTTGCAAGCACAGCCAAGGAAATTTGGGATGCTGCTAAGCGCACTTACTCTACCTTGGACAACGCTGCTGCTTTGTTGGACCTAAGGAGGCAACTCAAAGAACTGAAGCAAGGAAACTTGACTATAACACAGTACTACAGTACTCTGACAAAGATATGGCAGCAATTGGATCTCTTTGAAGTACATCCTTGGAAGAATATTGATGATGCTAATTACTACAGACAACTAGTTGAAAAGGGACGAACATATGATTTTCTGTTGGGCCTGAATGATGCTTTTGAAGAAGTAAAAGGCAGAATTATGGGTCTAAAGCCCCTTCCATCCCTATTTGAAGTCTTCAGTATGGTTAAGTTCGAAGAAAGTCGGAGACACCTCACTCAGGGTAACCAAACTCCAGTTGATGGCTCAGCTTTAGTCACAAGGGGACCCCAGACATCAGAGAGCTTTGAAAGAAAAGGGAACAAGTGGTGCAATCACTGTAACAAGAAAGGCCACACCAGAGATGAATGCTGGAAACTGCATGGAAAACCAACCCATGGGAAACAGCAACAGCGTCGAGATGGAAAAAGCCACCACACCTCCTCCGAGGAAAGAGGCGATGATGGAGATCGCTTAACCAAAGAAGAACTTCAACTGCTCCGAAAGATGCTCGAAAGGCAAAACTCATCAAAAAAGGTTCCCAATGTGAACTTGATTCAGTCAGGTAATTCTATTATTGCTCTTAATGCAATGGTCACTAGTGATGAAACATGGATTGTCGACTCTGGTGCTACAGATCACATGACTGGTAATAAATCCCTCTTCAAAACTCTCAAATATTGCCATGAGAACCTCCGAGTAAAAGTGGCAACTGGACTATATACTAAAGTTGAGGGTGTTGGCACTGTGGCCCTCTCTGATGACTTGGAAATTCATAATGTTTTGTTTGTTCCTGCTCTCACTTGCAATCTTATATCTGTCAGCAAACTGACTAAAGGACAAGTATGTCGGGTGATCTTTGATGATGTTAACTGTGTTTTTCAGGATTCGATCTCAGGGAGGAAGATTTTGACTGCTAAGGAATGGGATGGACTCTACTACTTTGAAGGAAAGGACATGAAGACAAAAGGAGCAAGGAAGGCTATGGTTAGCTCCAATTCTCAAAATAAAAATGTAATGTTGTGGCATCAAAGATTAGGCCACCCCAGTTTTGATTATATGAAGCATGTGTTTCCAACATTATTCAATAAAAATTCTTCTCCTTTCCAATGTGAAACTTGTCAAATTGCCAAACAAACTCGCACATCTTTTCCCAAGCATACTTACAAACCCACTAACCCTTTTGCATTGATCCACACCGACATTTGGGGACCTGCCAAAACCAAAACCCGAACAGGCACAAGGTGGTTTATCACATTCATCGATGATCACACACGGGTTACATGGGTTTATCTTATGAAAGAGAAATCCGAAGCCTTACAAATTTTCAAAAACTTTTACGCCTTTGTGAAAACCCAATTCC
Source organism: Neltuma alba (assembly GCF_004799145.2). Lineage (NCBI taxonomy): Eukaryota > Viridiplantae > Streptophyta > Magnoliopsida > Fabales > Fabaceae > Neltuma > Neltuma alba. The sequence continues at coordinate 178,914 of NW_021635279.1, forward strand.
AAACTCCCATCAAAGTACTGAGGAGTGACAATGCCAAAGAGTATGTGAGTGGAGCCTTTAGGGAATTTCTTGAGCAACAGGGAATCCATCACCAAACCTCATGTGTCTATACCCCACAACAAAATGGCGTTGCCGAGCGGAAAAATAGGCACCTTTTGGAAGTAACCCGAGCCATTATGATGGAAAGAAATGTTCCAAGCCTGTTTTGGGGAGATGCAGTACTAACTGCAGCCTATCTTATTAACCGAATGGCCTCCAAAGTTCTCAACTTCAAAACCCCTATTCAAAAACTCCTTGAGACCTACCCCGCCTCACCTATCATCAATACCATCCCACAAAAGGTCTTTGGGTGTGTGGTCTTTGTCCATAAACATGATGGGGGAAAACTAGGTGCTAGAGCCGAAAAATGTTTCTTTCTTGGGTATTCCTCAACCCACAAAGGCTATAAGTGTTACTGTCCCTCTACCAGAAAACTCATAATCTCCAAAGACACAGTTTTCTATGAAGATGATGCATACTATCCCAAATTACCCATTCAGGGGGAGAATTGTGGAGTAGAATGGCTAATTACCCCTGAACCTGAGACCAACGCACCCCCTAATCCTCCAGAACTCTGTACACCGCACGAAGAAATCCCTGAACCTGAACCGGAAACCCCTAAACCTACATCTCAACCAGAACAGCCCAAAACCCCCACAAACAATACTCACACAATGGAAACAAATGCTGAAATTGATGCAGGGGTGACAGAGCACTCAAGATCTCACTCAAATGAACAAGACAGTAGTAGTGGGGTTCCTTCCATTCCAAGGCAGCAACATGATTCCAATCCGGAGTTGGATCCTGAAGAACTAGGATGGCCTATTGCACTTAGAAAGGGGGTAAGGTCTTGTACTCAGCATCCTATACAACGATTTGTCTCTTATGGCAATCTATCTGCTAGAATGCAAACCTTTGTGGTGAATAGCTCACAGGTGAAAATTCCAAAAACATTTCAACAGGCCATGAAAGATCCTAACTGGAAACATGCAGCATATGAAGAGTTGAAAGCCCTGAAGGAGAATAACACGTGGGATATAACCACACTTTCTAAGGACAAGAAAGCAGTAGGTTGCAGGTGGATCTTCACACCGAAATTCAACCCTGACGGAAGCATCAACAAGTACAAAGGGAGATTAGTTGCAAAAGGGTACACTCAAACTTATGGGATTGATTATCAAGAAACGTTTGCTCCCGTGGCAAAGTTCAATACCATCCAAGTACTCTTATCCCTAGCTGCTAATCTTGACTGGTCCCTACATCAACTGGATGTAAAGAATGCTTTCCTAAATGGAGACTTAGAGGAGGAAGTATACATGGAAGTTCCAGATGGAGTAATAGCTCCACCTAATTCAGTTTGCAAACTGAAGAAGTCATTATATGGCCTGAAACAGTCTCCACGGGCATGGTTTGACAGGTTTGCCAAAGCAATCAAAAGGTTTGGTTACAACCAAGGACAAGCTGATCACACTCTTTTTGTCAAACACAATGATGGAAAGGTAACGATCCTAATTGTGTATGTGGATGATATAGTCATAACTGGTGATGATGAAGCTTCGATCTCTCAACTCAAGAAAGCCCTAGCTAGAGAATTCCAAGTGAAGGACCTAGGTCAAATGAGGTACTTTCTCGGAATGGAGGTTGCTAGGTCCAAAAAGGGTATAAGTGTGTCACAACGGAAATACACACTTGATTTACTCCATGAAACAGGGACACTTGGGGCTAAGCCGAATGGAACACCTATGGAAGAGTCATGCAATCTGGAGGTTAAACTAGAAGGGATACCGGTTAACTCAGAAAGATACAGAAAACTTGTGGGTAAACTGATCTACTTGACCCATACACGACCTGACATTAGTTATGCATTTGGGGTGGTAAGCCAATTTATGCACCAACCTCAGGTAGAACATATGGAGGCTGTGTACGGAATCCTTTCCTACCTTAAACTCAATCCTGGAAGGGGAATATTTTTTAAAAGGGGGAATACAAGAAACATAGAAGTCTATACTGATGCAGACCATGGGAGAGCTGTAGATAACAGGAGATCTGTCACAGGTTACTGCACCTATGTTTGGGGAAACCTTGTGACTTGGCGAAGCAAGAAACAGACCGTAGTCTCAAGAAGCAGTGCTGAAGCTGAACTAAGAGCTGTAGCTCTAGGGGTGTGTGAAGGAATGTGGGTGATTAGACTCCTGAAGGAATTGAGAATTCCCTATGAAGGACCAGTGAACCTCTGGTGTGACAACCAAGCCAGTATTGAAATGACAAAGAATCCAGTGTATCATGACCGAACAAAACATGTCGATATTGATCGGCATTTTATCAAAGAAAAGGTAGAAGGTGGTATCATCAACTTAAGCTATGTGCGTTCGATTGATCAGATTGCTGACATCATGACCAAACCTTTAGCCAGAGGCAAGTTTGAAGGGCTTCGAAGCAAGCTGGGGATGGTTGACATCTACTCTCCAGCTTGAGGGGGAGTGTTAGAAAGCCCATGATTCTTGCCTATCATTAAGCATGAGAATAATATCCCTGATTGTATGCTGTCATTAATTGTAGTTATTGTTTTTTGATTCTAACCGGATTATTATCACCGTCCGGACCCTATATATTGTAATGATCTCATATGAAATAATACAATGGAGTGAAACACTCAGATTCAAACATAGGGCAACAAGCAATATCCACACATAGTGCTTTGCTCAAAGGACCCTTGATATCCTGCTGAAAGAACCAGAGAGGGGGAGAGAGAGAAGAGTATATTGTTCATTTTGTTATAAAAAAGACACAGGAAGAGTATTTAGGTTATTTTTCCAGGGCACAATCAATGCAAGGATGAGAAAATAACCAAAATTCCCCTAAATTTATTTTCTTCTAGTGAGAATGAAGACTTTAGGTAAAAGCATCTTATGTGAAGACAAGATAAGATTATTTCAGAACATACGGTAGGATTAAAAGTTTTAATCATGATTCACGAATTTTGCACCACAAAAATTTGCATCAATCCAACCTTTCTATGGCTCATCATATATTCCAAAGATGAACATATGATATACTACTCAAATATAAAGAGATAATTAACTATTTGATTAAATATTTATAGATGTCTCATTTTCTTCTAAAATTTTGCATTACAAGATAATCATGACATTTACTTCAGTTCAACAGTTAGATCAATGAAAACCACTTTCTAAAAAATAACTGCATCTATTCAAGAAGCAATGTCAGTTGATCCCTACACACACACCATTTGACCTTCAAATAACTTAAGCTTTTGAAGAAAGGGGGAGAAGTTCTTGAGAAGTGCTGTTGGTGACAGCATAATCTCAGTAAGGAAAATGAAGTTACCAGTAAGGACAAGGGCTTCAAGTTCAAATACAGCTTGCAATGTCCTTGTGTCAGCAAGGTTCTCGAGCAAAATGTTATCCAGGTCATGGCTGCAATTAGAGAAATATCACTAAAGACTACTAAAATTCACCCAAAAAAAAAAAGTTTGTTTGGGTGCGTATACATAATTACATATGTATATAAACATTCAAGTAACTTGCACAAATGTGTCTAAAGTTCAAACATAATTACACATGCTTCTATCTTGTTTCAGAAATATCACTCCCTTGACTGTTGCATACGTTTGTGCTTGAGCAAAATTTAGCATGTCATAAGCCTTAACAACTGCAAGATTTGGTAATCCAATCTAAAAGATAATGGACCTAAGGCTATTGAGGTTCAAGTGTGCAAGTCCAAACCCAAAAAAAGGTTGACTTGTAGGCCCCGAGGTTGTGCAATCTCAACCAAGTAGCTCAAGCTATTTTGGTAATATGGACAAGCCTAAGTCCAAGCCTATCAAAAAGTTAGCAATAAATATAGACACAATCATGTTCAAGAAGTTTGCCAATTTAATTTTATTGTATGATGTATGATTCACAGTTTATATTTGCCAATAATTAAAATATTGATTTACACTTAAGATGAAAAACCCTCCTCTGCTGACTTTTACACCATCCATGTAAATTTTTTTTTTGGGCCCTTCCGGAAGTTGATGGTTTTAGAACAAAATACAAAAATGTCAAAACATTATGAAGTACGGATACTTGAAGGGGGGAAATGTTTGGTCCATATTCAATATCTATTAGACGCCCGTATTAGATAAGAGCCCAAATTTTGTCATGGCACCACATTAAGATTGTGCCACATGTCTTAGCTAGTATTTCATGTTTCTTAGGTCAAACAAGAAAGGCGCTTTAGTATGACATTCCTACTCTTACACCTTCGCTGCTTTTACACTGGACACAATAAATCAATAAATCCAATATTTCTACATTTCTTCCAGTTTTTAAGGGTCATTCTCATGCTTTGATAGTTAAAAGAAATTGCACTGTTCAAACGATGTGAATAGCGTTGAATTGGTTATGGGCTGCATGTCTTTAAAATTTTGGGCTCCTCCTTTCCAATATGAAGTCCGCCCTGATTAAACCTTCTACTTTTACCCAAGTAGACATAAAATATAGATAAATCCAGTATTCAGCACATTGGAGGAATGTGTTGGCGATGACACATACACAGCAATAACAGGCTCAACAAGCCAAGGCTCAGGAACATCAAGATTCATGGTGAGAGTCTTTGACAAGGGCATGTTGGCAAAAAATGCTTTAGGACCATTTATTGCAGAATCAGCCTTGCTAAAATCATCCTACACAAGAAAGTAAGCCTAAGAACCCAATATCAAATATCATATCAGGTTTATCAACAAGATAAACGTAAAAGATATACCATTGTGGGCACCACATATCTGTAGTAGCTCTTCAGAGGAAGATCAGCAAGGGAACTCTGACATGAAATGAGCAATAGCACTATACATAGTGAGGACAAAGGATTCACTTGAGCATTCCATTGCAAGTGAACTAAAACAAAATATAGCTCATAGAAAATACAAGTCACTTACTTAACAAACATAGGAGATACATATCACAGGCTCAAGGTTGAAGGATTCATGAAAACCAAATGCACATCAAGAGAAAGAAAGTTGGTCTTGCTACCTTTTTCTTTCAGTTGTTAGATGTTAATTTGTGAACAATGTAACTTATCCAGGAGAAAACATAAACACAGTCATTGAAATACAAATCCCGCCACACATCACTTTTACAATACAGGGTCAAGGACCTATAAAACCCACATGCACATCTTGCTTTCTAATGAAATTAATGACTACTTTTTATAACAAAAATTAATTATTAATATGTAAACAATGAGTTATACAGGAGGCAAACATTATGAATAGTCAGTCAAATGCAATTTCTGCCAGATAGCACCTCTACATCAAATGCAATGATTATATAGAGATAAAATATTATACTTTCCTTTAGTTTAGATATATTTTTCCAAATCTCGAATCATAAAACCAGGGCCTTACATAATTAGAAAGGTTGAGCAGCTCCTCCCAGTTGGCACACGAAATGTGAATAGATTAAGTTAACGACATTATTTATAGCATTCATCAAGGGAAAATTCACCATTTAGGCACAAGAACAACACTTTGGCTATCATTTAAACTCTAGGTGAGCAAAGGATTCTCTCTTCCTTCTTGATCTCAAAAGCAAAAGCAACTCTTCAAGCATGACATGAACACATTATATAATGAAAAAACAATATGTTTGGTTATTAAAAATGTGAGTAGAATAATAGATATCAACTGACCAATGGATTCAATACAATCCTCATGCTGGGTTGTACGTATTTCCACAAAACTCGAAGAATTCCAGATAACCTTTGGCTGGTTGGACTTAAAGGATCAAGAACAGCATCGATATGAATACTAGAATTTTCATTATTTAGAATAATGGCACTGCAAAGAACAAACAGTGAAATATTATTATGGATAACAGGGTAAATCACTCCTTTACCATCAATCACCCTTGTTTTCTATGTAGATTGAATGCATCCTAGGTAACTAAAATTACCTATGTTGATCGTGCAACATCTCAAAACGAGCACTTTCAGAACTCCTACTCCTTGAAGCCATTGAAGAAGATAAGATCATGATGACATCACTAATCAATTTGCTGCAGGCAAAAAAAGCAACCATTCAATAATGATTTGGCCCAAAAGAGATAAAGGCTGAACAACTATAAGTTGCTTTTGCTGCTCTATAACAGCCATGTAGCGTCAAAATATCATTAAAAACTCCAAATCGAACTTGTGGCACCCAAAGCATGATAGGATGATAAATTAAATCAATAAGGCAGCATGATAGAACAATAAGAAATGAGAAGCAGATTAACATAGTATAAGGTATATAACAAGAAGATTAAAACAGGATAAAAAGGAAATTGTGAACAGAATCGTAAATCAAAACGCACATTAGCTGTAATCATAGCCAAAGTGATTGAATCACACATCTACTGATTCAGAGCTCCAAAAAGGATTAAGATTAAAACTGAATAAGTATTCTGTATGCTGTTATCATTACCCTGACATGCAAGATGTCAATCAGCATTCACGATACCAGAATTTAGTAAACTGAAAATTAAGATGACAGCTGTCATCCAAGATTAAAACTGAGTAGGTATTCCGTATGCTGCTATCATTACCCTAACATCAAAGATGCCAATCAGCATTCACGATACCCAAATTTAGTAAACTAAAAGTTAAGATGATGGTTGTCATTCGAGATGTCAGGGTGTCATGATGGGCGGTATTTCATATCACTCATAAGACAATGGGAATCTCAGGTCATCCTATTTCAGCTCGGTTAGCTTTGATAATATATCACTTGAACTCTGTCGGTCACTTACCAAAACATGTGCATCTGGCTACAAAATTCCAAACCAATACTGCCCCGAATGCGTAATATAATATGCATACCATGACACAAGTCACATGGCAAAATGAACAACATATCAATATAGTTGAAAAAATGTTGTGTTATATCTAGTATGGGTGCTAGATGTATATTGAACACCAGTATGTAAAAATGTACTCATAGTTTACTAAGTGGATCACAGATATCCAGTAGATCTGTCCGGTTTGGCCCAATAAGTCACCAATTCAACCCAGCCAAAACCTACCATTATGCTGCTATTACACGGACCTAAATCAAGCAAGCATTATTCTCTGCTTCTACTCAGAGCGCAAAATCACTCCAGCAATACTATTGTCATCACAGACCCTGTACCCACTGCAGATTGGATGCATCGGATATCCATCCAAATGGATGGGTCAATCAGTAGAGGGATGCCCATACAGGAAAAGGTTCATGGGAGAATTCAGATTATACAACGTTTTTCCATTGAAATTTAGCATATCTAGATGTTGAGTTTGACCCACCCAATACAAACGGATTCAAAAGCCACCCAACTAGCTAATATGTCACTGCTAGATGCAATTAAACACTATCTAACTCTCCAATTTAGGCAAAGGAAAAAAGAGAAGACATAATCTATTTATTTCCATACCATGTTTCAATGTAATGTTAATGCTAATGTTGAATTATCCACGTTCTTTTTAAACAACTCATTTTTCACCAAACAATCACTAAACGGATTAGAACTTCAAATCTTTCTACTTCGGAAGCTAAGCTTACAAACTTAAGAATGCCGATTTTTTTAATAAAAAATTGAACTAGGAAAGACAAAAGAAGCATCAAGTAGAGGACATGATATCCTCTCACAACAAACATCAAAGAGGGAAAACAAGAAACACTGGAAGCTTATATCAAACCTTGTTATCAAATCAGGGTCAATATCCTGCCATTTCACTTCTTCAATAATTTCCTGAATGTGTTTGGTCCTGTGCTTAAGCTCAACCGATTCAAGAAGATGCAAATCATCACTCAAAAATGTATGTTCATCAATAGGATAAGTAACCTATAAAATAAAAATCTTAAGGTGAGAAAACAGGATGACTGGTACGTACATTTTGTTAATGATGATATATTGACGTCAGATTAGGTGAGGGGGGGGGGGGGAACACTACTTAAAAACAAGAAGTGAAGATCAAAGATCATAATTGGTCAGGAAGGACAGCATATAGCCAGAAACATTAAAACAGCCTTACCCTTCCATTGGTGATGACAGCATTGACACTCGATTCCAGCCCAAGCACCCTATACAAAAATGTTCCCACCTGGTGACAGGTAGACTCTTCTATAAATTTTCATAATTCCAATTAAGAAAATGAAAAAGGATTAGAGATTGGATCTAATACTGTACAAATTTCCATGAAATTAGTCAACGAAGAGGTGAAGTAGTAGGGGGAAGTTTAAGAGCAGTTTAGAACAATATCCATCAGCTACTAATGTCAAATAAAAAAGTTAGAAGCAAGTTGAGGCCCCAGGGGGTGGAATCAGCTGATCAGACATGCACTGGAATGCAATTGTCCACAAAAAAAAACAACAAGGAGTACCTTAATCAAATGTTTTCTCACTTCTCCAGTGGAAAATTCATGAAGGGCAGGTCGATAGGCCTTAGATGGTAACCCATTAGACTCAGCAAGCTCACAGACCTTATCAATAAATGCTTCCGTGCTGTCAGCTGCCACAACTGATGGAAGGATGTAGTTCTGCTCATAGAATGAGCACAGTTGATCCAAGAAATCTAATGCATTCTTCTTATGGCTGTATAAACCCATGCATTAGAACATCTCAAATACAAAAGGTACTTAACTTTGAATAGGAAAGGGGTATTTGAGAAACTACAAAATTAAATACTAATCAATACGCAGAAACTCAAAAAAAAAAAAAAAGAGACGGAAAAAAAATGACCTATATGATGATGCAGTGATTCCAAAAGCCTTCACAAAACGAAGGCTCAAATCAGCACTTTGATTGGCACTAAAGAGAACACCTACTCGAGCATTTTTAGACCCTTCTATCTGCAGCATATTGTGGAAAACAAAGGAACTTCACAAATCATTAGGCAAAAGCAGGACCACGAAAATTTGACAAAAGTGATGATAATAACCAGGTAAAATAAGCCTTGACGAAGCAATTTCATCCCACTCCTTGAGGTGATATCGACAGCAAGAAGATGAGTAACAGGCTTCAAATCATCTATTGCTGGGGTAAATCAAAAACACCAACATGTGAAGAAAAGAAACAGAATGCAACGTGACCCCCAAAAAACAAAAAACGAAAAGAAAAATGGAAATAGCTTACTTCCAGGTGAATGCAAGTAGCTGATGTCATTTGCCAGAGATCCTTCTCCAAAATTAAACATAGAAAGAGATGTGAATCTCGGTTTACTATCAGAAATAATCTAAGACAAAGAAACATGCAAAATGGGTTAGTCAGGGTTCTTACATGAGTATCCTATAATTTACAGATCTAGTAATTATACCCGTGGATTGTAGCGTTGAATGCCAGCTTCTGATAGGAACTTGTCTAACACATCAGTGTGAGAATTTATATGTCCAAAATACACTTGCTCCTGTATTCTTGGAGTCTCATCATTCAAGGCATTTAAAAGAGCCTCCTGTTGACATCAATTACAAAGGACAAGTGTTAAAAAAGTTATCCTACCAAAAGCCAATGGAATTCTCAACATAAGAAATCAGGCAGCAAGGCAGAGGCAAACATTTCAATATCTAAGGCTTTACCTCAGTTGGTTCAATAACAAGTCCATTCATCAACAGAGAACATTGTAACTTAGACAAACCAAGCTTAAAGACAAACATGGAGCTTTCTTGTGACATCTCCTTCAACTTTTGTTCCTTCCCCAGCTTTAGTAATATCTCACTAGGTGGAGATTTGACCTTTGGTCTACAGAAATTACAACAACTTTAACTCAGGGAATTCTATATCTAACAGGTAAAAGAGAAAACAATTAAACACAAAATGTTACTGTTAGTATAGAAGAACCACGATAGAGAAACATCAAAAGTACACAAAACCATGAGAAAATCTACAAAACCCACAAAATTGTATCGACAAATGCTCCTTCAACATGGTGCGCTTCAAGGGCATCTTCAGAGCCATCTGACTCAGTGCGCAATTTGTTTACCTATGAAGATGGACAATAAAAGTTCTTCAATAGGATTGCAAACAAGAACAATTTGAAATTTCTCAAAACAACTGTCAACATAAGTTACAAAACACTCCATGGGGGAGGTAAACCATGCACTAAGAACACTTGGGCAATAGGTTCAAGAGTCATTTTGGTAATTATCCACTATTAATACAATGACTCTCCAGACAGCTGAATAGATCAAAATAGATGGGGGGAAAAGTGAATAATAGTATCCTCATCTCATGTTCATAATTTATTCTCGGTTCTGGCTCTGATTTTACCACTTGCATAGTTAATAGTGTGGGTAAATCATTTAAGAAGCCAGAAACAACTAGCCACTGGGACAGTAGGAGCCTTTTCTTGTGCTATAGTATACCTGTATTTCTAATTACAAAGTATCCAGAAAAATTACACAATGTTATGATAAATATAAACAGATAAGGAAACAATGTGAATAATAAAGATCATAACATACAGTTATGATATATGAGTCAAATCAGCCAAATTTAGCAGATTTAAATCTTCAGCTAAGGTGGAAAAAGCTAATTTCAAGATACACGGACAGAATCACATGTGCAACATATAACTGCATCTTTCAATTTTCTTACTGATATGTATTCTGAATTTGCAGTCATTTACTTGCATATAATTTCATTTTCGTCTACCTAAAAGCAGTGGTACAACAAGGTCATGGAAACATGGTGAATTGAAAATAGTGATCATTTAATTCATACATTGCTCAAAAATTGGAAAGCCATTTGAATGCCAAAGTTCTCTTTGATATAGAAGAAGAGACGCATGATCTGGGAAAAAAGGGCAAACAGAACACTACATTAGTAGGTTAAATCCAAACACATAATGGAGCAGCTTTCCATGATGTTTAAAATAAATAATACAAACGGAAAAGGGAGCAGTTACCTTAGTTGATATGTCGTCCTCAGAGTTATCTCCATTCTCCTTGGAAGAACGATTTTCTATCTGTTTTGTGACATAGTTTGAAGAATACAGCACAATTCCAAACCTCATTGGCAAATTATTTTCATACAATGACAAGATCATATCAATTGACTGCAAGGTTCCAGAAAATAAGCAATTAGTGAGGGATTTCAAACGAAAATTTACACAATCATCAGCAGGAAAGTGTTACAGAGGAGAAAATAAACATGCCTCAAGACCACAAGTGGTTGCTGGGTCAAGAACATAAATAGCATGAAAAAGGTTTTTACGGATGTAACGCAGCTGCCCGGGGAAGACTGGCATCAAGATCTAAACAAAACAAAAATATAAATTTTATTCATGTAAGACTTTACAACATGGATAATTTAATAATATAAAGTAACCACTTACAAATATACATTAAAAATTGTAGAGATATGATATGATTTGATATGTAAATATTATGTAATTATGATTAGGATTTGATAGGATATGATATTATCATAATGAGCCATTAATACAGAGGCTCCTCTCACTTGTATATATATGTGTATATTCTGATCAATGAAATACAAGAGAATTATTCTCCATATTATTCTATTTCCTACATGGTATCAGAAATTTGGCATGAGCCAAAGCAAGTGCGATCATTCTGTATTTTATCAAAGAACAGCGGCTGGCATGATTCTCTTGGTGGTATATGTAGATGACATTGTGATCACAGGCAGTAATGGTTCGGGCATCTCGTCCCTCAAGTCCTTTCTTAATTCCCACTTTCAGACGAAGGATCTGGGCTCTCTGACATACTTTCTAGATATTGAAGTTATGAGAAGCAAGAAGGGCATATTACTGACACAGCGCAAATATGTTCTTGACCTCCTGAAGGAAACTGGAAAGTTGGGAGCAGCACCGACTAAGTTTCCTATGGTTCACAACCCACTCCTTGACGCTGATGGAAGCATACCACTCGATGATTCTCTTGATGATGAGAAACGAATGCTTGAGGCTCAGAAGAGCAAACCATTTGAGAATCCTGAGAGGTACAGGAGAATGATTGGCAAGTTAAACTATCTCACTGTAACTCGTCCGGATATTACTTATCCAGTCAGTGTACTAAGCCAGTTCATGGCATCCCCGACTGTCAGACAGTGGGAAGCCTTGGAGCACGTGTTACATTATTTGAAGGGATGTCCAGGTCGTGGGATATTATACAAAAATCATGGCCATACAGACATTGAGTGCTTTTGTGATGCGGATCACGGTGGATCAAAGGCCACGAGACGGTCTACTACAGGATACTGTGTCTTTGTGGGCGGGAATCTGGTGTCCTGGAAAAGCAAGAAACAAAATGTGGTGTCCAGATCGAGCGCAGAGGCAGAATACCGAGCTATGACACAGTCTGTATGTGAGATAATCTGGATATATCAGCTATTAAAGGAAGTTGGCCTCAAAACCACTTTGCCAGCAAAGTTGTGGTGTGACAATAAGGCTGCCCTACATATAGCCTCCAATTCTGTGTTCCATGAACGTACCAAACATATTGAGATTGATTGTCATTTTATCAGAGACAAGCTTAAGGAGAACTTCATCTCCACTGGATATGTGCGTTCTAGTGATCAATTAGGCGACCTTCTAACTAAAGCTCTAAATGGGACTCGTGTTGACTATCTGTGTGACAAGTTGGGCATGCTTAACATTTATGCTCCAACTTGAGGGGGAGTGTAGAGATATGATATGATTTGATATGTAAATATTATGTAATTATGATTAGGATTTGATAGGATATGATATTATCATAATGAGCCATTAATGCAGAGGCTCCTCTCACTTGTATATATATGTGTATATTCTGATCAATGAAACACAAGAGAATTATTCTCCATATTATTCTATTTCCTACAAAAATTAAATCACCTCATTTAAATTGCTCCTCCATCTTCTATACTTGGCATCTTCTTCCAAGTTGTTAAGATAATTTACATGTGTTGAACGAAAGTCAACACGGAATGTATTCGACTCTGAAGGAGGTAAAGTTGAGAGTAGCTTCCGGATGGTGCTATGAGGAATCTGCAATTATGGGAATATATCAGTATTACAAAACTAATGTTAGCAGAGCATCAGTGAATGCTGCCTTTTTACTAATGCTGCTATTGAGTGAGAGAGAACTAACAAATACTCAAAGGTACTCTATTACTCCCTTTGGCTCAAAATACCACTTCGTTTCCATCTATCAGTCACTTATATCCCAAGCACGCAAACCGAGAAATGCATTAAACTGATAATTTTTTTCACATCTGCCCTTATTAAAGAAAGGGCATTAAAAATATGTTTTATACTTCCTCTTGCCTTTTTGCTTTATGTCTTTCTGCATTTATTAAGTCAACAAGAGTAAAATTGGAAAAAGCTCATTAATTACCATATTTATGAACAAAATTTTTCCGTACAGGTGACTTATAAATAAGAACAAAGTGGGATAAGCATCAAATAATTAAATTATGCAACTCAAGATGTTGGTTAAAATTGGTCAAAGACAATAAATATGTAAAAAATGCAACTTAATTTCCTAAAACACCTTTATTTAGGGGGAGGGTAAGTAAGAGAGAGAATGAGTGAGCAGAGAGACGAGAGAGAATGAATGAGGAAAAAAAAAGATGAGAGAGACATATAATTTATTAAGGGCAAAATGTATTAAAAAAATACAAATCCAAATTGATGCTTATTATAATTTAAAAAAAAAAAAAAAGGCCCTTCCGAGATTTGATACTTATATTTTGAACCAGAGGGAGTATCACTAATTCGTAACAGTTTTCAGTTTGAAAAACAATATAAAGACAAGGAAAAAAATAGCAGACAAATTTTGCACAAACTAAAAGTGACAGTATCAATAACATGCGAGCTTCTGTATGTAATGCACACATCAATTTTCTTTCGGAACCATTTCAGCATATACCAAATTAAATTTAATTGCACCATTCTCGTTGCCAGATTAATATTAGTAACTACTCTTTTTTTTTTTTTAAATTCTAAAATTTCTTAGTCACTGTTCTTCTAAAAACTATTTCTGTACAATCTACCCCATTATACAATTGTATGAAATCTCAACCGTTAGTGCCCCAGAATTGTTCATTTGTCCACAAAGATTACACCAGGAGTAAGTTAACAAGAAACCAGTCCAGTACAAAGAAAATTCTAACATACAAAAAAGATCAGAGGGAGTTCACCTTTAATTTTGAGAATTGATCAGCCAACAACAGGTCCTGATGGACCAAGTCTATTAACCTAATAAATGATCAAAGGAATATAATATCAGAATATGGAAAAAATTTTGAATGAAAAATGAATATCATTACCTCAAAAAAAGGAAGAATAAAAAATAAACTACAACAAACAGGGAAATGATTCCTTAATCACCATCCATCTCAAACTAATATATGGAAAACTTTCATCCAAACAAAAGATTATCTCAGCCACGAGTCCAAACACACTAAAAAAACGAAAAATTATCAAAGAGAGCTATGACACCAGGCTGAACTTGATTAACTATGTTCTTTGAGCTGAGAAGACGTCTTGAGGTAAGTTGGGATATTTTTTAACCTTTCAGTATTCATTATCTGAGCTTGTAATGAAAGGACTATGATGATGATAAATTGAGAATAATGTCAGCAAAGATGACTAATGTGAGCAATAGAATAATATGTTCAATGGATGTTTACTACAGAAGCATTTTAAACATCTCACATGAAGGTAGCTAGACAAAATAAAATATTATTAGAATTAGAATAAATTATAAATGACTCTTGAATATTGCTGGAATTACACAATACTCCCTTCCATGTTTGAAATACACATTTGTTCAATTTTTTTAATTAAAATACCAACCATAAAAAACGTGTTTGGATTAATGGAGGATATTTTAGAAAAAAATAAATTAATATTGGAGTAACAGACAAGGATGTTGGGATACATGTGCGTTCATGACAGAAAAACAATCAGCAATGATTATACACAAGGGAAAGTTGGCATCGCATCTATCGAGGAAGAGATGGTAAAAAAATCATTTAAAGTGGGTTGTACATGTGCAAAGAAGGCTGACAAAGGAACCAATAAGGAGATTCAAGCAAATGATCTTTAGCCCTATGAAGAAATATGGAGAAAGACCAGGAAGAACACTCAAGAAAGTCATCAAACAATCTCTTAGTGAATAATATATCTTAAGAGTTGGTTGTTGATATAGCAATAATGTCAATCCATGCATTCATCCTCACTCTGTGAAGTCAAGCTTATTGTTATTGTGGACTAAGATATAGTATAACTTTTAGTTCAAGAGGGTGTTTGTGTAATCTATAAGAATTGCTCCAACAACCTTTGCATTCCTTTCTTATTCTAAACCCTTTAAAGATAATCTGTAAAAATTGTTCTAAACTCATAGGAGACACCCAGCAAACGTCAATAGAATTGGCTGCATCACTATGAACAAAAAATATGTTTTCAAGATGGTAAAATATTATACAAAAAATTCACCCAATATATAAGCTTCTTTAAAAAAGCACAGCCGTAATCAACGCAACTAAAAAGAACTTTCCCAATGGACCTCAGTCTAACTTTTGGCATGTACACATCAAAGAACCTTGGAGATTAATAAGATGAAGGGAGAAGGATGGCAGCAACCTAAGGTACAATATAGGTGCATAATTAAAATGAAATCAGCAGGAGAAAAGGCCTTACAGATAAAGGTCTATATCTTCAACATTGACTAAAGCGCCATTGAGAGCCATTAAAGACTTGCCAGGAGGAATCATGCGCTGGTTTGCCATTATTTCGTCTTTAACAGAATCATCAAGCTGTCACATGTCACAGCTCAATAAGGACTAAAGAAAACACTGCTTTGGAAAAAATTGTTTTAAATATCTGAACATTTAACACAAGTAACAAGATTACGTACCTTCATGCGAGACAGAGAAGAAACTATGCTAGGGAAGTTTTGATTAATTTCCTGCATTGACTGCAGAGGATCAGAAGCCTTGACTATTCTCTGAGCCGTTTGATGTCCTAAATCTGTTTGTCATGAAAAAATAAAGAGAACAAAGATCAATTGAACCAAGTATAAAGGAAGTCAGTTATCAGCAAATTTATTCAAGTATTATGGGGAAACATACCCTTTAGTTCCCAAACGTCAAGAGTGTCTGACACAGTCGATGATAATAGATAATCCCTAAAAGCCATTATCTCAGATGTTAGCTCCGGTTTGCGCTCCTGCAAGTAGACAAAAACAAAATCATCCATAAATCTGGTGACCTGAGAGTTTGAGTTTGGGGAGGGGTTGTGAAGTATAATTCAATAAAAAAATAAATATGTTCCAATGAGTCAAAGAACATAACAGATAACACACACAAAACGGGAAGCAAAAGACAAATGTGCCACATTCGCCCCTTCTCAGTATTTTCTACATGTCATCATAGCCATGCATTTCATTATGCTTATCGCAAAAACCTCCTCCCAAGTTTAGTGGTCACAAATGACATTCATTGCCTTGCTCCAATTCAAACCCCCATCTTACATCCTATACATAATATCTCCATCAATTTTATTATCATTTTGATTGACGATTGCAGCTGTGCAACATGAGTACACAACCAAAGAATATTCCACACTGTCCCCTCCACAAAATTTGCAGTAAATATCTTGCCGGCTCTAGTAGACCTAGGTTCCCAGAAAAGACTCTAAACAGACTACTCTAAAGATCACAATCTTCAAGGCACTGTAAAAACAAATTAGCTACATATTCAGATCTTGTCTGGTAACACATATTGATCATTCACAATACCGATCATTAGAAATTTCTTCTCCTGTAAGAGAATCTCAATCAAACTTCATTATCAATTTTAAAAAAAAAAAAAAAAGCTCTTCAGCATTATGGGAAAGTGGGCTAGCTATTAGCGGCCCATGAACCAGTATTTTACCCTAAATCTCCTAGATCATTTAATCATAAATGTTGTATTCCAGGATCATTTAATCATAAATGCTGTAACGGTCAGATTGAGATAAAATCTGATCATATCTGATTATTATCCTATCCCACGATTCTAGGAGCTATTTAGGGAAACCAAATCAGATCTATAATAATTAGGAATATTCTCCCCCATCCTATAAATCATGTAAAATGCTATTCAGTAAAATATATTGTGAATCATTCAGAAACACTAATATGGTATCAGAGCACTGATCTGAAAATATTCTCAATGGCGTTCAAAGCTGCTCTTCTGCAGCCACGCGCCTTCGCTGCTGAGGGCAGCAACTCCGATCCCTCACAGCAAGGGACGCCAGCCCTAGTCCCTCAGTCTGATGCGTTCTCCCAATTCCCGGTTACCCATCGCCTAAATGGGCATAATTACCTACAATGGTCTAGATACGTGTTGATGTTTGTTCGGGGACGGAATAAGGAGACCTATCTTACTAAAGCTCCACCAGCGTCCACCGACTCCCAGTTTGCAACATGGTGTGCGGAAGACAACCTAGTAATGGCATGGCTTATTAACTCCATGACCGCCGATATAGGAGAAAACTACCTTCTTGCCACCACAGCCAAAGAAATCTGGGATTCTGCTAAAGTTACCTATTCTGTCACTGAAAACACAGCAGCTTTGTTTCAGGTTAAGCGACAACTCCATGACCTAACCAAAGGTGATCAAACTATTACCCAATATTATACTGCTCTAATGAAACTTTGGCAGCAAATAGACCTCTATGAGGTCCATGAATGGCCCAGCACTGCAGCAGCCATGTATTACAAAAAACTAGTGGATCAAGAACGCTGCTATAAGTTTCTCCTTGGTCTTGATGATTCCTATGAGGATGTGCGAGCAAGAATCATGAGTCTCAAGCCACTTCCATCACTACTTGAAGCATTCAACACTGTTAAATTTGAAGAAAGCCGAAAGGTATTAATCACTGCCTCTAATATTTCCTCTACTTCAACTAACTCCTCTATTCTCGCTGTCAATGGCCCACAAAGTGATCCCAAAGCAAAAAGGGGTAATAAGTGGTGTGACCACTGTCACAAGAGTGGTTACACTCGAGAAATGTGCTGGAAGCTGCATGGCAAGCCTCCAAACAACAAACCTAGGGGCAAACCTGGCAGCAAGGGAATGCTAGTAGGCGTTAACTCTAATGAAACCATTAGTCATGATGAGTTGCTGTTACTGCGCAAATTTTTGGATAAGCACCTGCCCTCTACTCCTAACAGTGAGAACACTACCCCTTCTGTCACTCTAGCCCATGCAGGTACTGCTCTCACTCATGTTTTTCATAGCCTGACTACATCTAAAATCTATGGATTATAGATTCTGCGCAACTCATCACATTACTGGATTTAAAGAATTATTTTCTGACTTTAGTAATTTTTCCATACACAAAACTGTGGAAGTTGCAAATGGGCAATTTGCTCAAGTCAGGGGCTCAGGAACTGTGATCATTACTCCTAATATTACTCTGCATAATGTCTTATATGTTCCTGAGATTGAATGCAGCTTGCTCTCAGTACAACAAGTGGCTGAAAACCTTCACTGTCTTGTTACTTTTGATAACACTAGCTGTGTTTTTCAGGACTTGGCATTAGGGAAGAAGATTGGCGCTGCTAAAGTATGGAATGGCCTTTACTATATACAAGGGTCCTCCCTACAAAAATCTATTTGTCACTCTGTCTTATCCCCTATGCCTCTTGATGAAATAATGTTGTGGCATTCTAGATTAGGCCACCCTAGTCTATGCTATATGCAAGTTTTATTTCCAAATATTAATAATACTGCTATTGCTGAATTTCATTGTGACACTTGCTATTTTGCCAAACAAGTTCGAAATACTTATTCTTCTCACCCATATAATCCTTCTCATCCCTTTTACCTTATACATAGTGATGTTTGGGGGCCATCTAAATCTGAAACACATTCCAAAGCTCGTTGGTTTGTAACCTTTATTGATGACCACACAAGATTAACTTGGGTTTTTCTAATGAAAGATAAATCTGAGGTTTTTTCGCTTTTTCAAAATTTCTATACCTTTATTAAAAATCAATTCCAAACCTCTATCCAGATTTTGCGAACTGATAATGGCAAAGAGTATTTAAATTCCTCTTTAACAAATTTTTTAGCCACTAATGGTATCCATCATCAAACCTCTTGCACCTACACTCCACAGCAAAATGGCATCTCTGAAAGAAAAAATAGGCACCTACTTGAAGTAGCTAGAGCCCTCATGTTTGAAACAAATGTTCCTTCAAGATTTTGGGGAGATGCTATACTTACTGCTACACATTTAATAAATCGCATGCCTTCCAAAGTCCTAAAATTCAAAACTCCTCTCCAGACACTTCTTGAGCATTTTCCCAACTCTGCCCTCTTTACCTCCTTACCTAAAAAGGTATTTGGTTGCACTGCTTTTGTTTACAATGAACATGGGGGAAACTGGATCCTAGAGCAATAAAATGCATTTTTCTTGGCTACTCTTCAAACCAAAAGGGATATAAATGCTACTCTCCCATCACTAACCGAATCTATATTACTATGAATGTGAGATTTGTTGAAACACAGCCATATTATCACAAATCACCTATTCAGGGGGAGAATCAGGGAAATAATTGGATAATTTGTGATCACTCTAACAAGCAAACAGAACCTTTAACCTACACAAACCCTTCCATGCCTCTAGATATACATATTACCCCACCATCTATACCTGCCACATCTCCAGAACCTCAACACAGCCTCCAAAATAGCCCAGAAAGGACTGGCCAAACCCCAACCAGACCTGAAAACTACCCAAACAGGCCTGTACCTCAAAACAGAAACTTCTTTGAACCCCTAAACTCTATTTCTGATCAAGATATGACTGAAAACTCATAGAATCACCTATCACAGCGAAGAACAGCAAAACACTGAACAAAGGCCCACAACTAATCCAACACAGAATCATGATTCTGCACCTCAACCTAGTCCTGAAGATCTCCATTGGCCCATTGCTTTAAGAAAAGGTAAAAGGAGCTGTACTCAGCATCCTATCAGTAAGTATGTGTCTTATGCTAAGCTCTCTCCTCATCTAAAGACTTTTGTAGCTAACGTAGAAAATGTGAAAATTCCTAAGAATTTCAATGAGGCTATTTCAGATCCAAATTGGAAGCGAGCCATCGAAGAGGAATTAAGAGCTCTACATAAGAATAGAACCTGGAAAATTACAAATCTGCCTAAAGGTAAGACAATGGTAAGTAGTAAATGGGTATTCACAGTAAAATATAATCCAGATGGGAGTATAAATAAATATAAGGCTCGGTTAGTTGCTAGAGGGTTTACTCAAACCTATGGCATAGATTATCAAGAAACCTTTGCTCCTGTAGCAAAACTCAACACTGTGAACGTACTATTGTCTATTGCTGCAAACTTGGACTGGTCTTTACATCAACTTGATATTAAAAATGCCTTCCTAAATGGAGACCTAGAAGAAGAAGTTTATATGAAAATCCCTTTGGGGATGAGAAATTCAAAAAACTGTGGGAAAGTTTGCAGGTTATACAAATCTTTGTATGGACTAAAACAGTCCCCCAGAGCTTGGTTTGAGAAATTCTCCCAAGCAATTAAGGGACAAGGCTACAAACAATGTCAGGCTGATGATACACTATTTATTAAGCACTATGATGACAAACTAACAGCTCTCATTGTATATGTTGATGATATAGTATTGACAGGTAATGATGAAAAAGAAATTGCAAGGCTGAAGGAAAATTTAGCAACAAAGTTCGAAATAAAAGACCTGGGCCCACTACGATATTTCCTTGGGATGGAAGTGGCACGAACAAAAAGGGGGATAAGTGTATCCCCACGAAAATACACACTAGACCTCCTAAAGGAAACAGGGATGCTAGGATCTCGGCCAGCCAACACCCCAATGGAACTAAACCAAAAGCTGACAATAAAACCCGATGGAGAAGCAGTAAACAAAGAAAGGTATCAAAGGCTAGTGGGGAAGCTCATCTACCTATCCCACACTAGGCCTGATATTTGTTATCCTGTTAGTGTAGTAAGCCAATTCTCAAGCAGTCCCCAAAAGGAACATATGGTGGCAATTTACAGAATCTTAAGATATCTGAAAAAGACTCCAGGACAAGGACTATTCTTTGCAAAAGGTGACTCTAAAGAAGTGGAACTCTTCACAGATGCTGACTGGGCAGGCTCTAAAAGGGATAGACGATCCACCACTGGTTATTGCTCCTACGTATGGGGAAACTTAGTAACTTGGAGAAGCAAGAAGCAACCGGTAGTTTCAAGAAGCTCAGCAGAATCAGAATATAGGGCTTTAGCTCTAGGTATTTGTGAGGGGATATGGCTTGTAAGGCTTCTTAAGGAGTTAAAGATGGAAGGCAAGGTACCAACAAAGGTGTGGTGTGATAATCTCTCAGCAATAAAAATTGCCAACAATCCTGTACATCATGATCGCACAAAGCACGTGGAAATAGATCGTCACTTCATCAAAGAAAAGATTGACAATAAAGTGATTGACCTAGCCTACATACCCTCAAGATATCAGATTGCAGACATGATGACAAAGTCCTTAACTCAAGAAAAATTTGAAGGTTTCAGAAACAAGCTAGGAATGATCAACATCTATTCACCAGCTTGAGGGGGAGTGTGGGAAAGTGGGCTGGCTATTAGCGGCCCATGAACCAGTATTTTACCCTAAATCTCCTAGATCATTTAATCATAAATGTTGTATTCCAGGATCATTTAATCATAAATGCTGTAACGGTCAGATTGAGATAAAATCTGATCATATCTGATTATTATCCTATCCCATGATTCTAGGAGCTATTTAGGGAAACCAAATCAGATCTATAATAATTAGGAATATTCTCCCCCATCCTATAAATCATGTAAAATGCTATTCAGTAAAATATATTGTGAATCATTCAGAAACACTAATAAGCATACTTCACATAACTATGAACTGTTTAATCCACTCATCTGCCCCTCTAGTATGATATCACTGTCATAGTTTTCCACGCAGAAACCATAACATGGATTAACACACAAAAAAGGCAATAAACATCACTGCTTATATTTAGCATTTGTTGATTTCAATACAATATAAATAAGAGTGATTTTCAAGGTTATACAAACCAGAATTTTGGAGAATATGAATCCTCTAACGTCTTGGTTAAGATCTTCAGTTCGGGGATCCTCCAAAGTCACACCTGCAACCAACATCTAAGGTTGATTAGATCATTTGCAAATATAACTAAACTATTATTGTCAAAACAATCAATGCTCAGGATTAGTTTATTTAAGTGAACTATATGAAGAACAACAATGAGAATTTAGAGAGACATGCTACGAAGTTTATGCAACCACTACAATTGAAGCATCAATGTGTTTGGTGGCTTGATATTATAAGAAAGCATAGCAGTCAGCCCCTAATAAAGTGATGGGGGACAGACCAACAAACATTAACTTGAAGAATGTAAAAATTCTCCATTAGAGAACCATTTCGGTCTTGGGACAACTGTGTAGAGAATGACAAAAAGCCATAGTATGACTTAGTTTGCTTCAGTTGGTACAGAGCAATCATTGCTTCCTTCGTCCATTAGTATGTCCAAAATATCCTAGACTCCAATAACAATCGCCATATTTTTTCAAAAGCATAGCAATCATCATGTTGCTAGGTAAAAATAAAGGCCCATAGTGGCACAACCTCATTAAGCAAACGCTCTACCATTGCAACCAAGAAAGAAATTTATCAAGCATTAGAATGCCAAGACTGGAGAGAATCTAATCACAAGCAAGCGAGGTCTGACCTCAAGCCAGCGAGTGTTAGAACCATAAATAATTTGTCTCATTTCAGACATTAAAATATTGAAAACAACATATTGACTTCTTTCTTCACAAACCTGACCTTCCCACATAAGCATTCATGTCCAACTGCTTCAAATTCATCGTTTTAGTAACAAGAACTTGAATACATTAAATGTCATTAGCATATATGGATTTAGGACACATGCTACTACACATTTATTAACAAGAACATCAAGACACATCCTACTACACATGCATTATCTAATCAGCACAATTACCTTGTAATAAAATCAGGCTTACAGTCCACAAGTACCTATCTCCTTTAGCAAATTAACTTCTACATTCAAAATATAAAAACATATGGGCTACAGAAAGTCTAAACTCTACACATGTATTAATCATTCTAACCTTTCTTTACAGTACTGTCATCCATGGCTTTATATTCCATATTCTTTAGAGCAAGCTCCACACCATAACCACCCAGGTTTAAGGTTTGGCCTGTACCAACAGAACCACAATGGCCAGAATTTGCCTCACAACCCGCAGGCAACACTGGTCTGAGTACATACTTAACTTTCCCCTAAAAATCCACAGGTCAAAATATCATTAGTTGCAGATGAAACAGATGAAAAAGAAGCATAGGACAACTATGAACCAAGACTTTAGTTTGTCAAGGCCATTGAAGCATAAAGTTCACAATATCAGTAACATATACTTTTCAAAGATACGAATATGAAAGCTTATTTATGCATCAGTAAAGTTATATACCCAGATGGGCCATCTGACCATCAGTTATATCACTACTTTAAGTCTATAAATTTCTCTTACATAACTTTAGTCCAGAAGCATATCCAGATGCTTAGAACATCAAACATGAACCTTTAATCTATCTCATCTCCATCAAGAAGAAATTAACAAAGTTCCCCGCAAACCAATCAGAAAAGTTGGCATATAAGTCTATATAATATTACATAAACACACACACGGTAAAGGACTAAAACTTCAGTAAGTGGAATATCAACAGTTTTTTTCCCAATCTTGATGAATCAGATAAATCTGTAGTTCCCTCCCATGCATTTTCAGAAGCTATGCCTATATCAAATCCTCAAAATAAGACAATGTTACAAAAACCATAGATAGAACTCATCAATCACATAAGTTACAACATCAATCTGTTTAGAAAATGTAGAAGATTGATATCTCATATGTCAAGCTTAAATTTTTTTACATTTTTTCTTACTTGTATAAGAAATGTACCTCTTTTCACCCACTCCCTAATGTCTTGTTCATCTCCACAAGTTCTAGAATATGATATCAAATTATCATTCCCATATGGTTCAATCACATAAAATTAAGTGCTCGTGAAAGAAAATCCAATTTAAAGGCTAGTACAGTTTATGCTTATCCACTGTAATCACACTTTTCTGGAAATATGTGAGGAAAAAAAATGCTTATGATGTTCCCATGATGACATAATTAGAACAACAAGTTAGGGAGTGAACCTCTTTAGCTGCTTTAACAAGAGCAAAATGAAACTCCTTAAAGCAGTTAGTTCCAGGAGCACCATAGAGGACAGCAACAGGACTTCCAATGCTTGAATCAAGATGGACATGATCAAAATCAAATATTTCAGGTTGCTGAAATGAATCACTGACCCTGGTAACATTAGATAAACGTTTGAGACATTATGCAGCATGTAATTGAAAATAATACTAAGACAAAAACAGATCAACGACATCAAAGGAAAGAAAACAGAACTCACGGTTCAACTGGCCTGTGAATCCATAGGTTTAGTTCTGAAACATCAAAAAACAAATGTGCACCAGTATCCACCCAACAGCATTTCCCCACAGGACTTCTCAGGTTAACATCATCATGCAGGATATCTGACTTTGTAGTTTCATTACCCTTTGTTGTTTCACCAATCTCCACTTTGTTATTGTTTGAGTAACTTTCATCACCTAGAGGAAAAGAAGAAAGAGATTCATCTGCTAATTGCTGATAAAGCACCAACCTTGGGGATGCTGATCTCAGCAAAAGAGAGAACTCAAGCAGTGATGCCAATGGTTCACTCAAAAGAGGCTTTCCATATTCTAAAATTTTCTTGAGACAATCTTTAGCTGTTTGAGAATCAACAGCATCCTTCTCAGTACGTAACCAAACTTCAATGAAGTCCCAAAAAAGGTCTTCCTGTTCTTTAGATAATAATTCGCTGTTTACAAGTGAAATAAGGAAGTTAGATCAAGTTCAAAGATTGTTTGCTGTTTCTACCAACATTCAAAAAAGAAAAAAGAAAAAAATAATAGAGAAGGCAACACAAGCCACATTTAGATTTGGCACGTGAAGTGAATAGAAATCCAACTAAATTGAAAATTATCACTTTGTTGGCATTTTTATGTCTCCATTTATACCATAAAATTGGACAAGTGACAGTAGTTAAGAACCAAATGAACCTCAAGGGTTGTTCGTTCATATTTAGACATAGAATGAGATCTTTAGATTTGTGCATTACACAAAACCCAGGGAACAGGGCACGCTGTCCACAGTTTGTGAAGAGTGTGACTTGCAAGAAATTTTATTAATATATAGATATACAAAGCTAGTTAAATGATTTAGACATAAATCAAATTCCATAATCTTCACTTCTACTACATATTCCGAAAAACTTTTTTCATAAACTAATTTGCAAGCTAAGGACTTTGAATCAAGCTTCCTCAGTAGCAGTTATAATATTCTCTTCTAATAAATCCCAGATAAGCACTTCCTACTAAAATTTAAGATTCTCAGGGTATAAATATTTTGTGCCACAAAAATATTCAAATATTAACAATAAAATAAGTTTACGATCCAAAATCTTTTCTTTTTTTCTCCTTACCATATATCTAAGAAAGGCAATATAGAGCCTGAACAAAAACCTTAAAATGGTAATTTTTGAAAGAATGCAAATACAAAGGCTAGGCACATTGGGGAGAATTTCACAAATTATCACCACTTACAAGTCTACTCCTATTATTCCATATTATGAGTACGTGACACACCGAGTTTCCTTCCCATTTCCATTTCACATAGCTTTCTCTAGCTGGCAAACGGGATGCAATAGTTTTAACAAACGCAAGTAGAGTAAGCAAGTTATCAAAATGACTCTCGAATCAAGTGAAGAACTTGAAAATTACAGTGACAACGTACCCTGCTTCTAAAAGCAACGGGGTTCCCGACCACTTAGCCCGAAGCGCAACTTGCACGTTCTTAGGCCCTCGAGTGTCAGCAAAAGCAGGGCCAATCCCTAACAGTCCCAGACATGCTAGAACAATCAGAACTCGAAATCCAGATCTATAAAGGGCCCCCATTAGGTTGGCCAGAAAAATATTATAAGCGCCAGTCAGTGTCTGCAAGAGCTAAAGCAAGACCGATCCACCATTAGCGAATGTGAGAAGTTAGGAAGGAGATCAGAAGGTGAAGGTTTCGGCTCCGGGCTACGTGTTCTGTGGGCACTTCAGGAACTGAGGTTTCAAGCGGAGACGAAAGGAGACGACCCAAGGCGACGACTCCGTGATGAATGGCCGAGCATTCAGTCTCATGTCACAACGACAATACGGTCTGTTGATTTATGCCTCGTGCGCGATTAGGGCATCTTGGTAATTTCAAAGCGTTTTACTCGCGTCGTTTGCTAGCAAATAAGTTAACTAATTTGAATAAATTAAAGAAATTTGTTAAGTTAGTTATTTGTAAAAGTTAGTTGACTAAGTTGAGTTAGCTAATCATATGTATTAACTAGAATTATTATTTGATAAAACCTTTAATATATGCAATTACTACAAAGATGACTACTTTGAAAAAGATAGATAAATATGAGAGATAAAGTTGATTGAGTTTTATATTTAGGATCAAATTAAATACCAAACTAACTCTTATAGTAAGCACAAGAAATAGTAAATAAAAAACAAAACAAGAGGAAACAAGAAACTCATAATCAATATCAATTCTCAATGTAAAATTTTAATTAGTTTGAATAGATTAAAAAAATAATTAAATTAGTTATTTGTTAAAAATATGTATTAATTTTCCTAAAATATCACAATTACACTTTAATACAAACTCTCTTGACATAATTAATGGAGTGAGTTTGGATAACAACGGGAACAAAATATATTAGAGTATTATATTTAGTATTAATTTTAATCTCCTATTAACTTTTATACTAGGAAACGGATGTAGTATTAAAAATTTGATAAGTCACATGTAATCAAAATACATCAAAATGGTGTATATGAAAACACAGCACATCAAAAGGAGAAAACTTTTTTGAATTAAAATTGGATGAAATTACTTGGAACAAAACATCAACTGCATCTGGTCTCCCTCGTCACTTTCCTCTTCTGGATACAGGGATTAAGTGTCTTAGGCCTGTTAGGTCTTGTCAGCTAATTAGATGCTTCCATCCGAATTATTTTTATACATCAACCCCAAAAATCCTGCTAAACTACACCACTACGAATCAAGACAGGATTTGGATGTGCCTTGGAGTCATCCTTGCCAAGCTACTATGATACAAAAGACTTTGTTACGGCTTAAGGAGAGGAAATTCAATAAAATTCTTTTCAATATAATTTTTTTTAAAACATCTCATCAACATGACAAAATATTATTCTTACCTCGTATTCCGTAAACTTTAATTGACATTTAAAATCCTATTTGGAATAGTATTTAAAGTCACTTATAATCACATTTTACATAAGTTGAGACAAAACTCTTCTCACATATTTATCTTATATTTTGTAAAACACATCTTACATAAGCTAGCTCCTCCACATATTTATCTTATATTTTGTAAATGACAATTGAAATGTTATTTATAAGTTATTCCAAACGGGTTCTAAAAAAACTTATGACTAGATTAAAACTCAATTGTTTGTGTAAAAAATGCTTTTCAAACAAATTAAAAACAGCATTTTAGATTTCACCTAGAATCAGTCTAGATTAAGGTGGTTTAGAAAGTCTAACACTTTCTTTCTAAATTGCACGTAAAATCAGTTCAAAAAAATATTTTCTAAATCAGTTCTCAAAGTGATGCTTTTTAGAGTGCTTACAGGAAGTACTTATAGATTGCTAGTAAAATTTGAACTCATGATTTTATGGATTATGAATCAACTCCTTACCAACTGAACTAACTCTTATTGGTAAAAGTAATCATACATGTTATACCACACACAAAGGCCCATACTTTCATAGCCTCAAGACTCGTCCAAACAACATTTTATTAAAAAAAAAATTTGGGGTTTCAAATAACATTTTGGACTCTAGAGATGAGATTGCACCACCTTCTACTTCAAGGTTGATCAATACGATTAAAAAAATTTATAGGTAAATTTACACATTAACTCATACTTTATTTATAAATAAATGATAGGGCTAAGACATAATGGTTTGTGATTAGGTTGGCAAAAAAAAAAAAAAAGGTTTGTGATTAGAATGGAATCCTATTCATTTCTTTTTATTTGACACAATGGTTTAATTCTTTAGTCATTTTCTTTTTACTTCATAAGAATGAAATTCTATTCAATGTTCTTTAACCCGTCCCCATGATGATTATATTAGGTGCATGTGAGGTGTTGAGAGAAGACGAATCTATTGTCATGAATTAAAGTTGGAGACTTGTTCAATGTAAAACGGACATATATTGTATTCAGCAATTATTTTTAGCGTAAGTAAAATATTAAATATTAATATTAAAAGGCAAAAATTGGATATCAACAAATGAGGTTTAAGATGTAAATTCACCCTTAGAGTATTCTTTTTAAGTGTCCTGGTCACCTAAAGTTGAAGGTAGTGCAATACTTCATTCGGTTGTAGATATAAGTCATTTTTAATTCATGTAATTTTTAACATTATCCTTTTCAGTTGTACTAAACTCAACATCATATACTCTTTTTATTCCTTTTTATAAGTTACAGTTTTTTTAATAGATATAGTCCTTTTTATAATTAGACTTTAGAGATATTTGAAATTTTAATGTACCTTTTTTTTTCTCACTCTCAGTCCTAATTGATCATATGGCTTTGCATTAATCGTAAGAAAATTTTCACTTATTCTTGCCTATGCATCTTCTCTATTAATAAGGGTATATATGTAAAAAAAAATTGGGCAAATTAATCTTTTGGTCCCTTAACTTTTAGTACAGTTACAACTTGCTTCCTCAACTATAACTTAGTATGACTCAATCCCTCAACTTTTAACTCGGTTGAAACTCAGTCCCTAATTTTTTTCGTATTTAATAAATTAATCCACCGGGTGTACAACTCATCTTGAGTCATCACCCAATCACTCTATATGCGTTGACATGGCTTCCAAGTAAACTTTATATTCATCACCTGTGGCCTCCCCTGTAGGGGTGGAAACAAGTCAGGCATGTCAGGCCAGGCTTTATCCTTAACAGGCCAAGCTTATTTCGCAATAAGCTGACCTGAGCCTGGCCTGTGGCCTGTTATAGGCTTCTTTTTCTAGCTTGAGTCTGGTCTGCATAAAGGTTTGGCCTGGTCTAAGCCTGTTAAAAAAACTTATAATTTTAAAATTTTCAAAATGCAAAGTAAAAAATAGATATACTGATAAAAAATGTAAAATATACATACTACATGATAATAATTTTTTTATTATCATCTTTTACTTAAATTTTAATGTCATAGGTAATATTTTAAATCTTAATTACAAGTTAATATTATTGAAAACAAATTATAATTATATATTACAATTTAAAATAAAACTAGATATAAGTACAAAATAAAAATTAAGATAAATAAATAGGCTTGACAGGCTTAATAGGCTTTTCAAAAAGCCTAGACTTTTCTTAAACTAAACAAGCCATTAAAAAACCTGAGCTTTTTTCTGTTTTGAAATAGGCTAGGTTCCGTCTGACCAATTTCCACCCATACTTCTTGTTTCCTCCTCTTCATTTTCCTTCTTCTCGGAATCATGCGTAAGGCGAAGGTATTTCTTAAATACTTACAATATATAATACATGCAGTAAAAAATTACACACCCACGCACGCAAATGAATCAAAGTCAACGTTGGGAGGGAGTTGCAGTTGAATTTACGCAGCAGATCCGGTGAGTTTAACATGACATAGAGAAAGATTTACAATGAGATATTATTATTCTTCACAAAATCCCCATATCCCACCAAGAATTGACAGAACAAGGATGAAAATTGGGGGAAAGCGAAGCTGGAGCTCATGGAAACAAAGAACCAGAGGAACATACTTAACTGTAGAAATGCCTTCGTAGCTTTTTATTGGTGAGGATCAAAGAGGGGAAAATCTGTTCCCTCCATTCATGTACAACACGCCCCCTGACTTTGACTGGTTTGCGTGGGTGGGTGTATAATTTTTCGCTGCATATATACTGTAAGTTATAACTTCGCCTTACGCATGATTCTAAGAAGAAGAAGGAAACAGGGGAGAAGAAGAAGGAAACAGGGGAGTGCCGCGGGTGATGAATATGGAGCTCACCTAGAAGCCATGTCAACATATATATAGGGTGATTGGGTGATGACTCAAGGTGAGTTGTACGCCACATAGATTAATTTATTAAATAGGAAAAAATTTAGGATTGAGCTTTAACCTGATTAAAAGTTGAGAAGCTAAGTCGTATCGAGTTATAGTTAAGAAACCGAGTTGTAACTGAAGTAAAAATTGATGGACTAAAAGATTAATTTTCCTTAAAAAAAATTTTCTTACATACTGATTAACTTTAACTAATTTTAACCACTTCTTAATTTACATAATTTAGTGATTTGTAACTTATAAAAAAGATTGAAAGGAGTATTAATTTTTACTCTCTCACACTTTACTTAATAAGTACTATTTCTGGTCTTTAATATAAGTGATTATTTGACTTTTATTTTGATCTTAAATATAAAATCTTAATACATTTTATCTCTTATATTTATCTATTTTTTTTAATATAGTCCTTGTAATAATAGTAATTCTAGTCAATATATTTGATTAATAAGGATATTTTAAAAAAGATAACATCCATTCATTACAAATAACTAACTTAACTGATTTCTTTAATATACTCAAATTAGTCAAATAGTGTTTATATTAAGGACCAAAGTTAATAGTATAGACATGTGTGAAAAAATACTTCATCTAATTCTTTTTATAAAATCTTTTTAACTAAATTATGTGATTAAAAAAATAGTTAAAATTAATAAATATGTAAAATTGAACTTTTTTTCCAAGTATATTATTATTTAATAAGGAAGCAAATAAGAGAGAGAAATAATAGTAATGAGATAAAAGATGAGAGAGAGCGTAATATAAGAAAAAGGCGAGAAAATAAAATAAAAAATTAATTATAGCTAAAATTAATAAAAACGTATTTAATATTTAGACACTTCGTGATAGAGTTTTATGAAAAGGATCAAACCAATCCAAGTTTTAAAATCTTTTAAAAAAAAAAAAACAAACCCAAAGAGAGTATTTGATATTTTGATACTCATCAAATCTATGAAATGCCTTATAAACAGAGAACAGCGCAACCAAACTAAAACTAATTCCATCTGGTTTACTTTTTGGATTTTGGATTTGTTTTTTTTTTTTTTTGTGGGATTCGGTTTTTTAGTTTTACTAAAATTGAATGAACTAAAAAAACGAATGCCCTTTCTCTCTTTTATACCCTATGCTAACTATAATCATAGGAGGGACCATTCACGCATTCAAACAACAAGAACGCACACTTTTCCTTAACCACATAGGGATTTGGTCCCCCAACCTCCTCAACAAGAAAGATGGAGTGATGTCATTAGAGTCAAAACTCGTTGGCAAATGTTCACTCGAAAATCCTTATGAATTAGAGTAATGTCATCCCCTGCATTTAAAGCCAAATTTGAAATTAAACGCACCCACGAATTAACAGTAGTGATAATTATTGATGGTCACAGGGATTTGTCAAATGGCTCGTAAGAGAGAAACAAATTTGAATGACTCTCCATAATTAGATACGTAAAATTTGAGTCCTGTGTCTGTGTCACTGTACAAATAAATAACGCCTTCCTTGGACTTTGAGCTTTTTTCAAAAAATATTTTTCTAAAATTATATTTCTTCTGATTTAACCACCACATCAAAATTTAAACCCAAGAACCTTGCTTTTATCTTGAGTACTATTATTGCATAATTCAGAAGCATCTAAAAAATATAAAAAATTTTAAAAAGTTATATTTAAATCTCTATTTAGGATAATTTATATTCGTAAGATTTTTCTTGGGTCAAATATGAACTGAATAATCAGCTAATGACTACATTCTATATCAACTCGCAAACATTTAAAATGCTATTAAATATTTTCTTTTTTCTTCTTTTTCTTTTTTATGAAAAAAAAAACTTCACATTGAATAAAGAATATTTCTATTTCAACTCTTTTTATTATTATTTATATATTAGTATTGTTTTTTTTAAAAAAAATGGTAGAAAAAACCAACCATTTAAAGGTGTGTTTCGGATAGCAGTGACAAAAGTAATTTTTTTTTAATTTGACTTTTATAGTGTAATGTGATTTATGTTTAGATTAAGTTTTGTAAAAAAAAAAATAGCTTTAGAAGCTAAAACTTATTGGGATGATAAATATAAAAGTAAATTTGAATATAAAATGACTTAAAAGAAGCAATATAACCACGATTATTCAACAAAAAGCAATCAAAAGGAATCAAGAAACAAGATGGTATTTATTAAATGGGTGTGGTCTCTGGTCACAGTTCGCACTAATGGATCTATATATATACACCAAAACAGACAATCACGACTATTCAAGAAAAAGCAATCAAAAGGAATAAAGAAACAATCACAAGTATTCAAGGCGGTCATTCACAAGGGGGATGGTGAGGATTGGATACTGTAAATTTGTGAGAATAAGATTAGTGAATTCCGACTTGCATAAAGAAAGTGAACAAATAAAAAAGAAAACATACCTTTTGATTGCTTGATTGATCCGAAAAGACGAGACGACAGCCTTATAAGAAAAAAATTGAAGTGGTTTAGGTTGAAAAAGTTGTAGGCAAAATATGTAGAGATAATATTTGAGGAGAGATTTTTGAAACAATAAATGCAGACATATCATTTTAGATAAAATAATACAGTAATAAATATAAAAATAAGCTGAAAAATTATTAGTCATGATTATTTTCTTAATTTAATGATGCTCCTCGAATCAGAATATTACCTGAATATTTGATTGCATTGTTTCAATCATATGTCATCTGTTTAGTTTATTTGATTTTTTTTAAAAATGTCTTTTAGATAAAATTAAAAGAAAAACAGTTTCATATTATATGTTTTTTTTAAAAAAAAACTAAAATAATTACCATGAGAATGAGGGGCATATTGAAGAAAATTTAGTTACTAAAGATTAATTGGGATTTTTCAAGCGCATAAATTACTTCTTGTTGTTTATCCTACAAGTGCGGTAGAAGGTTAAAATCACGATTTATTGGGTTTTATAAAAATTATCCGAACAACCCAAACATGCTTCATAAGCACTTATTTGAATATAAACAGGTTTATTTGAGATCCTACCATTTAACCAAACAGGCTCTTAAGCCCAAGTCCAAATGCTATTAGCTATATAGGGTGTGTTTGAATTGACGTTGAGTAAAACTGACTTCTAATCTAACTGACTTCTAGTCTAACTAACTTTTGTAATTGAAGTTAGAATAAAAATCAGTTAATGTAATGCGATTTATTTTTGGATATGTGCTTATAAAAAATCAGTTGGAAAAGTTAAAAGTTGTTTGGATGATTAAATAGAAAAGTGAGTTCAGTTATAAAACTCTATGGGAAAGCGTGAAACTGTAGTTTGAAATAAAAAAAGTCATATTTTCCTCAGTTGAATCTAATTGAGGTTGAAGGCCAGAAGTTTGTTAGGCTTTTAGTCCAATCCAAACAACCATTTGGTCCTAAATAAGTCACAAATTACAGTTTCACGTTTTTTTTTATAGACTTTTACCGTTGCAAACTGCAATCCAAATATAGCCATAATATACCAAAATTATTAATAAGGGTCACGAAAATGATTAATATTATCATATTGTGTCAAATTGATATTTGAATTTTTTATAAGAAAAATATTTATATTTAGTACTCCCTCCATTTCTTTTTATAAGCAACATAGGATTCTATTACGTAAATAAAAAAGTTAGTTAAAGATAACAAATTCGTAAGAATTGAAAATTTTTTATCCAAAATACCCTTATTTATGAGGAAAAGAGAATATAAGAAAGAGAATAAAAAATTATTATAATAAAAAGAATTATGAAAGAGAAAAAATATGTGATAGAGAGAGATGATAGTTTAGAAAATGAGATAATAAATATATTGATATTAAAATAAGTAATTAATAGGATAAAATAGGAAATTTGCTACAAAAATTTAAAACAATTTACAAATATTACTTATATTTAGAGACAAAAAGGGAATAGTAGTTATTGTTTATAAAAAGTGACAAAGTGAGAGCAAGCCATCATTCATGAATTTTCTTCATATATTAATTCTTTTATTGTTCTTGAAATTATGGAAGTATTATAAGCCATTGAAAATAGAGTAACAACGGTTACATTAGGAATCAACAAATTATACTCTCAAAAAAAAAAAAAAGGAATCAACAAATTATTTTTCCTATTGATTAAGAGATATTTTAATTATACGGTTCTTTATATATTATGTGAATCTACACAATTTATTACGTCAGGAATAAAAATGATATTTTATTACGTTATTACATTAAAAAAAGTACTCATTTTAAGCAAACATGTAATAAATATGCATGCATACTATTTTTGAAACTAAATACCATAATTATTTTCTTGCGATTGACTATATTTTATTGAACAATAATTTGATCAATTTTTTTAATTTCTTTTAAATACTTAATTGCTTTCAACGATTTAAAATTGGAAAAACCATATTGGAGGTACTTATATTTTTTTTCAATTTTCAATTTGGTACCTATGTGTTTTTTGTTCTTAACTAAATCTTTATTTTTCCTCTATTAACATCATTAATCCTTATGTAGAGACTAAAAATATCAATAGAACAAAGTTATAAGAGCTAATGTTGCCCAAAAGATAAAATTAAATGTTTAATTAAAGGGAAAAAAACACATAGGTACCAAATTAAAAATTGAGAGAAAGTATAGGTACCTTTAATATGGTTTTTCCTTTAAAATTTGTCAAACTAGCTAATAAACCTAGTTTTTTAATTATGATAAGAACGATAACACACACACGCAAATAAACATATAATATTTTTACGCGTCACATATTTTTTTTTTGAACTTTTGAAATGAAAAAATAGCGTAATTAAGTTATCTTTTATTGAAAAGAAGAAAAGATAAATATCTGTCTAATTAATAAAAATACTCCTTGCAGATGAACGCACGATTCAAATTCCCACCTTAAATTCCCACCTTAAAATATGAATATAATACTTGTAAAAATCTATATCTTCAAAATTAAAATAAGATAATTACATTTCATTTTTCAAAATATGTAAAATGAAAATATCTTTTTAATGGCCTCTTTTTTTTAAAAAAAAATAACTCCATTAGAAAAATTAAAAATATATTTTTTGAAATATAGACCATCTGAATTAAAATTTGGATTCACACGTGTGCCAAAATTTTCTTTCAATTAATTATAATTATATATATTCCAAATCTGAACAATTTATTACATTTATATCCAAATGTAACGCCTATCACTCTCACTTCATCATAAATCAGAGTTTCTTCATTTTCATCAACTTTCAACGTAAAGTTCTCTGCCCTCTCAACTTTACTCGCATCATTTCAATGTAATTTCTTTTTTTTTTTAATCTTTTTAGTGATTTTTCTAAATTACTTGTTTGAATCATGATTCTGATCTTCACAAAGATGACGATCATTAGAGATCTTTGTTTTTGGCATATGGATTGGTATTTATTTATTGGTATTTCTTACTATTGAGCTTACCATAAATTTTATTTTTTGTTGTGATTCATTATAACTATACATATGTGAATATTGATCGCATAATATTCTTTAATTTTTTTTATTAGTCTTAAATTTTCATTTATGGTTTTTCTTCGATTGGTCGCCTATGTTTTGTGGTAAAAAAAAATTGATAGCTTGGTTTTTTTTTCAGACCATCGATAGCTTGATCTATAGTTATCACTTAACAAAAAAGAAATTTATATATAAGTCTCGTGAATTGATCAAATATTAAAAAAAGAGTCATTATTTACGTTTCACACGAATAACGCAATTTTTTTTATATTCAATATTTTATATTAATCTATGTGATTTTTTGTTGACAAATTGAAAGTAATTGAACTTTTATACTTGAAATTGTATCTCTCCTTATCTTATTGAAAATATAAATAAATTGATTTGTGTTCATATTATCGACTTGATTGATTGATTGATTAATTAATTAATTAATATATAATATTATAATTAACAGTAGCTTCAAATTTTTTTTGAACTAGTTTTTCTCTTAAATTAATAATAGAAGTTAAATTAGTTATGTAGAAGAATCATTATTTGTTTTTATGAACTTAACAATATCCCTTCTTGAATAAATGTACTTAAATACGTGTTACTCAATTCTAAATATTTCCATTTTAATATATTCTTCTTATGTTGATTCTAGTTTGGCAACTCTTATTGCAAATACCCTTTTCGTATGTTCCATTTTTGTAATTGTTTCTCAGATTTGAGCTCTGAAACAAAGTATGGATTTTCAAAAGTTGAAGCAATTATTAGTTGATGATGGATCATCATCTTCATCTAGCAGCAAGAAGAAGGTGGATGGTGTGAGAGGTCCAAACAAGCAGCTTGATTTGAATTTGTTGCCAGAAGATTCAGAAGAAGAACAAGATGATGGTGATGGTGATGATGAATTTTACATTGAAATATTTGGAAGTGTTGGAACCCCTCAAGCTGCTCTGAATCAAACTGACAATGTAAGTTTCTTCATCATGGTCACATATATTTATATAGTTTCATTTTTAATTACAATGTTCTTTACATAATAGAGAAAATAAACATGATAGTAAATTCTTGGAATTATTTAGCATAGGCTGCTTGTGATGAAATTAGGAGGGGAAGAGAAACTGGATAATTAGGGGTTGAAAAATTGTTTGGAGATCGACCATATATAGCATATAACCCCATGTGAAAAAGACTTGAGTGAGTTGAAATAATATGCTTATATACTTTTTATATCGTCTAAAGAACTTGCCCAATGTTAGAATTGCAGGGTTTTGGGACATATCTATAAATCTAATAGAGTATCTGAATTGCCCACTTGAAACTGTGTCACAATCAAGACTCGATTCACCTTACACAACAAAAACAGAGAGAGGGAGAGGAGAAGAGAGTTTCCAAAGGGAACAGATTTTGAGAGAGAGGTCCATAGGTTATTGAGCATGTATCCAAAACTTACTCCCTTATATCGCTTATGTCCAGTGTCACGATGATTGAAATTATTTTAATTAGTTAATCAATTTCTTTTTTATTTAAACAACAAAAAAACTATCTCACCCATTTATATTAAATAGGGCTTAGACCCTTATCTATCGAGGATGGAATAAGGATAACCCGCCAAAAATAACCACATATATATTGATATTTTGACGTTTTACTTTTTACATTTGAAACCATGAATTATTTGTGGCTGTTTAAACATATCTTTTTAAAGCCTTTAGGAGAAATTAATTTGAATTGAGATAAGATATCATAGAAGTTGTTGAGCCTTGTTGCTATAAGATATACATTGGGTAGCAAACCATACTGCTATAGAATGCTTCATCCACTATTTTAGCTTCATCATCCTTGTAAAGCCATTTCTTTTGGTTTAGAGGAGAATTCATAGCCTGCTTGCAATTTTCCATATGTGAAACATTTTTAGAATTTTCTTGGTGTTTTTTTTTATTGACAAACGAAGACTCTCACATTTGAATTTTGTTTGATCTTGATGATTTCAATCAAGTAGGCTATATATTAATCTGAGACCAATCATTTCTAACTTGAAGTAATGAATTAATCAATGAGCTTTAAGTTGCAGCCTATGACTTAGAAGAACATCCTCATAATTATTTTATTATAGGAACTACAAGAAGTAGTGTGATTGTCTCTCAAGTCTAGGAACAAGTTCAAATGTGTTGGAATACCTCAAAGGTTTGAGCAAACCATTTCAAATCCAAACCTTGCTTTGTGATTGTTGATGAAACCAACTATAAGGTTATATCTAGATTGATTGTTTCGTCAATATATATCGTAGACATATACTATGTCCATATATACTATCTTTCACAAATCGACGTAAAAAGTCCCATTTGACTGATGTAAAAAGTTTTTCCTGCAATAGCGTTAGTTTTGTCTTAATTAGATAGTTTGATTGTAGTTCAAAGATGTTTTAATAGCTTTGAATAGCTCTTCTCAGAGTTTGGTGGTAAACATATTATCTCTCTATATGAGACTATGGACTTACTTTATTAATTCAGCAGCATCTTTTCTTTGAAAAAGGGTGAGAAACACCATGATACTTGCATCACTGATCGATCCAGAAATTAATAAATCATTAGGAGCTTAGAATTTAAATAAAGAGTCAAGGTGTTTAAATACTTTAAAAGTATTCACGAAAAAGCATCCAGCATCTAAAAGTTTTTCTGGCTCTTATATATCCTGAAAGTTTATTTTTGTGACAAATATACTATAGCAATTATCTATTTTTAAGTTTGACTATTAAATTATGTGGTTTGGTTCTTTTTTTTAATGTTCAAAATTAACAGTAAATGACGGTTATAGCAGAAATGTTACAAAATAAAACTTTCCATTTATATTAGAGCTAAAAAAAAAATTTAGATGTTGTATACTCATTCGTGAATACTTTCGAAATATTTAAACGTCTTAACCCTTAAATCAATAAAACTTTGGCCGGGGGCTAAAATTTATTTTAGCATTCCCCACAGAGTAACCCGTACGTGTATCTTTTGCCAAGGAAGATAGATGCATGTGATGTGAAACTATTTTCATTTTTATGGGTGGTGGGTACCTAACTACATAGGTTTAAATGTCCTTAACTCATTCGCTCCATTAACACCAAAGTTGCTATTCTACTATAATTGTGCAAATAGTATATAGGTTCTCTTATGCCTATGGTAGGAAGAGGAAATCATGGGGAATTTCTTGATGAACATATTTGGCTTGGGTACTTCTTTTTCAGGCAATAATTGTTGTAAAATTTTCTTCCCTTTTTGTGCCTGTTCAATGTCAATTTCAAAAGTGACCATATTTGGATATTTTCAAATTGGGAATAGCCATATAACTTTATGGATTCCCTACCCATCTTTGACATTGGTGGGGGTCAATCTCTCTGGTTCCCCCCCCCCCCAATTGTTTGGCGGGTGTTTTTCTGCAAATGGCCCTTTCTTTTTAATCATTACCTTCATAAAGTAATAAATATTGTTACTTTATGGATATGAAACGGTGTAATTTTGTATTTTTCATGATTTTTTTAAAATCAAAGTTACACCTAAAAATTCAAAACTGTATTTGAAAAAAATAAATTAAAACTATCATAAATTAAAATTAAACTCATAATCAAAAGACTTCTCTAAATTTTCAAGGAAAATAAGCCTTTTGGAGCTCATTTTAAGATCAAAACACTGATCAAGCCCAGAATAAGAGGACTTAAAAGGGAAACGACATGTTTTTGCCAAAATAAAATGAGTTCAATTTCTCCTCAATCCACAGTTCAAACCAAATCAACCTATAACAACAAAATTAATATTCCAAAACAAACCAGAAATACCTTAAATCTAGCCTAACATTCACAGGGCCTGAAAATGGCCACTTGGAATCCATAATTCACATAACAAACCCTTCTCATTCATCAACATAAATCAACCCAATTAAGCCTCAAACAAGTTTAACACAGTCTCTAATGCCTCAAATTTACCAACATAAGTCCCTTATCACCATTCATAGGCATCATATATAACCATTACCTCAAGTTTTCCCACATCCCACGTTATGAGGGGGAAAAAACAACTCTATCCATATCAAAGGACAATATGAGCTATAAGTCAACAAAATTAATTGAAAAATCAATATGTTAGTCACCAATTAAATTAAATCACCAAAGCACAGTGAAGAATGGTGTGCTTGCATTTGATACAAACAAAAGGAAGCCTCTACCATCATCCTGATTATCATAAGTATATACTACTTCTGGTCCTTAATATAAAAACTAATAAGAGATTGAATTTGACCATAAATATGAGATCTCAGTCTATTTTGTTTCTCAAATTTATAATATTTTTTTAAAAAATATCCTTATTAATTGTAAGGATTCCCACGAGAGATAGTACCA
Organism: Neltuma alba; assembly: GCF_004799145.2. NCBI lineage: Eukaryota > Viridiplantae > Streptophyta > Magnoliopsida > Fabales > Fabaceae > Neltuma > Neltuma alba. The sequence goes on from NW_021635279.1 coordinate 219,126, forward strand.
ATGTACAAGATCAAAGAGAGTAGTTTAAGGAGGTCAACGCATATTTGTTAGAATTAATTAATCTAACTAATTTTTTTAATATTCTCAAATTAGTTACTTAGTTTTTATATTAAAGACATGAGGTAATATATAACAAGCCATTATTCATACACCAAGTACATCTTATAACAAAATACAATCAAGTATATTTCCACCAAAATACACCAAAGACTAAAATAATAGCTCTCTTCTTCCAAGATAAGGGAGAATGATTTCCTTTGGTCCCATTACCAGCCCTAGAGCCTTTACTTAAAATATGATGCAACACTAAAAGTGACATTGCAATAGTCTTAATAACCAACGGTTAAAACTTGAAGTGACTTTTCACACGCATGCAAAACATGTATATATGTCTATGTGACAGTATGCAAAACAATGTATAGTATGATTTTCGTGTATATACATACTTTCAATTCAAAACCATAAATATGTAAACATAATTCAGTACTATAGTAGTACATGTCTGTATACTGCAAGAGCTAGACTCAACTAATAAGCCCTGTTACTCCAAGACCATAGCTGGCATGAGAGGTACAAATACTAGATGTCCACTTAATTAATGACATTTATATGATAGTCAATACATACATAAAAACATACGCGATATCAATTAGTGAAACTCTATATTATCAAGCACTCTCTCTCATACACTCATTTTAGTTTAACAAAAATCATATTTTGTGAATGGAGCAGGAAGTGGATGCAAACTCAAATTCAAATGGATTTGTTCTTCCTCCATTTCCTGCTTCTGGGGACAACAATGATGCTTCCATGTTCAACAACACCACAGCTTCGTCAACAACAAAAATGGTTACACCGTCCCATCCTTTTGATGACAAGAGGAGAGCTCACCATAATGACGGTTCTTCGACCAGTTCTGGCACCCCGAGGAGCTTACGCCCTCGCCGGGCACCGGAGGCAAACTGTGATCGGCGAATTTGTACAAATTACAATTGCCGGACAAGAAACACTCCCATGTGGCGTAGGGGGCCCCTAGGTCCAAAGGTAAACAAACTTAAGCATGATCATATACCTATACTTGTTTAATATAATATGATGGCTTTTTGTTATTCTTTTGGAGATATAATTTGTGTTTCAAATGATTCTTTCCTACTGATTTTTCAAGCAATCTATCCATACACAAGGGTAGCCAACCGTTATATTAGAATCTCACTGTTTAAGATTGATGCTTTTGTAATATATATACAATAAAACACATATATTCATTCAATGAAACTATAAAATTTAGCTATCAGAGTCTGAACATAGTGTAAATAGTTGGATTAATTTTAGTATAATTTTTTAGATTAATTTGGAGCCAATAACATCAAAAACATTATATTGTTTAAGCAGCCGAATTCATTCTCATCTAATTACTGGCTTTTTGTATGGAGAGAAATCCAGTTTAAACGAATAATGGAAAATGTGGCCGACAATTATGTTATACCAATTGATTATTTTGATGCGTTTACAAGATTTTTTTTTCCAATTACTAAACATTCTTAATTGATTCTATAATTTTTTATACTTTTATATTTTACATTTTTTTTCAATACAGACCCTATGCAATGCCTGCGGTATTCAGTACAAGAAGCAAGTTTCAAGCAGAGGAAGCGATCTGTTGTGATGCTTCAAAGGATTCATCCATATGTGATGCCTTTGTATTTAGTTCTTGCTCATCCCTATCTATCTATGTTTGAATTATTTGACCAAAATAATACTTTAAAAATCCATGGGTTGTTATCATGTATTTTCTATTACCTCAGAAGCATAGCTAACATAAATTAAATTTTAACTGTGTCTGAACTATATATAAACTTCTTGATTTTTATTGAAAATCTATGGAAATTTCTATTATTTTAAATATATATGTGTATATATAGAACTTAGGAGTTGCTTTGCATGATTGTGAATATGTTTTCCCAAATGTCACCATGTTTTTAGGAATCAAATCCTTCTCTTTTGATGAGAGTGTCTGATCCTTTAACTATTGAACCCACGATATGATGGGTCAAGAGCCACTTTATCAACAGATCTTATATAAAGGGATAATTTAGAAAATAAACCAAAAGGAAAATTATGCCTTTGTTTAAGAAACATTTTTAAATAAACCTCATCCATAATTAAGACTCATTTATAGCAAATATATATGTTCCTTTATGATGGTCCATTAAAAAAATAGCAGCACGATCGTCATCATAAATTTAGTTACTTTTTTTTTTTTAAATCACAGTAAGCAAATTTCTAAAATAGAAAATGGCTAACGTCTTGTTGATAATTAATAAGATTGTTAGAGATAACGCCATTCTAACCACAAAATCAATTTTAGGTTTTGATCCTTAAAACAATAACTATGAGCATCACAAAGCAACACAATCCAATCCTTATCTCACATTTCAAAACTGATTTTCTTGCCATAGAAAGCTGCTTCTTTATCGGTGATTATTATTTCTCTTCCTTTCTTTCTCTGGTCTCAAGTTTTCCTTCATTTCCTTGCTTGGCAAATGGGAGAACCTCTCAAGACCCCAAGAACACCAACGTTGGATCTGCACAACATCTTTTTTATGCCAAAGACTGTGTCTTTGAAAGAAATAGGAAAGGTTTACAAAAATCTTTTAACCAAAAAGCATTCTGATAAAAGTTCTCGCAAAGAGAAACACTCCGAGGTAAACTTATACTTGAATTGTGAGCCTTGTTATTGTTGTTATTGATTGGTTGATTTATTTGTGTTTAAATAAGAAAACTCTTTGAACTTTTGCTGGAACCACCGAGGTTTTGATATAAACCTGTTATTTAATGAAATTCGAGAAAAATGAAAATCCAAAATCCATCTTTCTACGTGCAAATTTGAATGTGAACACCGACGGCCGACCCGTGTCTTTGAGTTTAATGAGCCCCCTTAAAGACTCAGGCTTGTGAATAGTATAGCTATATATATTTTTTCTACCTAAATGTTTACCTTTTGGTTTATTTTAATTTTCATCACTAAAATATTCTTATATATAACCAAAAATATTAAGAGAGCATTTTTTTTTGGCGATGATAAAAGGAGTATTTTATATATTTTTCTATTAAAGGTATTTTTTTATACACCCTATGAAAGTGTTTTAGTAATATTTAAAATACTCATTAAACAAAGTTTATGTATACACATACGTGATATGACATGATAATCCGAGAGTATATTTAAAATAAAAAAAAATTAAAACACCCAAATTAAATTAAGTAGATCTATCTTAACCTTTGCCAGCAGTTTCTGAATCCTTGGCATGATGTTATGAGATTTTCTCACCACATAGCATTTGGTGTAGGAGTCAGCTGCAACACCTCCAGGTTCAGGAATTAATCGTCATTATGATGATGAAGATGATGATGATTTATTTACTAGTCCTGCAATTTTGTCAAGAAATGCAAGTAGAAGATCAAAAACACCAACGCCAACCAGAAGTTACCTTTCAAAAAACCCAAGCAGACGAAGCAAAACGCCTAACCCTGTATCAAGAAGCGCCAGTACAAGTTTTGTCTCTGAATCAGAAAGATCTGGGAATGTGAGCAGAAGAAGAGGTACCTCCATTGTTGAACCTTCAAGCACTACTGCAGATTCCTTATCAAGAAGTAGAAGCAGAGCCAGACCTTGTGCCTCTGAACCTCAGACACAAAGCCTGAGCTCTGTAGCCTCTCCGATAAGAGATACCGGCATCATCAGATCATCCGCAAATGACATCCCTGCAGCCTCTCTGTCCAGAGACACAAGCCGTAGGTCCACAACACCTATTATATTCTCACAATCAACTGTTAGAAGGAAACCCATGCCAATAGAGAAGAAGTTGGAGTGCACACTTGAAAATTTATACTTTGGATGCGTCAAAAAGATCAGAATTACGAGAGACGTTATCAAGCCCCCTGGGTATGTTTCTGTTACATGGCCTTGTACAAATGAAAAATTCTTTGGTAGATCTTTTTCAACAAAAAAGAGAAAAATGAGGTGTTTTATATACTTCCATAAAATTTTCTGATAAAAATATGACAAGTAGATGGCTTTTACTACAGCTTAATACCACGAGTAGGTGCACACTTCCATATTTCATGTACATTCAAGAACCTGATGGCAGACACTTCAGAAACTTTAGTTTTGTAGCTAGAAAAATAAGTGGACCATACTAGCAATTAGTCGATATGTAAGTATAGACTCATTTCTAACATGCTCATATCTTGGTTGTTCTCTACCACTTTTTCTTTAGAATTTTTTTGGGGTACAAAGTATTTCCTAGCCCGATGGACTACGTGAAACAGAAAGGGAGTATACAGTTTAGATAAGGATAGAAATTTCAAAACTTTAAATAGAAGCAATAACAATTTGGCAGAAAATACAATGCTTGAGAAAAGGAAAATCTGAAGGTCTCTTTAACTTTTTATACCTTAATTCTGTAACAGGGTTATCCTCCAAGAGGACGAGGTGTTACAGATTGACGTAAAGCCAGGATGGAGAAAAGGAACGAAGATTACCTTCGAGGAAAAGGGTAACGAGGAACCTGGATACCTCCCTGCTGATATAATCTTCTCAATTGAAGAAAAGGAACACCCTTTGTTTACCAGAGATGGTAACAATTTGGTAGTGTGTGTTAAGATCCCCCTGGTAAACGCACTCACTGGCTGTTTAATACGAGCTCCTCTGATTGGAGGGGAAACGATGAATGTGTCATTTGAGAATATTGTCATATATCCTGGATATGTGAAGGTCATTCAAGGTAAAGGCATGCCAGATCCCCAGCATAATGGGAGGAGAGGCGACCTCCATATCCAATTCCTCATCAACTTCCCTAAAACATTGACTGATGAACAAAAGCAAGAAGTTGTTAGCATTCTACAGGATTGTAACTGATAAGGTGGTGGATAGACTTGTGAATAATTTTGTTTTGTTCTCAATCTGATGTTTCATAGGGCTAATATTTAGCAGCATTAAACTTCCAAGAACATAATAAGAACACGAAAGAATGCTCAGCCAACAATTCTTAAATACTGGAATAATATATATATATATATTATATGTGTACTTTGATCATTTCCAACATCTATGACACATCAGACTCAGAAACTCATTAATAACATGTACATTTCACGTCCTTAAAATTGAATATTATGTTCGATGAAGGATCTTGGATGTTCTCAATAAACATGGGTCTCAATTGGATCTTCCTGATGGTGGTCGCTGCATAGCAAGAAAAGGAACTTCCACCACAATTCCATCGATGTTGTCTCCAACAACTACATTGTCTCCCTCTGAGGCAGCATTTCTCTTAATGTAACCCAATCCAAAATGTTCAGATTGATTCCTTCCGGTTGTATAACTAGTCAACCTTCCAACCTGTACAATATTCAACAATCACCAGTTTACTTCTAAACCTGTGTAGGGACGCAAACATCAGAAATTTGAAGTTTCTGATTCATGTTACTTATTCACCTCTTTGTCCTGATATGTTTCATTACAAAAAATCTCGGAAAAGGTCAACATATAGAACTAGAATTTTCACAACACCTCTGCTCTCTTTAGGTTTAATGTGTAACTACTATTTATGGCCACAATTTCCATTTTGTTTTCTTGAGATAGAAAAAGAATTAAACTCGATGACAACAAGATTATAGCAACCTTTTTGCCATCAACTGTTATGGTGCTGCCCGGTTCTACAGCTGCTGAAAGATGAATTCCCCATAATCTCTGCTTGAGTCCATCATATGTTATCAGCCTAGCTATAGTCTCCTGTCCCTTGTAACAGCCTAAGAAATCAAGAATTAGACCAACTATCCAGCAAGTCCCACCATTCTAAGCAGATGGATCATGACAACATAACAGTTACCCTTGTCAAGAGAGATTGAGTTCCAAAGGTTGGACTCCAGAACATTGAATTCATTAGTTAGCTCCGTTCCAGGAGCAGGCCTTCCTGAGAAGTCAAGTTACAATCAAAAGTGCACAAAAATGTTTATAAATAAACTAGAAATCTCGATAAAGCCAAATTATATACTATTTGAAGTATTTCCATTTCAAGTCAATTAGTTTCAGTAATTCTTTTTCTTTGGGTCTCATTGGCCAAATGATATAAGCCATTCAACCACGATTCAAACATTTTATACTTGCTTAATCCTATAGTTAATAAGAACATGAACCATTGTGATTCAGTTCATCATCTACAACCAACGCAGATGGTCCCACATTAAATATTTTGGCCAAAATACTATAAGAGAAAGGCGCAAAGGTGACTGTTAAAATATTTAAAGTCACGGATTGGCAATATTAATATGAGAAGATGCTGTTGTCTTTTATATTATAGGTCCTTAGGAAATGTATGAAGCGTATACTATCATTTGTATAACTATTAACAGAGGAAATTTTAGTAGAAAATTTTAAAATTGAACAAGCACGCATAACCTCATTTTTCACGAAAATCTGTGATGTTTTAAAACAAAAAGAGATGTAAGTAATTTTCGGGGAAAAAAATCAAGAAAAGCCCAACAAGTCTTTTGCTAGGCAGGGGGGAGGGAGGAGGCATGGCATTATATACATGTGCTTTTTTCCGGCTCATGCCTCTGTAGCTAGGCATGCAAGTTACACTTAAAAGCATAACGGGCACCATCTTTATTTACTATAAGAAAATTACTAGAAAATGCCAGAAGGGAATCACCACAGGAGTAACAATTCATTCCCCGTCATTGCCAGGTTCCTTGAGATCAATTTCATAGTAAGTATTATATAACCTTTTAAGAAAGTGAAAAGAATGACTATTAATTACATAACATAAAAATAAACACATAATCTAAACAATCTCATACCGCAAATGACCCGTAGTTTTTCCCATGCAGTAGAACCCATTGGGATAGCCCCTTGAGAAAGAATGGCTTTCCAGACAGATGGAGCAGCCGCTGGAGACATTAACAGTGAAAAACCTTCTTCAGAAATGATATTTCCAACTCCTATAGAAACAGGCAGCCCATCAACCTGGTCAATTACAAATGTACCTGGGTCACAAATAGGTTTCTGACCTTTTTGGAGGGAAAAGGGGGTTGAGAGGGGAGAGATATTAAATATCAGGTAGTACTGTTGAAAAGTACTGATCTGGACAGGATTTTTTTTTCAAATAAAAGGCAGTCAAGTACATTTAAATCATTTAAATTTGGAAGTCTGGCAGTAAGGTAAAAGATATGATGAGAACTTCTTTGTTGTTGTCTATAAAGAGAGAAATAGAGTAGGCAGAGAAATTTATGGAGTACTGAATTAACTAGTCAACCTCCTGAACCATCTTATTCACAGACAAGGATACTAGGGTAATACATCATACTCAGCACTGTGAACATTAGCCCAACTCTAAAGGGTCCATATATAATAAGTTATTATGATTTCACACACACACACACACACACAAAGTGGGGTGAGAGAGGGGAGGGGGGAGGAGCGACAGCTATATACAAAGAAAGCCAATTGCAAATGTGCAGATTTTACAATAGAAATATCATCATGTGGCATGTGTAGAGAAGAAGTTGAACATGAAGCAACCCTAAGTCAACATATAATAAGAACCATGCTGCTAGGCGCTAGCCCCCACTTTCTCGGGGGACAAAATACATACAACTTCATTTTTGGTGGAAAGATATATTAACTGATATTAAAATCACATAAATTATGCAGTCAGTCTTCAAACACACGTTTAATTTATCTTGCAAGGACTAATTAATAATAACAAAAGAGATGGATAATCAATGTGCACACTTTACAAGATATAATAAAATTAATCCAGCTTACACTAAAATGTTGATGACTGCCATATGGTTTTCCAACAAGATCCCCAAGGTTCAACTTCTCCATCACCTGTTTATATCATCATATTGAAATATACGAACTCAATCATTCTAAATAATATATATTGCACCAGTGCAACGGTAAAGCTTCTTACTTGGTTACTATTGGGTCCCACCAAAACAAAAAAGCTAGTTTGCTTGGTGATGTCCTGAATCTCTACCTTATCACCAAAGAATATGTACCTAAAAGCGATTACAATTTAGATATAAAACATGAAGTTCACACGTTCTACAATATGATAATACAAATCAGCATAGACAAATATTTTCCCCCTCTCTATTCTTTTTTCCTTCACTCAGTTCAAGCTCAAAATGATAAACTCACTTGTTCAGCATTTCAGTAATGATCGGACAGGTCTCTGGTGAAACCACTAATGTGACAGCATTTTTCTGTCAAAGCAACAAGAGAAAGTGATCAGCTATTAAAAAATTAAAATATGATCCTGAATAGAAGACTACAACCTAATGAAATGAGAGGGAGGGAAAAGCGAAAATTACCATAACCCATGCATGAGCAATATCTATTGTTCGAGCTGTTGGTGTTACAAAAACAGTGTCACATCCCTAGGGATTTCAGATAGAAACCCTATTACTTAAGCCTGTATTATAATAATAAATAAGAATAAATTGACAAGAACTGACAAACAATCTATAAATGAAAGCAAACAATACTACTTTCTTCCAATGCATACTTGTCCTGGCTGTAGACATTCAAAGTTTGCCGTACTCTGGTTATGAAGGAACTGAATTCGATCTTGTCCACTGACTTCATTTCATGCGAACCAACAAAAACAGGGTAAGCAAACGCTACAAGATAACCATTACTTATTGGTCGCTTGATATATAGATAACTCAAATGTTGAAACTATTCTCAGGATAACCAATTCTAAGCCTTGATTTAATAGCATAAGCTTACTCCTTGGCATACTATCAGGCCCAATATGACCAAGCAGACAAAAGTTCAATCTTTGTCCCTCTTGTCATAAACTAAAATCAAATTTTGGTTCAAATTACGGTGAAATTGTGCTTTATCCACGCTTCATGACCAAAATGTTTTTATGGAAGATGGTGCCAGTCTGCCAGAGATGTTATTAGTAATCCCATTCCTATAATTCCAACGACCAACTTAACTTTTTTCATTTAAGTAATCCCTGGTATAAAGTAATCACCATCCAATAGTATAATTTTGCCAGAATCACCATTCAATTATAACGGACACATGGAATAAAATCAAAACATCACATGCTGCATTTGAACGTAAATGATGATGAGGTGGTAAAAAGACAATTTACTATTCAAAATTATTCATCTTCAGTGGAAATAAAAACTATGTTTTTCTTTTCTTTTCTTCCTTTGTTTTTTTTTTTTTGGCAACAAGAATCAGGCTCTTGTCACAAAGGAGATAAAGAAAAATATTGAAAAAGGATTAAAAAAAAGTATACTACATTCTACTCATAAGCATGTATACAGCTCATTCTTAACATCAATTTCTAGCTGGCGACTTCTGCAGGAAATATTAAGAAATCAATGTCCAATAGATGCACCGAATGCAAAGCCCTCAGAGTATATAAATTTTTGAATCTCAAAGACAAAACTAGAAGACCTAAATTAAATTAGATAAAAGGAGATTGTATACTTTTTTTCTGTGCAGTTCCTTGCACAACTTTGCAACAACTTTAATTTTAATTGCAGAAATCCCAATATGATTGAAAAACAAAAAAAAATCAGAATTCTTTTACAATAGGAAAATATAATACTGTGAAAGTTGAGTTAAGATAGTCAAATAATAATGTAAAGCACTGGAAAAATATGTACCTCTTATCCGGCCAAAGTGTGAAAGATCCACAACCTACACCATTAGATGCCATGGAGAGTTAAATTAAGCCACCAAAAAGGTACTACATTACTGAAAGATAAATTGCTGAACACGCACATAAATATTTGACTTCCAAAATTGCATTAGCTCGTACAAAACTTCCATGGGGTAGCATGAAAGACAGTGTGAAGGACCAAAATTAAAAAAAAAAAAAAAAAGATAAGTGTTAGAAACGACTGAAGTAGCTTGGGAAGACTGAAGAGAATGAACATTAAACGCCAAACAAAGGCACGCACCACAGAGCCATTGTCCACTGCATCAAGTGCTTCATCATCATTATGAAATGTTTCAATTACTCCTCCCTCCGAAACCTTGGCCCCTGCACTTTTCGCAGTATCCTGCAAAGAACCAATCAAGCTAGAATTTCAGAAACATCCCCAGAAGACAGCCCATGATGATATTACACAAATACATAGTAGGAGAAAATTAGCAAAAAAACATGGCGATTTTGAAGTTGGATAGAGTGAATCACCAGAAAATCATGGTCGATGGGAGGAGGAGAAAGGTCAAAAGACGAAGCTTGAGCAGGATGAAGCTTACTGGGGATGGAATTGGATGAAGATAACGGTTTGTTCAAGAGGGTCGCGGGCTTCTGCAACCAAAACGCACCGTTTGGTGGAAGGGAAGGCTTTGACGATAGAGAGGGACGCCATGGAAAGAAGGCGGAGTTTGGTTGAGTGAAGCAAAGTCTCGAGCAATTCATCTGTGATTGATGCATCCTCAACATTCGCACTTGCAGGGCCTTGTGTCAATCTCTCCCTCTATCTGGCATTTTTGTCATTTTCTTCACTCTCCAAGGGGTGGGGGTGTTTGGAAGGTCCACGTGTACCAAAAACAAAATTTATATAAGTCGAACAAAACTTTTTTTATATATTTATTTTAAATTCTGTAAAATTATTTTGTCACCTATATGTATGTTCTCATAATACTATCTCCGGTCCTAATTATAAGACCCAATTGACTAATTTGAAGAGATTAAGGAAGTAAGTTAAATTAGTTATTTGTAATAAATAGGTGTTTTCATTCCTAAAATATCCTTGCTAATCAAGTGTATTGACTAGAACTATTATTGTTAGAAGAGCTATTTTGGGAAAAAATGTATAAATATGAGAGACAAAGTGGATTAGGGTCTTATATTTAGGATAAAAATAAAAGTTAAACAAGGTCTTATATTAAGGACTAAAGGTAGTATTGTTAATCAAGTTTCAATAATTTTTTCATCAAATTTTTATAGTTTTTCGGAATCCATAAATGTATTATATTCCCACTTTTAAATTAAATTATATATGATAATATAAAATAATTTAAAAATGTGCAAGCTATATATGTTAACAGACTTGCCATTTGACAAATCATTGTAAATACTTCCTCTTATCTATACTATTTCTGTTGGCCAAAAAAAACGTCATTTCTACAAAAATTTCATGGTCTACAATATAAATCATTTAAAGAGTAGTTAATACTTATTTATTAATTTTATCCTTACAATTAATATTTAATATAATTCTTTTTGTTTTTCTCTCTCTTTCACAGTGTCATTTCATATAAATAAAATAAGAAAAATTTTAATTAGACAAATTTAATGAGGTAGTAAATACTTTTTGATTCTGATAAATTAATTAAAATAATTTACATTATGGACTGAAGTAAACATGAGCTTTTTCATATAATTTGAGTAAGACTGTCATCTGACAAAGCAAAAGTTTTCAAGTGTATGCTTTAATTTCTGTAAATTGTCTTTTGTTATTTGGTTTGCCATCGTGAATTGTCTTTATTATACTGGACTGATGTTTTCCGCTTGCCATTAGCTACACCTTAACATTTGCAATAAATTACTGGTTCATAGCAGAAGGACAAACTTCCCCCAATGGCGTAACCCTACAATAAACATCATACAAGTGATCAAGCTAAGCATTGTTGATGACTTGTACGTAAATGCACCTTGACTTTTCATTGGCTTACCACATGCTTGTCAATAACAATTGGGTAGTTGTGAAAATCACATAACAAGGTTGTCATTTTTACTGAATTAAGTTGTCACTAACATACAAAATATTATTATTTATACCAATGAACCAGACAAAAAATTATATTAAATTATGAGACGTCGTCAACAAAAGGATCTTTGTTAACACAAAAGGTCAATTTTTCACAAATAAAACATGAGAATACACTTCGGAGATTTACGTCAGATTATTATTCACAAGACAACAAGTGATAGAAATACAATCAGTAAAATGCTACAATTCACTTCTAGATATTTTGCTACAACCAAAAGTTTCTAGATGCGTCAATGGTAAACAAGGGTTTTGAAGGGTGATCATAGACTGGTACCAGCAAGAAACAGAAGGTACATTCATTCAGAAGCATTCATATCAATTTGATTAGATCTATACATCACATATCAGAAACTATACAAACTGCTGAAGTTAAATCCAGTGAATGTTATGTATTGCACCAAAATTAGCGAGATGTGGTTTGTTTCAATGGATCCACACTTTCGGTCCACACAAAGGGCCCACATTCAGCTGTAACTGTAACAATAACAACATTGTTATGTAATCCAGTATAATCTCATCTTTTTTCTGTAGGAGAGTACAGAAATGACATTACTGTTCAGATTCCACAGCCTGCACAACCGAGTATGAGGATGTGTGGTTCTCAACATTTCTTTTTCCTACTTGGACCTTGCTCCAGTAAACCCTCCACACTTGAAGCAAACTTCGCCTACATGCAGCCCTCACCAATCAAACGACAAGAAGATTGTAGATTCATCATAGATACAGAATAAGGCAAAGAGAATTTTCTGAGTAAATAGGCAGGCAGGTAAGATAAGCATATCAATAAACTTTGGATGATGACCCGCTTATATCATGTTTACATGCGTGTTAATGATTGATTTGGTCTTGAGAGTTTCTGTTAATCAGGTATAGTAAGAACTTCTCTAATGCAAACGAGGTCTGGTAAGAGCATATCCACTAATGTTACAAAATCACGGAAAGGCCACAGCAAATTAAATGGTCAAGCAAATGAAGCAACGAGGGTTCTAAAAATGGAAGTTCCATCAACTGCAGGGAAGAAAAATATGGCTACAATAATTACTTCTACATTTTGAATAGAAGAAACAGACAAAAAATTAAAGGAAAATCTTAATTCACTACGGTCCTCTAGGGCAGTTCGCTCCCCCTCACACAACTGTAGAAGTACAAGAAAAATGTGAAAACAACTACCGTTATAGTATCAATACTTGTACAAGCTACTGGAAGCCACATTGTTCTTGAGTTGTAAACAGTGCAACTTCTTTGTTCAAGGCCTATTTTTTCATTTGTTACTCTTTCATAGTTAGTCAACATATTACAATTTTTTATAGGGTTTTTTTGGGTCTTATTTTCTTTTCTTTTCTTTTTTTAGAGGGTTAAGGCATAAATTTGTTGGGTAAAGTTTCTTACATCTGTCTTATCAGCTTGATTAAGAAAAACATCCCAAATAGGTAATTTTTTTTAACTCAGTACCACACGATTGGTTCTTTCAATGATTTCTTTTCTATGTTATTTTATTGTATTTTACAGAAAACACTTTTCAAGGAACCAGACATAAATTCTATCCATTTAGAATACAGTGCTTTGTTGTTTCAACTTGCTTTTTATGAGCTCCGTTATACATCTTAATAGATAAGCAGAAAGTCGGAGCCAGTCATAGCATATACAGTGTTGCTTCATATCCTAAATCCCAATCTAATGTCAACTTATTTTGAGTTAACTAATTCCCTCAATTAGTTCAATTCAAGGCCGTGCTCTAGCACATAATTCAAATTGTCAGATTAATGAAATCAAATCAATTAGAGGTGTTAGTGACACAATAAAAAATACCTCTCATTGTCAATAACCCTCTTGGCAAGCATAAGTGTTAAAAAGACAGGAACCAACGCTGCAGATAAATGCTTAAGCGTATGACCACTGACAATATGATGAGTCCATTCATAGACCACTTTATCCGCAGCCTCTAGCACCTTAGCTAAAAGATAAAATCCTGCAAACGTTTTCATTGAAACTGAGTACAGTTGGCATCTAATATAAACTTGAAAGAAGTAATATTTATATGAAATATCCAAACCTGCTGCCCAAAGCCAAAAGGTTGAATGTGTGTACATTGGAGGTAGCAAAATAGCCATAAGGGGAATCAGAATGCATGGTAAAAATTGGACCAGCGCATATGGACGGAGATCATCAAAGAACCTTCATGATAAACAGCGAAAGGGAGGTAAAGAAGAGTTATTTTCCGCAGAAAGACACATTTTGGACTGATTCACGAATAACTGCATGACATCATCCCTCAAATGAATCCTGCATATTTTATGAGTATGACTACTATATTTTCAGAATTAACAAGTAGCTTTATCCATGTAAAGAAACTGTTCTCGCTTATAGAAGAAGGCTCTTAAAAAACAAGATTGAATAATAATCAGATCCCAGTCTTTGACAAGCAAAAACATTGTCTTAAAAACTGATAATAATAAAGTAGCAGGCTTGCCTCCAATACACTATGCTTATTATACCCGCCAAAACTAGAGGTACAATTGAAAGCATGCCCTTCCTCTCATCAATCCTTTCTATGATGAATATTGCCATTATCGACGTGAAAGCAACAGTCATCTGCAGCAAAATGCAGTTGAAGGCTCAGAAGTAATATAATTAGAGGCAAAAAAGATGAGGACATTGATGCAACTCACCGGCAACCTATCCCACACAAGGCGACTATCATCTGGTTTGAGATGATAGTATGAAGATCCAATTGCCACCGCAGCCACACCAACATAGAAGAATGTCCAACCCCATAATTCACCTTGCAAGCTTTTGGCAGACGTATTATATCATTGACAGAGACAACCATGTTTAGAAGATTTTATTTACAGCAACTTAATAAGAAAAAAACAGATGAATGAAATACCTGAACATAAAGTATCCACGATAGCAAAGTATAAGCCCAATGAGACCAATAACAAGGAACGGAAAATTTGAAATCACATTAAGTGCATTAGGAATGCCTGAAAAATGATGAATAAGCCTTTTATTTCCAAATTTGATAAAAGCGGAACAAGGAAAACTTGTACACAGCTCATATCAATTCCTTTAAATCATATCCAATCACAAGTTTAAAAACTAAACGTGGCTCACTAACCACAAATTCAAAGGGTGACAAGTAATCCAATAAAAAATTGCAGCCAATATATAAAGAGGTGGAGCCATAACAAAAAGGGCATACCAAGGAATTTGCGTTTGTCGGCAAAATCATGGTATTCTTGAGATTGAGGAATTGCTGGGGTGACGATCATCAGCACTATGAAGAGTACAATAGCTACTACCCATGCATACACGGTGCGTTTTCTCATTTTTTGCCCAGAGAAGATCTAAGCCAGATATTGTCCGTTCCAAATCAAAGACCGGCGCCCGCACTTGACCTAAAGGGAGGATCTGAAGTTAGAAGTCATAAAAGTACAGAGACTTGATCAAACCAATTGCCAACACAATGATTTACGCTGGCACAAAGATTACGTTTCTTCAAACAACTCATTGAAGTAACAAATCAATAATTTTATTGCTGCCACTGATATCGATAACCATATCAATCGAAGGAAAAGTTTTGAAGGAAAAACGGACAGTAAAGTGATAAATATAACACAGAACACCAACTCAAAAGCTCTGACAACTAATTGACCCTAGGTACGACAATCTAAACTGATTTCAGTCAAAATAGAAACGGAAACAACTCACCGTCGTTCACTCGACCGCAGAAGTGTGGGGTGAGTAAGGAAAAGAAGCAATGGGCAGAGGTTATTGAAATGAGAAGGATTGGAAAGGAAAGGAAGGGACAAGGGGCTTCGCTGAGGCAGGGGAAAAAGTACGGATCATGAGATTGGCGCAGAGCTTCGACAAAAGGCGGTAGTAGAGTAACAGACAAGTAATGCTCGATTCGTTTCATCCGGTTTTTGGGCAACCAAGTGTTTTGGTTTTTCAGTCCAAAAATGGGGTCTGGGTTTTTTTGGGAGTAGGTTGTTCTTAAATTTATTTAGAGAAAATTAATACCCGTCCCCTTATTTTTTGTTATTTTTAATTTGGAGCCTATTTTTTATTTTCATATAACTAAGTCCCATATGATGCATTAGAACTTTGGGCATTTTACTCATTTAAGTAGGTAAACAAAATGAGGATTATGCCCAAATGACATCAAATGTCTCCTTTAAAGCTTTCTTAAGAGTGAGATAGTAAGTTTGAATTATCTATAATAGGTGCGTAAACTATAGCAAAATATATATATATATATATATAAACAATAACTTCGGTTGACTTTTTATGTCATTTTCTTTTATATATGTTTGGAAAAATCACAAATAAAGACTCCCGAATTATTGAAATTACGTAGAGGTTATATGAATAGTAAAATTACCATAAGGGACCCAGTCCTATATTGTAAATATGAAATTTTGATGAAATGTCTGAAATACCCATTAGCCAAATATCAAGTTGACTATAGGAAATGACAAGTTCACTTTAACGAATGACAATTTCAGTATATCAAATCACAACTTAGTTAAAGGTATGCCAAATGACAAGTTGACTATGAGAAATAACAAGTTTACTTTAGTGAATGACAACTTCAGTAGACAAAATCACAACTTGGCTAAGGGGCATTTCAGACATTTCACTAAGATTTCATATTTGCAATATGGGATTAGGTTTTTCATGGTAATTTTGCTTATTCAGGTAACCTCTGTATAATTTTGATTATTCTAGGGTCTTTATTTGTCATTTGTCCTATATGTTTTGCCACGACTTAAATATTTTTTTTTTAGGTTAAAAGAAGTCAATTTTATTAACCTCTAAGAAAACATAATATAAACATCAATAGCTAAAACAAAGAAATACTTGAAAATATACACAAACACACACAACCTAACACGCAGCTAAACCAAAAAAAAAGCTATACCTATAAAAGTCCAGTAAAAAAAATATTCAACTGTTTATCTATACAATAATAAACTGAAACAAAGCATACAGATAAAACCCATATCTATAAAAACTAAGCAAACTAAAGTATTACATTCATTTTCAAATATAAGATTTAGTTTGTAGTATAAAAAGTAGTATATTCATCACCATCTAAAATCAGCAACCAAAGAGGATGTTGGTGAAGTTACCCACTCAATAGGGGACACCCCTTGTCTCCACTTTATAGTAATATCAAGCTCTTCACTCTCAACTAGAGCTGAAATAACAGATTGCAATTCCCATCTGCCTTTTCCATTCACCATTTTCAGTGGATTTTGTTTCTTTCTGCAACACCAAAACACCTCTGCACAATCTGTTTCAATAACAGCTCTCACAATCTTCAGTACCTTGACTAAAATAATAGTCTTCTGAACTGCTGAAGTTTCTGCTACAAAAGCACCAAAACCTATCACTGCAGTTCATGTTTCTTTGTCACAAGAACCATCACAATTAATCTTACCTTCCCTTTTTTTATTTGTGCAACCCATTTAGTGTTTGACCCTTCTCCCTTTTCTCATCCATTCCCTTCTTTGAACCAACCTTTTGCGCTCCAAAACTCCCTCACTGATCTTCCAGCTTCATCAATCACAATCACTCTAGTTGCATTCAAATGTCTATATTCAAACATCACAGCATTTCTCCCCCTCCAGATAAGCCAAACAAAATATGCCATCTGAAAATCATCAAAAACATTATCTTCTATAGTTATTTTCATACACCATTTCCCTAAGTTCCTCGTCCTTCCTTCTTCTAATCTGAGTTTTGATTTAAGACTATGTTTAAACTATGATTTTAGGATCTGTATTAAATAATTGGCAGTACTTCTTATTTGATAATTCAAGTCCTATTTGGCTGGCATTTAAAAAATAAATAAAAATTTCAAGTCCTATTTTATGTGGGTTGATTGCATGTTTGCGTCATGTTGGGCCTTGCAAATAACCTTTATTTATAAAATAAAATGGTGTCTTAAATTATGAAAGATTTTAGAAAAAATTAATCTTTTAATCTTTAAACTTTTAACTCATTTAAAACTCACTTTCAAGTATGCCTCAATACAATTCAATTCCTAAATGTTTTACTAGGTTAAAATTCAGTCTTTAATCTTTGAATCATTTATACTTTTGTATAAAAATTCCTCAATACACACTAAACCCAACTCATACATCAGAGTTTGAATGACAAGGGCCTAAAAACCCAACAAAACACGCATAATAAAAACATGAAAAATAAGAACAACAGAAAAACTAAACATGGGGTGTTAGGAATTGGAAACTCGAAAAAAAAAGGTGAAATGGGGCAAATCCCCATAGAACCATGGAAGGTGTCAGGTAGCTCAAACATCTCCAAACGTGTATAGGATAGGGCTGAACAAATTTGCAGAAAAGAAAAACTTTCCGGTACTTAACACTCGTCAGTAAAAATTTTTAAAATAAAGTTGCACGTTAATCCTTCTTTTTATTTTTCTCAATTCACTACAAAAAAACAGCTTATTAGCGACGGAATTTGCGACGGAAACAAATTTCGTTGCAAATTAGCGACGGAAACAAACGGAATTTGCGACTGAATTCGTTTCGTCGCAAATTTGCGACGGAATTTGCGACTAAAATTCTGTAGCTAATTTTTTGGATGGATTAGCGACGGAATTTCTGTCTGTCGCTAAATTCTGTCGCTAATCCGTATTTAGCGACGGAATCTTTTTCTGTCAGACAATTCCGTCACTAATTCCGTTGCTAATCCATCAAAAAAAATTAGCGACGGAATATTTTTTTGTCAGACAATTCCGTCGCTAATTCTGTCGCTAATCTATCAAAAAAATTAGCCACGGAAATTCCGTCGCAATTCCGTCAGAAATTAGTGACGGAATTTGTTTCCGTCGCAAATTTTAAGAAAATAAATTACATAGGATATATATACAAGTAGAAAAATATTGTTTATAATAATCTATTTAAATCATTTAATTTTTTCTATAGAATAATTTATTAGATTTTATTATAGTAGTTATTTTTTGAATTTTTTGAATAACAAGATTTTTTGACTAATTGTAAATGATTTTCTTCAAATATATAAACCAATATACATAATATAATATAATATAATATATATATATAATTAAATTGTATATCTTATCAATGTTAATTAAAAAATAAATTTAAAAAATATTTATGAAAAAATATTTATGATGTAAAATTCAAAATTAGTGTCATTAGAAATTAAAATTATATTAAAAATATTTTTTAAAAAATAAAACATTATAAAAATAGTAAAACAAATATTTAAAAATTATTTTTTCATTAAAATAGTTATGATTAAAATTATCATATAGTATATTTTTAGTTTTTAATAATATATATATAATTGTTTGTCTAAAATAATATAATATATATTTAATTTTACATAATAAGTCAACAGGTTCATTGCAGCTTAACTGGTAAAGCTGCACATGCGCACGGAGGAGGTCCTGGGTTCAAGCCATGGAGAAGTCACTTTAAGAAGGGAATTATGTGGTGGTGACACATGGCGCACGCGTGGCAGGCGAAGGTGAGGTGGCAGCACACGTGGCAGTAGATGTGAGGTGGCAGCGACACGTGGAGGTGGTCCCAGTGATGACGTGGCAATTGGTTCAAGCCATGGAGAAGTCATTTAAGAAGGGAATTATGTGGTGGTGACACATGGCGCACGCGTGGCAGGCGGAGGTGAGGTGGCAGCACACGTGGCAGTAGATGTGAGGTGGCAGCGACACGTGGAGGTGGTCCCAGTGATGACGTGGCAATTGGTTCAAGCCATGGAGAAGTCACTTTAAGAAGGGAATTATGTGGTGGTGACACATGGCGCACGCGTGGCAGGCGGAGGTGAGGTGGCAGCACACGTGGCAGTAGATGTGAGGTGGCAGCGACACGTGGAGGTGGTCCCAGTGATGACGTGGCAATTGGTTCAAGCCATGGAGAAGTCACTTTAAAAAGGGAATTATGTGGTGGTGACACATGGCGCACGCGTGGCAGGCGGAGGTGAGGTGGCAGCACACGTGGCAGTAGATGTGAGGTGGCAGCGACACGTGGAGGTGGTCCCAGTGATGACGTGGCAATTGGTTCAAGCCATGGAGAAGTCACTTTAAGAAGGGAATTATGTGGTGGTGACACATGGCGCACGCGTGGCAGGCGGAGGTGAGGTGGCAGCACACGTGACAGTAGATGTGAGGTGGCAGCAACACGTGGAGGTGGTCCCAGTGATGACGTGGCAATTGGTAGAGGTGCCACGTGGCATTTTATTTTATTTTTTAAAAAATCGAATTAGCGACGGATTAGTGACGGAAAAATTCTGTCGCTAAAACCATGTTTTTTTGTAGTGATTATTCACCCATAACTAAGAATAATACATTCATATGAAAGCGGAAGTAATTTACTTCACAATATGCACTCAAAATTAAAGCCAACTGCAGCCAACCAAGATCCAATTATATTACTTATTATATTTAAAATTATTAACTTTTTTATTTTTTTATATTATATATGTCAGACAATTTGTAAAGCAGAATTGACGGAGAATCCTAATTGTTAAATTGCACATGCTTAGCTTGAACACTATCTTTCTCCTAGTTTATTTCTTCCTTAACCTTTTTAATTATATATGAATTTGTTAAATAATTTTTAATTCCATATGTCCAGGGTTTTGATTTTGAGAATTGGACTGCACCGGCCACCAATTTTATTGATCAGAAAATTGATGAACCAAACTCTAGTTTGGATTTTTAAATTGATCAAAAATGGTAAATTAAAAATCCACCAAATCAAATCAAAATGAAAGCACTAAATTTGAAACTATTGATAAAAAACTGAACGTCTTTTCTTACAGTGTTCAACGTTAAGGAGCTGCAATGGCCAGGTATGTTAAGTAGTTGTGCAAAATCTAAGATGTTGGCTTTGAATATTCAAAGCTACCAAAAAACATTATTAAGTATCTTTTTGTTTGGTCTGGTCCTCTTTAACAATTGGAATCCCACTGGGAAATTCAATTCGGATATTTTAGCCAGTCTTAATCCCCTGCTTTACTTGTTCAAGAGTCTAGCAAATTCTATTGTTCATCAAGTTATTTGGTATTTTTTTACCCCCGTAGACACAAGTATCCTTTTATTGATGTAATCCTGTTCGAAGTACCATCAAACACTAAATATTCCTGACACTGTTTCAAGGCATCATCAAGTTGCTTGGTATTGTTTTGTTGGTTCAGTTGTTGTTATATGATCGTGGTGGCCTCATTAAGCACACGGATTAGGGGATTAAAGGGGTGTCGCAGGCGCTTTCCATGTCTTCATGTGTCATTTTTGGAGTACTTTAATTAGTTATGGTTGCAGTGCTCCTTTTCAATTTAGCCGTTTGCGTTGTTCGGCCGATGTTGGTCTTTGTACTTCTTAAAATTAGCTTTAATAACATACTCCTTTGGTCCTTAATGTAAGATCTAATTAACTAATTTGAGTAGATTAAGAATGTTAGTTAAATTAGTTAATATAATATATTTTTTTTAAAACACCCTAAGCATCTTTCTTAATTTTCTTTTCTTGTTCTTCTACTTTATTATTGTTGAGGGAATATCAATAGAGTTAGTTTGAAAAAAAATTGATAAATATATGAAATAGATCTTACATATAAGACCAATATCAACTCTTTAACTGGGTCTTATGTTAAGAATCGGAAGAATACTTCTTGGCTTTGGTTTTTATCATGATTTTATTTATGTGACTGGAAGTTGATTGTTGTATTTTTTTTTTATTCTTTAATATGATAGAGGTTTTAATTTGACATTTTGTTTGGATGGTTGTAATCAATTTTTGTTTCTGTTATTTCTAGGTACTGCCATGTGAATTTTCTGGTGAGTTGCTATTAGATGTATGTCTAATTTGGCAATGCTAACTTTTTCCTTTGTATATAATATAAGCGATTACTTTATTAAAAACAAAGCCAGCCCTTGCAGAATGCTTCTTCTTTTTTTCATTTCATATATGTCAGACAACTTGTAAAGCATATTTATCAAAGAATCTGGCGTGAACATGATCTTTATCCCAATTCATTTCATTCTTAATTTTTTTAATTATATATGATTTTTTTAATTTCAAGTTCAGGGTTTTGATTATGAAAATTGAACCCACCAGCTACCAATTTGTTGAATCAAATGATTAGTACAGCTTTTTTTTTGGGGGGGGGGGGTTTAAGGAAAACGGGACCATATAATGGCATCCTCCTCCTTCACCAGTAGCCATGTTAAGTTTGAAGAATTTTTTTCTCCTACCGGACATGAATTTTCATAAGTTATATATTACTTCCAGTTTTAAATATAAAATCTAGTTTGTAATACAAATTGTACTATAAATTAGATTTTATATTTAGAAAGTAGTATTAATTTTCAGGACTAGGATGAAATTATCTTAAAAAATTGCAAATATCTTCATGGTGTGCAATGTTTGAACCTGCTTTAGCCTTCATGACTATAGGACTTGCAACAATATGTTATATAATATTTTCTCGGCTAAAGTATGTTTTTAGTCATTTAACTTTACACAATGTTTTATTTTGGTCCCTTAACTTGAAAAAGTAAACTTTTAGTCATCTAATCCTAAAATCATTAACGAAAAATAATGATATTAAGCTCTTGAATGTTAATAAAACATTACTAAATACTAACATATTAAATTTAATTTTCAAAACAACTATGGTTGTTACAAAAACTATCATTAAAGACTAATAATTTTAGGGTTAAATTTTTAAAGTTAAGGAATTAAACTGAAACCTTACATAAAGTTAAAGGACCAAGTATATAATTTAGTCATATTTTCTCACAATTTTTATTTCAATGAACTTGGAAAAAAATGCTATATCTAGTCTTTAATATACGATCCCAATTTGATTCTAAATATAATATCCCAATATATGTTGTCTTGATCAATATTCATCCATTTTGCCCTCAAGTAATTCCTATGATAATTGCACATTTTAAGAAGTTTTCATCAAATAGTAATTTTAATGCACATGATTGATAGGGGTATTTTTGAAAAGACAATATTTATTTATCACAAATAACTAATTTAACTAATCTTTTTAACATCCATAGATTAGTTTCTAGTTCTTATAGTACTATCTTAACAGCCATGACAGTACATTTTTTTTCCAATTCCAATAAATATGGTCAATCTTTATTGATGACTTTCAATATAATTATCAAAATGTATAAATCAACATTCAAGATTTTATGGTATTACCACCAGTTTTTAACATAAGAGTTAGTTGGATATTCAATTAGGTCTTAAATATAAAATTTTCAATTTATATTATCTCTATTTTTTATCCATTTTGTCCCAAACAATCCTTATAATAATTGTACATGTTAAGGAGTTTTGATTAAGGGTGGTTTCAATGCACATAATTGATGATAACATTTTAAAGAACATAATATTCATTTATTACAAATAACTAATTCAACTAATTTTTTAATACCGACAAATTAATTATCTGGCTATTTTGTTGGTGATGAGTAACTGTCTCTTATATATATATATATATATATATATATAGTTTTAAATGAGAGTATAGATCATGTGAAGTTGAGAAATTTATGCATCTATTGAACTATGTAATTTTCAATGAGAAATTTAAAAACATAACCCGTGCATGTTACGTTGACGAATTTGACTAAATGCGCATTATCATCAACTCGTCATGCTTTATCATATTAAAACTAAATTTAAATTAGTAAGTTACATTATTAAACTAATAATGACGTAGTCTCTTAGTCAGTCTACTTAAAAGGCTTAGATAAACCAACCTGCATCAGCCTGTATTTTATATTTTTTTTTCTTCCATTATTCAGTTTGAAATGACATTTAAAAATAATAATAAAATCCGTTGGAATTGTGTTTTAGTAATGTTATTTTTTGAGTTATATGTAGTTTATTCATGAATGTACCACTCACATATAAATTAATATCTTTTACCCACAAGTTCTATGTTGAGATGGTAAGCGGTCTCACATTGTAAGAAGGAGAACATCAGTTTTGAATCCTGAAAAGTGCATTTGTTATAAGGGTTTTAATTTTAACGCTCCTAACCCAATAGATATTAATCTCATCAAGTCCAAAGTAACTTGAAGATACCCTGAGATATACCAAATTAATGTCTTTATATTTAAATATTAGTCTTTTTAGAGTTATACACTTACTTTAATTAACTTATATCAATTCAACACCTGTTTGACCCAGCTTATTTTAAATGATTTGGCATTATAAGACAGTTACCATGTAACATGAGTTTTATGCATAAAACAAACATATGCTAAATAATCATGAACTGGATACTAATCTTTTAACCGCCGCTTTAATCTCTATAAATTGCGGCTCTTATATTCATTACGCAGCCATCACCGCATCTCTTTTGTTATGATATTCAAAAGAGGCAACCTTGGCGGATTATTATATTATTATTGTTGTTATTATAAACATAGGATCCAGCCACTCCATTTCTGACAGGAATGAGCTCGCTTCCACAATTCACATGGCTTCCAGCTTTCAATACCTCCTCCTCCTTCTTCTTCTCTTGTTCTTCTTCATTTCTCCTTCTTCTTCTGCTAAATCCTCTTTCAGACCCAAGGCTTTTGTGCTTCCTGTTACTAAAGATGCCTCCACTCTCCAATATGTTACCCAGATTCGTCAGAGAACGCCACTCGTCCCCCTCAACCTTGTCCTTGATCTGGGCGGCCAATTCCTCTGGGTCGATTGTGATCAGAAATACTCCTCCACCACCTACCACCCTGCACGCTGCAAATCCGCCCTCTGCTCCCTCGCCGACGCCTCCAGTTGCGGCGATTGCTTTTCGCCTCCCAGGCCAGGCTGCAATAACAACACCTGCAGCGTAATGCCGGACAACACCGTTACCGGCACCGCCACTTTCGGCGATGTCGGCCAAGACGTTGTCTCCGTCCAGTCCACGAACGGATTCCACCCGGGTCGAACCGTCGCCGCTTCCCGGTTCATATTCTCATGTGCATCGACTTTCTTATTGGATGGCCTCGCCACCGGAGTATCCGGCATGGCGGGTCTCGGTCGAACCAAAATCGCTCTTCCTTCTCAATTCGCTTCCGCTTTTAGCTTTCCCAGAAAATTCGCCATTTGCCTCGCCTCAAATTCAAAAGGTGTTGTCTTCTTCGGCGACGGCCCTTAAGTTCTTCTTCCCGACGTCGACGCCGCTAAATTTCTCACTCACACACCCCTAATTCTCAACCCAGAAAGCACAGCTTCGGCTCACTCACAAGGACAGCCTTCGTCGGAGTATTTCGTCGGAGTAAAATCCATCAAGATCGACGACAAAGTTGTGCCCAAGATCAACAAAAAATTGCTGTCCATAAACAAGGAAGGCTTTGGTGGGACTAAGATAAGTACGGTGAACCCGTACACAGTCCTGGAGGCGTCGATCTTCAAGGCGGTGACGGAGGCATTTATAAGAGCTAGGAACTACACCAGGGTGGGCGGTGTGGCTCCCTTCGAAGTTTGTTTCAGCAGCCACAACGTCGGAAGCACAAGGTTGGGTCCGGCGGTGCCGACCATCGAGTTTGTGCTTCAGAATAATGTGAGTTGGTCCATCTTCGGAGCGAACTCGGTGGTGCAGGTGAAGAACAATGTGATGTGTCTTGGTGTAGTGAACGGAGGTGACAAGCCGAGGACTCCGATTGTGATCGGAGGGTTTCAGTTGGAGAACCATCTTCTTCAGTTCGATTTGGCTTCTTCTAGATTGGGGTTCAGCCCTTTGCTGTTTTGGAGGAGGACTACGTGTGCAAACTTCAATTTCACCTCCGCCGCATGAACTGCCCTTCTCCGCCGCCCCCGCCCTCAGAATTGCGACTTCGAACGGGATGAATATATATATATATATATATATATCTTTCCTCGTTGCGTTCTAACGAATCATATGTCCTTTATTTTTCGTATGAAAATAATAACATGTCCTCTTCCACGATATTACTGAGCTGATTAACAGTGTGTAACAGTCATGGCCAAAAAGGGAGCAAAAAAAAAAGTGTGCAGCTGCGTGTATTTGAGTTGAAAATTTTTTGAATAAAATTATAATTTTGTGACTAGATTTGGTGGTAATTGATTTATAATTTTGGTTATTTCATAAAATCAGCTTTGGGTAAAATAAATTATCGGGAAAAAACATGGTTTTCTCATAAGTTACTCAGTTATACTTTCCTACTAATCCATCCAAATATGAAGTCAATTTTATGAACTCTGTTTTACCCAAAGTTAATTTGATGAGAAACATGGTCGACGGTCACGTTATTAATTAAATCAAATTATGTTTGGCTATAATTTTAGAAAATCACGACACTAAAAAAAAACATGCTTTTAGCGATAGAATTTTTTATTTAGCGACGGAAACGGATTAGTGACGGAATTTGTTTCGTCACTAATTGATTAGCAACGGAATTTCAATTCCGTCGCTAATTAATGACGGAAAATTCCGTCGCTAATTACCGACGGAAATTTCCCGTCGCTAACCCGATTTTTTTAAAAATAAAATAAAATGCCACGTGGCACCTTTACCAATTGTCACGTCATCACTGGGGACCACCTCCACGTATCCCTGCCACCTCACCTCTACCTACCACGTGTGCTGCCACCACATAATTTCCTCTTCAAAGTGATTTCTCCATGGCTTGAACCCAGGACCTCCTCTGTGCGCGCGTACGGCTTTACCAGTTGAGCTGCAATGAACCTATTGACTTATTATGTAAAATTAAATATATATAATATTATTTTACACAAACAATTATATATATTATTAAAAACTAAAAATATACTATATGATAATTTTAATCATAACTATTTTAATGAAAAAATAATTTTTTAATATTTTTAAATAATTTTTTATTCTTAAAAATATTTTAAATATAATTTTAATTTCTAACCGCACTAATCTTGAATTTTAAATCATAAATAATTTTTTTATAAATATTTTTTAAATTTATTTTTTTAATTAACATTGATAAGATATACAATTTAATGATATATGTATTATATTACATATATATTATATTATCTATATGTGTTTTATATATTTGAAGAAAATCATTTATAATTAGTCAAAAAATCTTGTTATTCAAAAAATAACTACTATAATAAAATCTAATAAATTATTCTATATAAAAAATTAAATAATTTGAATAGATTATGATAAACAGTATTCTCCTGCTTGTATATATATCCTATGTAATTTATTTTCTTAAAATTTTTATATATACCATTTGTTTTTGTATTAAGACCAAAATCAATCTATCATGGGTATTAATTATATCATGATTAAATTTTATTGTTTAATGATTGAAATTCAAAATTCACTTTAATATTAATTTGCATTCATATAAATTTATTAAATCGTTTTGAATTTCTATCACATATTATATATTTCAATATATTTTACATATGATAAAATTATTTCTTTCTTATATCATTTTGTATAAAAAATTTATTAATAATCTTATTGTATTTTTTAATTATTATTAATAATCAAGAGGAATTTATTTTAACAAAATATAAATAAGTTTTCTAAGAAATTATCTTTCTATTTTCAGTATATACATAATGATGACATGAATGATGATGATATCTTCATTAACACCAACTCCATAAGTATATCAATTTATTTTATAATTAAAAATGTTTTTAAATCATTATATTCTTAATTGTTGTAATATAATTTTGTAAGATTATAATCTAAAATAACGAAATTTAAAATTAGTGACGGATTAGCGACGAAATTGCGATGGAATAGAATTAGCGACGGAATTAGTGACAAAAACTTCTGTGACAAACAATTTAGCGACGGAATTAGCGACGAAAATTTCTGACGGAAAAAATTCCGTCGCTTAATATTTACTGACGGATTTTCCGACGGATTAGCGACGGTGCGACGGAATTTAGCGACGAACAAAAATTCCGTCGCTAATATTAGTGACGGAAAAATTTTGTCGCTAATTCGTCGAAAAAATTAGCGACGGAATTTCCGTCCCAATTTCGTCAGAAATTAGCAACGGAATTTGTTTCCGTCGCTAATCAACTGTTTTTTTGTAGTGCGATTTTGGTCTTCAAAAATTGATTATGAAGACTAAACCTGTGAGAAACATTGATTCATCAAAGTGCAATCACTTCGTAACATGCAGTCAAATTGCAGCCAATCAAGATCCAAAAATTACTTTATTATATTTAAAATCATTAATTTTTTTTTCATTCTTTACATATATCTATCTATATATGCATGTGTTTTAGACAATTTGTCTGACATATTGTGTGTGCGCGAAAGAATCTCAATTATTAACTCTTGAATTACATTCTTAATTAGCGTGAACATTATATAAATGTATATATATCAGCGCTTTATTGGTTAATATTGAAATATTAGTTAGTAAGTAGAGTTAATTACTCATTTCTCATTCAAACAATGCAAGATTTTAATTCATATATAGATATATATCTATATATATACACACACACATATAGAGATATAGATAAAGAGTTTTGGAAAAAGAAAAATCTATATGAAGAGTCATTCGCTTTAGCAGTAGGGGTGTGATTGTGAAGGATATGTTTGAGTCCTCACTTACAAAAAGAAGTTAACATGGATTCTCACCTTATATAGCCCTCAAAATTAAAGTTTGAGGTTGGCTCGCTTTTAATGGTTTGGTTTGTTATGTTTGATTATTAATCAAAGTTTCATTATCTGTGCTCTTTTTTCTTCTTTCTTAGTAGTTAATTAAGATCTATGTTTTGTTCTGGAATTTGGATAAATGCTCCAATATTTTCAAGAGAAAATTTCTCATAGATAACTGTTTGAAAATTTTATTGTTCATAAATATTTGATATGTTTTTATATACAGAAAATACTAATATTCTGAAAGATTTCATGTACAGAAAATATCAATTTTTGAATTTAGGTATTTAAGGTACATATTTATGTACAATTTTTTGTATTTTCAATATTAAGTAGTTATTAAACTATGAATTATTAGACCCGAAGTACTTTTATAAGAATAAGGTGCAGTTACTTTTGCTTCCCTGGGTAAATTAGTCAAATATTTACTAGAAGTAAAGTAAAGATTCAAAATATTTACAATTGTAATTTTTTATTAACACTTTGAATTGAAACACTAATTTAAAACTTAGTAATTATTGAAGCAATTTGTTTATATCCCAAATATCCATAAATAAAAAAATTAAACATAAATTATCAAAATTTAAAGTTACAACACCATAGATTTAGTTATAAGATAATTCATTTGTCACCCTTTATAATATAAAACATTAACAATTTTTAAAGTCAAGTGGCTGTTCCCTAGCTAACATATTGTGATTAAGTATCCCTATGTATCAGAAGGGATACATATATAATAAAATTTATCAGAAACAAGTGGATATATAAAAAAAAAATCTTTATTAGACAATATCTTTCCTTAGATCTGCTTCATATAAGAAATCAATAAATAAATTATCGTGAATGCCGATATTTCAATTATTTTTTTTCCAAAGTTGGGTAATTCAATATTGAATACCGACAAAACTTGCTCATTTTGAACATTCAAAAAGGGAGATGGGAAGCATCCTTTGAGGGGCGTCATGGGATAATTAAATCACATGATGTGTGCTTCGACACACATGTTTATTATGCTAAAATAAATAATATATATGTGAATATTATAAATACTCCTTCTATTTTAAGTTTCAAACCGACAAAACCAGCTGAAGTGCCGGAAAATAGCATGTAAAGTGGAATCAAGATTTGTGCATTGAAATAATTTATTAACATGAGACACATTATCCAATACTTTTTTTGGCTATTTTATTTATATTATATTAATTTATCTCAATACATTTTAGATATATAATAAAACTTTATTGGATTGCATTATCTAATGCTATAATAGGTGACGGTGGAAGCAAGGAAGGGTTTTCAACCTCTCATGAATTTGAGCTTTCAGGTCCTTGTCAATATTATGTAAGACATATCCATACGTAAAACCTCAAGAGATTAGTCCAAGAAAAGCAACAACAACAAAAAGGAGAAGAAGAAGAGAAATCATGCAACAACATCTGTGAATAACAATAGAATGGAAACAAAGGAAGGACACTTTCTAATACCTTTTGTATTGCCCTAACTTCAGAAGTTTTTTTTCTCTTTTTTCGTTTATTTAACTTCAAAGGTTTTTATTTCTTTCTTTTTATTGGTCATTGTAATGACATTTAATGGATGAAACTCTCTTTGTAGCTCTGGAGTCAAGCTTGATCACCACCATTAAGAAATTAGAAATCTGGCCAGGCATGGATGAGGTAAGAACAGTTACACCGAAGCTCCTCCTCGATTCTGCCACAGCGCCATCGAGAAGAATGATGAATTGAGACGACAATACAACCGGGATGAGTAGGAGGAGAGTGCGACGAAGAAGAAGAGAATTAATTGGAGTGCAAAAATGGGCACCAAATTCTAGAAAATGGCGTTAATGTGATGTGGAGGTTTTCTTGTAAGACATGCATAAAATTAGTGACATTTTGATATTTTATAGACATGAAATGGTGTATTTTTCAAATTTTATGATTTTTTTAAAAAATACTTTGAAATAGAATAAAAATAATGTTGAATTTTAAAGACGCATTACAATTTTGGGGGATTGGTGTCCTTAATTATACATTTCCTTCACCTTTAAATTTGCGACCATTGGGCCACTATACTCTATTACTCTTTGGTAATATGAGTAATAAAATATTCAGGATAACACAATAACAATTTTTGTATCAGGAAATGACAAGTAGATTTCACAAATTAACAATTCTTCATTATTGAATGTTATGTCAAGCATGCTCATGTGATGCCATTAGCCTATTCCATTAATACACTACAAAAAAATAGACTTTAGGCGACGACTTTCGGCGGCGACAAAAAAAGTCGCCGCTGAAAGTCCACTTTCGGCGGCGACACCAAAAAGTCGCCGCTGAAACCAAGACTTTCAGCGGCGACAAAGTGTCGCCGCCGAAAGTGGACTTTCAGCGGCGACTTTTCTAGTCGCCGCTGAAAGTTCGCCATTGAAACCAAGACTTTCAGCGGCGACAAAGTGTCGCCGCCGAAAGTGGACTTTCAGCGGCGACTTTTCTAGTTGCCGCTGAAAGTTCGCCATTGAAACCAAGACTTTCAGCGGCGACAAAAGTGTCGCCGCTGAAAGTGGACCTTCAGCGGCGACTTTTTTGTCGCGCCAAAAGTGGACTTTCAGCGGCGACTTTTTTTGTCGCCGCTGAAAGTATAATATAATAATATATATTTATTTTACAATATTAAAAAAAATTGTCAAAAATGGACCTTCAGCGGCGACTTTTTTTGTCGCCGCCGAAAGTGGACCTTCAGCGGCGACTTTTTTTGTCGCCGCCGAAAGTGGACCTTCAGCGGCGACTTTTTTGTCGCCGCCGAAAGTGGACCTTCAGCGGCGACTTTTTTTGTCGCCGCTAAAAGTATAATATAATAATATATATTTTATTTTACAATATTAATAAACAAATTCAATCTGGCTCAGCGGCAAGAAGGTTGGACACGAAGGGAGGCGGTCACGAGTTCGAACCTGGAAGAAGACACATTTAAGGTGAAAATATTTAGACGATGATGTGGCGAGGAGGAGTGACGTGGCAATGACGTGGAGGTGGCTAGTGATGATGTGGCGGTCGGCGGTGATGACGTGGCCGCCGATGGAGATGACGTGGAGGTCGACGGTGCTGACGTGGCGGCCGGAGACGATGACGTGGCACCAGCGGTGATGACGTGGCATTAGTAAAGCTAATTCCTATTAGGCATTACTTTCAGCGGCGACAAAAAAGTCGCCGCAGAAAACACTTTCGGCGGCGACAAGAGTGTCGCCGCCGAAAAGCCTTTCAGCGGCGACAAGAGTGTCGCCGCCAAAAGTGTTTTCGGCGGCGACATTTGTCGCCGCTGAAAGTATCTTTTAACGGTGACCCTTTTAGTCGCCACTGAAAGTTTTCAGCCACGGCTGCTACGGCAACTTTTCAGCGGCGACTTGTCGCCGCAAAAAACTTTCGGCGGCGACTTTTGTACTTTCAGCGGCGACAAAAGTCGCCGCTGAAAGTCAATTTTTTTGTAGTGATAGTGTTGAGGGTTTCTGATAAAAATAATGAAACATATAATAAAAGTTTATTAACGTTAACAATTAATCAAAATTTATTATTATACACTCTTCTAGTCCTTAATATAAGACTTATTTAACTAATTTGATTGGATTAAGGAAGTTAGATAAGTTAGTTAATTATAAGAAAAGTGACACATTTTTCTTAAAACACCATAATCATCTTTCTTAATACCTCCTCTCTCTCTCTTCTACTTGATTATAGTCGAGGGAGTATTCATTTGGATAATTTAAAGAAAACTGATAAATATGATGAATGGGTCTTATATTTAGGACCAAAACCAACTCAAGAATTTGGTCATATATTAAGGACCGGAGGAGTATCTTCCTATGATGGATATGAGACCTTCAAGTGATCAATAAGAAACCTTTACAGTCCGTATGAGGGAAATGAAAGGGAAAGAAATTCTAATGAGTTTCATTTAAAGGAAGTGGAGAAACTTTTTAATTCATTTTTCTTAATCTCTCATCTTACATATTCTCTTTGTTCAAATTTTACAACTCCACTTCTCCAATTTATTTAAACTGAATTTATTAAAAACTTTTCTCCCCTCTGTTCTCTTCTTACCAAACAAAGTCTACGCTTTATACAAACTTTAGTTGGAGACTGAATGTTTTGAAAAGAAATCTATGATACTCAACAAGAGGAAGAAAAATTTAGTGAGGAAAAATGGAAGAGAATTGTTGTCATCCTTCACTTTCAAAGCGCTAAATTCATTCATAAAACATAATTTTACAACTGAAAAAAATCTCATCCCATATTAAATGAGAAACAGTTAAACATTAATCAAACACACAAAGTTACACACTTGTTATTCAGCTCAGCCAAGCATACTGCTAAAATAAAACGCAACTGGTCCCATCAATTGATCAACTACAGAAAATGACATCTCATCTCATTTTCACATTTAAAAAAAAAAGGACAAAATGACCTCATGAGAAGAAATAAATTGGTAAGAACGAGGAAAGATAAATATGTGTGTGTGTGTTCCATGCACGTGCGCCTCGTTCAAAGGCTGAAATTGTGGCGGCGGTGGCGAGGGGCGGCTCATGCGGCGGACTTGAAATTAAAGTTTCCACACGTAGTCCTCTTCCCAAAGAGCAAAGGGCTGAACCCTAATCTAGAAGAATCCAAATCGAACTGCAGAAGATGGTTCTCCAGCTGATATCCTCCGATCACAATTGAAGCCGTCGTCGGGTTGTCGCCTGCCTTCTCTACGGCAAGACACAGCACATTGTCGTCGGTCCCTAACGTCTCCATGGAGTTCGCTCCGAAAATGGGCCAAGTCACATTATTCTGAAGCACAAGTTCGATGGTCGGCACGGCCGCGCCCAGCCGCGTGCTTCCGATGTTCTTCTTACTGAAACAATAATCGAAGCGAGACACGACGTCGGTCACCCTGGTGATGTTCCGAGCAGCCATTGCTTTGAGAAATGCCTTCGTCACCGCCTTGTAGATCGACTTCTCCAGAACTGTGTATGGGTGTATTGTACTTATCTTAGTCCCACCTAAGCCTTTCTTGTTTATGGAAAGCAATCTTTTCCGGATCTTAGGCACAACTTTTTGGTCGACTTTGATGGATTTGACTCCGATGAAATACTCCGACGAAGCCTGTCGTTTCTCGAATTCGGAACCTGAGGTTGGTCGGTTGTGAATGAGTGGCGTGTAAGTGAGAGATTCGGCGGCGTTCACGTTCGGACGAAAAACGTAAGGGCCGTCTCCGAAGAACACAACGCCTTTTGATTTACTGGGCGCCAGGCAAATGGCGAATTTTCTGGGGAAGTTGAAAGCCGAAGCGAATTGAGAAGGAAGGGCGATTTTGGTTCGACCGAGAGCCGCCATGCCTGACACACCGTCGGCGAGGCCTCTCAATAAGAAAGTGGGTGCACATGAGAATATGAAGCTGGAAACGGCGACTTTTCGACCTAGGTTAAATCCGTTGGTAGAGCGGATAGATACGACGTCTTGGCCGACGTCGCCAGTGGTGGCGATGCCCATAACGGTGTTTTCCGGCGATAGGCTGCAGGTGTTGTTGTGGCAGCCTGGCCTGGGAGATGAAAAGCATTCACTGCATCTGGCGGCGCCGGCGAGGTGGCATTGGGTGGAGTTGCAGCGTGCGGGGCGGTAGGTGGAGGAGGTGTAGTTCTGCTTGCAATCAACCCACATGAATTGGCCGCCGAGATCGAGGATGAGTTTGATGCGGACGCGTGGGGTTCTCTGGTGAATTTGAGCAACGTACAGGACAGCAGAGTCATCTCTAGTGACCGGTATTACGAGGGCTTTGGGTCTGAAAGAAGATTTAGCAGAAAAAGAAGGACTGAAGGAGCAATGAAGAAGAGCAGGAGGAGGAGGAGGAGGAGGAGGTACTGAAAGCTGGAAGCCATGTGGATGGTGAAAGCAAGCTCATTCATCTCATGTGGAAGCAGGACTCTGTTCATAATAATACGGTACTCCACAAGGCCTGCCTCTTTCGAATATCATAATCATATAAGGTGCCTTTTTTTTTTTGGCCTGATATAAGGTGCTGAAAATGGAGCCCATCCAAGCACTGCGACTCAACGGCCAGTGAACCAGTTGGAGTTAACCTCATCATTAATACGCATATGTTTTGGCAGCTAAAACAGTACTCCCTTCACGAATGAATGGTCGGTTAAAGTGTTAGTATGGAAAAGAAAAACACAAGTTCAAATTTTAAAAATACACTTATTGGAAGATTTTTGATTCTTCAATGCATCCACGCCTCGGCCAAAGTAAGTTTAGTGTCCAAATTGCCCGGATACCAGTGGTTTAACCAAAAAAAAAAATCCCTCTATTTTTTTTTAGAAAAATAATCTCTCTCGTAGTGGTGTTTTTAAAAATAACAAACAAATTATTTTTGAGTGAAACTGTAAACTAGTTATTTTGCTTTTATCCTATTAAATATATGTTATTTATTATTTCTCTGCAATAAATTTCCACTCACCATCTTCTCTCATGTGCTCTATTTGCAAATAAGAATACAATAGTAAAAATATGCATATATTTTACTTATTTATTGCTTTTAATTAACATTTTGAACCGCATAATTTTAGTCATTATTTCTTATAATAAAGGGAAAAGGGGGTGTTGTCTAATTACATAAAAATATTCATAAAAAGAGTCATATTTAAATAAACAATGGTTAATATAAACTTGAATTCCTAAAGATTGATCTTGTTTTGATTTTGGTCAATAAAATTTGAAATAGTAGTTTTCACTCCTGAATTTTGGCATCATTTTTTTCTGACCTGCCGAAAAATTTTGGTACCTAGAACAATATATTTGGCCCCAGAACGAAGTGTCAAGAACAAAACCACATAGATTCAAATTTCATGAATCAAAAATAAAATAAAATCAAATTTTAAAGACTAAAAATAGTATTAATCCTCATAAAAAATTAATCATAGGCAATAGAACATTAAGCATACACATAATCCAATAAAACAAAGCAAACCTGCTTGCATTTTTTTTAGGAAGAATTGTTATGAAGTCCGCAATTAAAAACATAGTTCATAAAAATCTGAGTAACAATAAAACACTCTATAATGATAAGCAGCCTTCTATCTCTCTCCACAAAGAGTATTTTCAGAAAGTAAAATATACTTTTTTACACATTTATTATTTTTAATCAGTATTAAGTGACCTTTTTATCCACATAATTAATTCGATTATTTACGTATTATATATAGAATTAGAAGAAATATATTTTTGGGGAGGGGAAGGAGTTTTTTTTTTTCAGGGGTTCATATGGAACTATTTCCTTTTACGGAGGTAAGATACTCCCATATTTTAAATTGCGGTAGTTATTAAATTATGGATTTTTATTTTTTATTTTTAGACTCAAAGTAGTCATAAGAGTAATGTGTAGTCAATTTTGGTTGGCAAAAAATGGATAGTCAGTTTTGATTACATTGGTAAACTAGTCAAATAATGGTCAAACAATTTTTTTTAATATACGCTTTGAATTGAAGCACTAAAAAAGTTTTAATCGAAGCAAGTTGTTTATACTTTATATCCCAAAATAGGCAAATATGAACAAATAAAGAAATAGTTGAACATAAATTATCAAAACTTAAACTTGATCGTTACATATTTAATAATAAAATACTCCTCTGGTCTTAAATAGAAAACCCCTTTTCTTGTGTAAATTACACTACAAATGGGTTTTATATTTAGGACTGAAGGAATAATATATAAGACATTAATAACAATTTTTAAAGGAGAGTGTTCCTGTGTGACATTGGTATAATAAATTTTATCAGAAAAAATATATATAATAGTTTTTCGTGAGACAATATCTTTCCATAGGTTTCCTTCCCATGAGAAATCAATAAGTAAATTTTCGTAAATACCTATATTTCAATTATCTTTTTCCAAGTTGAGGTAAAAAAATTATTTATTTTTCCAAGTTGTGCACTTTAATACTGAATGCCCACAAAACTTTCTCATTTTGAACCTTAAAAAAGGGAGATGGGCAGATGGGAAACATCCTTTGATGAAAGTTATGGAATAATTAAATCATATGATGTAGGATTCAATGCACATGATTATTATGCTCAATACTCTGTGTGTGTGTGTGTGTGTGTGTGTGAATATTATAAATTACTCATTCTCTTTTAAGTTTAAAGTCGACAAAAAGTAGCTGGAATGCTTCAAGACAGCATAGGAAACGGAATAAAGATTTAACCAATATATTGAAAGTACAAACTCACATGCATTTGAAGTTTTGAATGGCATTATTTACATGGGACACATTATCCAATAGTTTTGTGGCTATTTTAATTTAATTTAATTAATCTTCTATATTACACTATACAATACACTACTCTTCATTTCTTTTTATAAGAACAATCTTTTTCATAGTGGTTTTCCTGAATATAAAAATAAATCGTCTTTATCTAAATTTTAAATTAGTCTTTCTACTTTTACCTCAACTAAACATATACCACTTGTTATCTCTATGCAATAAAATTCTACATATTATCTCTCATATACTATTTTTACACATAAGAGTATATAGGTGCCCCAAAAAAAAACAAGGATACATATAATTAGAAAAATATGTACTCCTCCGGTCCTTATTATAAGACCCCATTTGACTTTTTATTTGGTCTTAATTATAAGACCCCAATCCATTTTGTCTCTTATATTTATGCATTTTTTTCCAAGATAATCCTTCTAATAATGATAGTTTTAGCCAATATACTTAATTAGCAAGGATATTTTAGGAATGACAACACTTATTTATTACAAATAACCAACTTAACTTACTTCCTTAATCTCCTCAAATAAGTCAATTAGGTCTTATAATTAGGACCGGAGGAGTATATATCTTACACACTTATTATTTTTAACTAATATTTTGAACCATATAATTTAGTAGTTGTTTCTTATAATAAAGAATGAGTGCTTTCGCTGTCAGGACAGAATTTTCACAATACAATGACTAAATTATATATTTAATTGTCTAAGTTTACTTTAAGTTTCAGTTTAAGACCAATACTATATAAAAAGAAAAGAAAGCCCTTACATCTAAAATCAAAGATCCCCAGGCCGGAGGACGTCTTCTGACTTCGCCGGAGAGGAAGGTGCCAAAAAAAAAAAAAAAAGAGCAAACGCATACTCAAAAAAAAAAAGAAGGAAAAAGGAGTGGAGAAAGCTCTCAACGTATTTGATCAGCATATTGGTATTTTAAAACATAAAAAAGCAAGTAATAAAGCATTCATATGAATCAATGAGGATTCTTCTATGTGGAATATAATGAGGGTGTTGCTACAAGGTTTTAGAGAATATTTTAGTTCTAGTTTTGGTTTATTTGGTTGGTAAAATATATATTTATTAAATATATTTTTACCTATTTTATTTTTTAATTAATTTTTTTGATATTTTTATTATTACTTTGTTTTATTTACCCATTTATAAATAAAAATATATTTAATTTGAAACAATATTTCATATATACTTATTAGTGAAAATTTCACAAAGATGCCACTTAAATTTCAAAATTCTAAATAAGCCTTGTTTCCTCTATTTTTGTAGTCATTGACTACGCTTGGTAGGCAAATAACAACACATCTTTGTATGAATTCTTGATTTGGGATTTTAAAATTTAAACGATATTTTATTTATTTTCTTTGTTTATTATTTTAACTAATTTTTACAGCTTCCGTAAATCACATATTTCGGTTATTTAGATCTCACAATAAATGCTAAGCATACGATGCATACTCTCTTTTTATAAAACATAATCTTACCACTCAAAGTCAAAAGTCTCATCTCATGTTAAATGAGAAATAGCAAAAAATAAGTCAACTTAATTTTATTCAACTCACGCCAATCAAACGCACACTATTACACACTGTTATTCAGCTCAGCCAAGCATACTTATGGTAAATTAAAACACAACTGGTGTGTCCCATTGATTAATCAATCACAGAAAATGACATCTTACTTTCATTTATATTAAAAAAAGGGGCAAAATGACCTTATGAGAAGAATTAAATTGGTCAGAACGAGGATATATATCTTATGCATATCCATATGGGTACGTCTCGTTCAAAGTCTGAAATTCTGATGGCGGCGATAGCGGCGGCGGCGGCGAAGGGCGGCTCATGCGGCGGACTTGAAATTGAAGTTTGCACACGTAGTCCTCTTCCCAAAGAGCAAAGGGCTGAACCCTAACCTAGAAGAATCCAAATCGAACTGCAAAAGATGGTTCTCCAGTTGACGCCCTCCGATCACAATTGAGGACTTGGGGTTGTCGCCTACGTTCTCCACGGCAAGACACAGAACATTGTCATCAGTCCACGTCGGCTCCATGGAGTTTGCTCCGAAAATGGGCCAAGTCACATTATTCTGAAGCACAAGTTCGATGGTCGGCACCGCCGCGCTCCATGTTCTTCGTACTGAAACAATAATCGAAGCGAGACACGACGTCAGTCACCCTGGTGATTTTCCGAGCAGCCATTTCTTTAAGAAATGCCTTCGTCACCGCCTTGTAGATCGACTTCTCCAGAACTGTGTACGGGTGCAACGTGCTTATCTTAGTCCCACCTAGGCCTTTCTTGTTTATGGACAGTAATTTTTTCCTGATCTGCACAACTTTTTGGTCGACTTTGATGGATTCGACTCCGATGAAGTACTCCGACGAAGCCTGTCGTTTTTCGAAATCGAAACCTGAGGTTGGTCGGTTGTGAATGAGTGGTGTGTAAGTGAGAGATTCGGCGGCGTTCACGTTCGGACGAAAAACGTAAGGGCCGTCTCCGAAGAACACAACACCTTTTGATTTACGGGAAGCGAGGCAAATGGCGAACTTTCTGGGAAAGTTGAAAGCGGAAGCGAATTGAGAAGGAAAAGCTATTTTGGTCCGACC
Organism: Neltuma alba; assembly: GCF_004799145.2. NCBI lineage: Eukaryota > Viridiplantae > Streptophyta > Magnoliopsida > Fabales > Fabaceae > Neltuma > Neltuma alba. The sequence goes on from NW_021635279.1 coordinate 258,536, forward strand.
TAGAGCCGCCACACCGGACACACCGTCGGCGAGGTTGTTGCTTAGTAAGGAAGTGGGCGCACATGAGAATATGAAGCTGGAAACGGCGACTTTTCGACCCTGGTTGAATCCGTTAGTGGACCGGACAGATACAACGTCTTGGCCGACGTCGCCGGTGGTGGCGACGCCATTAAGGGGGTTTTCCGGCGATAGGATGCAGGTGTTGTGGCAGCCTGGCCTGGGAGACGTAAAGCATTCGCTGCATATGTCGGCGCCGGCAAGGTGGCATTGGGTGGAGTTGCAGCGTGCAGGGCGGTAGGTGGAGGAGGTGTATTCTGTTTGCAATCGACCCACACGAATTGGCCGCCGAGATCAAGGACAAGTTTGACGGGAACGAGTGGGGTTCTCTGATGGATTTGAGTAACATAGAGGAGAGCGGAGTCATCTCTAGTGACTGGGATTACGAGGGCTTTGGGTCTGAAAGAAGATTTAGCAGAAGAAGAAGGCATTGAAAGGTGGAAGCCATGGGGATTGTGGAAGCAAGCTCAGTCGTCTCGTGGAAGAAGCTGGATTCCCTATTTATAATAATAAATGGCTGGTACTACTCTGGAAGAAGAGCTGCCTCTTCTGTATATCATAATAACATGATAAGGCGCTGAAAATGGACCCATCTAAGCAATGTGATTCATGGGTTAGGGAACCAATCGGAGTTTACCTCACCATCAAAATAATACTCCTCCGTCCTTAATATAAAACCTAATTTTTGAGTTGGTTTTAGTTCTAAATATAAGACTCATTTATCATATTTATCAATTTTCTCTAAATTACTCATATGGATACTCCCTCAACCATAATCAAGTAGAAGAGGGAGAGAGGGTATTAAAAAAGATAATTATAGTGTTTTAGGAAAAATGTGTCACTTTTCTTATAATTAACTAATTTACCTAACTTTCTTAATCTAATCAAATTAGTTAAATAGGTTTTATATTAAGAACTAGAGGAGTATAATTTTTTTGGCAATTAAAACAATATAATTTAATTATATATACACAGTCATAGACATATAGATCTGACAAGAGTGTCGTGCATTTTCTTACGCTCAAAATGATGACACTTTCAAATTTTCAAAGAAAAATAATACTACTTGCACCCCTTAATATAAAAACTAGTTAAATATTCAATTTGATATTAAATATAAAATTTCAATTTACTTTATCTTTCGTATTTATTTATTTATTTTTACAAAGTAGTCACTGTGATGATTACATATGTTAAAAGGTCCATATTCATCAAAAAGTAGTTGTAATACACATGACAATTAAAAGTATTTTTGAGAAAAATGTATATTTATTACAAATAACTAACTTAACTAATTGATTTCCTTAATATCTATAAATTAGTTAGTATAGAATTCAATACGATCTGAAATTCTTGATCGCATTGGCTGTACTATAGATTTTTTTTGCCAGCTGCTATAATACTATAGTAGTTTACTGGTTTATTGGTTTAACCAAACGTGTAATAACAATAATAATAATAATATGAGGGAAAAAAATTTCTGCAAAGGTTGTGTCTTTTGAATATCGCAGCACTAGATGACAATGTAAATTAAATTTCATCAAGGAAAAGAGCTAGGGTTACCTTTTTTCTTCTTTAATTTAAAAAGAAAAACTCCAATACCTATTTCTAATTAACATGTTTTATGGGAATAAATAAAAATCTTAAAATTTAATAAGTTTTTAATTTTATTCTTATCTAATATATGTAACTTTCCCACTTTAGAAATCAACATAACTCATGCCCATCTGAAAGACTGAAACACTTCACTATTTGGATATAGCCATTTATATAAACCTTTTTGCATTTAACTGTAGTTCCAACTCTGTTTCTTCCCATTATTCAAACGTATATCTAAGAAACGTAGATACATCAAAGTGCAAATGCTTGACTTCACAACATGCAGGGAGCTTGAGCTTGATATATATATATATATATATATATATATATATATTTAAGATCCAAATATTACTTATAAAATCATTATTCTTTTCATTATCTATATCATACATACACATGTGTGTGTGTGTGTGTGAGACAACTTGTAAAACATATTTGTCGGGGGAATCGTAATTATTAACTTTGTTCGTGCTTAACTAATTATCGTGAACATTATATTATGTTTAATTTCTGCTAGAGTCCATCTCAAATTCTAAATCGACATAATTTAGGCCACACTTTACAATCATAAAGGGGCGAAGCCAAAACAGATAAGAGAGAAAACGTGGGAAAGTATCCAGCACTTTCTCCATCTCATATATAAGATAAAATGTTGGGGACAATTTGATCCTATTTATAAGATACACTTAAAATAATGACGTTTGAAAATTTAACAATTTCTTCTATTTTTCCTTATTAATAATGACATGTCACTGTATTAATTATTTCGCTCCCTTCCCCTCTCTCCTCATAAAGGATATTTTTGGAAAGTAAAATATATTTTTTATACATTTATTATTTTTAACCAATTTTAATTGATTTTTTTACGTACATATTCAATTATTTGTATATTATATATAGGATTAGAAGAAGTATATGTTTGGAAAGGGAAGAAGTTTTTATTGGGTTGGGGGGTTCATATAATCATATGGAACTATTTCCTTTTATGGGAGTGAAATACTCCCGTATTTTAAATTGTGGCAGCCACAAAATTTTTTATTTTTATTTTTTAGACTCAACGATGTTATAAGGGTAATGTGTAGTCAATTTTGATTACATGAGTAAATTAGTCAAGTATTAGTCAAATAATTTTTTTATGAACTCCTTGAATTGAAGCACTAAAAAGTAAAAACCTCTGAATTGAAACAAATTATTTATACTTTATATCCCAGAATAGGCAAATCAGAATAAATAAAGAAATAATTAAGCATAAATTATCAAAAGCTAAACTTTAATCATTATATATTTAATAGCAAAATAATTCATTTGCCACCCTGCCATATATAAGACATTAACAATTTTTAAAGTACAGTGTTCCCTTTTGTGGCATTGATATAATACATTTTACCAGAAACAAATATATATATATATATATATATATATAATAGTTCTTCGCGGAACAATATCTTTCCCTAGATCTCCTTCCCATGGGAAATCAATAAATAAATTTTCGCAAATATCGATCTTTCAATTATTTTTTCCAAGTTGAGGTTAAAAAAATTATATTTTTCCCCCAAGTTGTGTACTTTAATATTGAATACCGACAAAACTTTCTCATTTTGAACATTCAAAAAATGAGATGGCAGATGGGAAGTATCCTTTGGTAAAAGTTATGGAATAATTAAATCACATGATATAGGATTAGACACACATTATTATTGTGCTAACACACACACACACACACACACACGTGTGTGTGTGAATATTATAAATTGCTCCTTCTATTTTAAGTTTAAAGCCAACAAAAAGTAGCTTGAGTGCTTGAAAATAGCATAGGAGATCGAATAAAGATTTGTGCATATTGTATTGGAAGTTTGAACTCACATGCATTTGAAAGGCATTATTTACATCATGAGACACACAATCCAATGGTTTTGTGGCTAATGTGATTAATTTAATTTAATTATTTTATTATAATACATTACTACATATAATACTTATTGGATACATTATCTCTAAGGCTATAATATATAGAAGGTGGAGCGTTGAAGGGTTTAGAACCTGATCTGGTGGATTTGAGCTGTCAATATCCTTGCTTTCCCTATTATAATTACATAATTTTGACAATTTAAAAATATCAAAAATAAAAATTTAATGTTCATTCCATCCTTTAAATTTATTTTAAATTTTAGTTTAGTTTCGTGACTTTATAAAATATATCTTCAGTTTCTTAATCTTAACATCATTAAACTCGTTTAACGAAAAATACTTACTTTGTAAATTTAATTTATAACTGTACAATTAAGTAGTGAAAAATTAAGCTTATATAGCCATTTTTATTATTTTAAAATAATAATAAACTTGTACTCAATAAGTTTATTTTTATTTTAATTATTTAATACAATTAATTTTATATTTTAAAATTAAAATAAACATCCTATATTTATTTTAATCTCATATTGTAAAAATGATTATAAGCATGCATTGTCAATATTTAATTACAAATTCAACATTTTTTGTTAAATAAAATTAACGATGTTAAAATTAAGGGAATAATTAAAGCCTCTTTGAGAAGTTTATGGTGTGAAGAAATTGGTCACTACTATTGTGGTAATATGGATACCCTAGTTCATCACCAAAAAAAAAAAAAAACGATTTATGAACTTAAGAGACAAATGCTAAAACTTGATGCGAACTTAAAGAACTAAGTGTATAGTTCATCCATAAATAAATAAATTCAGTGCATGCAATAATACTTTGGGTTTTGCTCCATGAGATTGCACTAATTGAAGCTTAAGGATATTAATGTCATTTGAATTATATTTATTTTGAAGATATGGATCTTATTAATTCCTTTCTTTCCTATCGTTTTAAATTAATTTCAAATCATCAATATTAATATAAGAAAAAATAAATTATTTAATCCTTATAATTTTGATTCAATTACAATTTAGTTTCCGAAAATTAACTCATCCACTCCAATCTTTCAAGTATTAGTCATTTAATATGTTAATTTCTAGTCAGATGCATTTTGATTACTCATTGACACTAACTTCTTCAACAAGTGCAATCATCATATAGAGATTATTTTAGGGCAAAATGGATGAATATTGAAGATAAAGTGGATTAGGACCTCATATTTAAAACTAAATTGAATCTTTAACTAACTCTTATATTAAGAAGAGGAAGTAATAGTACCTAAATTTTATGAGAAACTACACTATTGAACAATAAGTGTGATTGGAAGAGTTGACGTATAGAAATTTCTTTTGACAAATGTGATACTTGTTTTCTTATGTGACTGACCCATAAAAATTTGTATACGTTTAACTCCGATGATCTGTTTCTTCCAATTATTCAACCTATAACTAAGAAAAATAGATTCGCATGAAAGTGCAAACACTTGACCCCACAGCATGCAGTCAACTTGTTATAATTTCTTGGCTAAAATATACATTTGGTCCCTTAACTTTGTATAAGGTTTCAATTTGATCCCTTAACTTTAAAAAGTATACTTTTAATCTTTTAGCCTTAAAATTTTTTTTTTAAAAAAATGATGATATTAAAATCTTAAATGTTGATAAGACATTCTCATATGCTAACATATTAATTTTAATTTTCAAAGAATCTATAATTATTACAAAAAATTGTCATTGAAGCCTAATGCATGATTTTAAGGTTAGAGAACCAAATGTATACTTTTTAAAGTTAAGGAATTAAATTGAAACCTTGTATAAAGTTAAAGGACCAAATGTATACTTTAGCCTAATTTTCTTTTCATTTTCAAGATCCATATATTATTTATTACATTTAAAATCATTTTTTCCATTATTTATATCATTTATATATGTGAGACAACTTGTGAATCATATTTGTCGGAGAATCTCATCAATTGTTAAATTGCACATTCTCCTCGTACATTCCTTTTTCCTACAGGCCACGGTCCGCACTTTTGCGAAATGCGGCTTTATATTTGTGGGTTGGCTGGGTATTTTTACAATATTTTTGGTCATATAAGCGCTTTATTTGTTAGGATAATCAATTACTGGCCTACTCATCACTATAATGTAGTATAAATCATTTACAGTTGATATCAATGATTTAGATTTAAAATTTTTAATATGCAATTTTTTAATGATAAATTTATTTTTGAAAAATTGTTAGTTATAAAATTATTTTTACTATTAAAAAAATTAATTAAAAAAATAAAAAAATTTAAATTCAATATGAATCCTTCAAAATCCATGTAATTGTCTAAATTAAGATGAGCACTCCATGCTCATCATTGCAATAAGCATGAAATGTGCTCCCTCAACTCCTCCATGTAAATCCTAAATATAATACTCATTTTGTAATGTAAATTACACAACAAAATGGGTCTTATATTTAGGATCAGAGGAGTACTAATATATAAGATATTTCTTAAGTCTTTAATATAAGAACTACTCAATTAATTTATATACATTAAATAAATAAATTATAACAAATATGACATGATTTTTTTAAAATAATGATGTATAATAAAAAATAATTAAGCTTAAATTATCAAAATTTAAATTTACAACATCACATTTTTAATACTATTTCTGGTCTTTAATATAAGAGTTAATTTGACATTCAATCTAATTCTAAATATAATACTTCAATCCACTTTGTCTTATATTGATCTATTTTTTCAAAGTAGTCCTTATAGTAGTTGCACACATGTTAAAAATTCCATCAAATTATAGTTTTAGCTAATACACATTATTAATAAAGTTATTCTAGAAAGATAACATATGTTTATTATAAATAACTAACTTAATAAGTTTTCTTAATCTACTTAAATTGGTCAACTAATTTTTATATTAATTACTGAATAAAACATACTCAACTTTTAAAGTACAATTGTTCCCGTAATGGATGGATTTCATTGATATACTAAATTTTATCAGAAACAAACAAAAAATTTCTTCACCAGACAAAATCTTTCCAACCACCTCGCCTTCCCGTAAAAAACCAATAAAGAAATTTTCGTAAATACCTACTCCCCCCCCCCCCCCCAAAAAAGGTACTTTAATATTAAATATCGATAAAACTTACTCACTTTGAACATTTAAAAAAGGGAGATGAGAAATATCCTTCGATGAGTGTTCTGGATTATGGAATAACTAAATCATATCATGTATTATTCGATTATATATGCATGATTATTATGTTAAAAAAATAAAAAATATAAGTATGAATATTATGAATAACTACTACCTCTATTTTATGTATAAAGCCGACAAAAACTAGCTTTAATGGTTGAAAATTGCACGGGAAATGGAATCAATATTTGTGCATTGAAAGTATGAACTCGCATGCACTTCAATTTGGACGGTTCTATCATATTTTATTTACATGAGCCATTTTAATCCAATGGGTTTGAGGCTATTTTAATCTATATTATATTAATTATTATAATACATTATATAATAATACTTTATTTGGTCTAATGCTAGAAGTAGAAGGCGGGGGGGGGGGTTAAAACCTCTCACGAATTTGACCCCAAAATATAGTGATTGCATAAGTTCGACAATAAAATAAATAAATAAATTCAATGCAATAAAACTTCTGTTCTCGTCCATGAAAATACAATGGTGAAAGTTGAATTCCTTTAAAAAGGCTTTGCTAAGTGTTTGAATGATTCTGATTTTAACATATACACATATGTATAGCTTTAAAAATCCTAAGCTCCAATCATCTTGTATTAGGGTCTTGAAGAAAGAAAGCTCTTATGTTTAATCAGTCAGAAAACAGACTATCTAATACCTCCGGTCTCTCATATAAAAGTTAGTTAAAGATTATATTTGATCCCAAATATAAGATCCTAATTTACTTTGTCTCTAAATTTATAATTTTCCTCCCTACAATGCTCTATTAACTCTAAAGGGGTCCCACCAAAAAATAATTATATTAGTTTAATATTTTCAAATTAGTTATCTAACTCTTATATTAAGTGCCAGAATTAATACTTTACTTCACAACATATGAAGTCAACTTGTTATATTTTTTTGATCATTTTCAAGATGCAAATATTATTTATTATATTTAAAAACATTATCTTTTTTCGTTCTTTAATTATATCATATATGTCGCACAACTTGTAAAGCGTATTTGTCAAAGAATCTCAATTATTAACTTGCATCTATGTACATGCTTATTAATTAGGGTGAACATTATATTATTTTCAATTTCTCCTAGTGATGAGCCCATGTCAAATTCTTATCTTCATCATTTAGGCCACGCTATGCAATTATAAAAGGGAAAGCCACAACAGAAAAAAGAGAGAAAACATGGGGAGCTGGGAAGGAGGCTACGCTAGGGCTTTCTTTTGATAGGTTATTGCAATATTTTTGGTTATATAGGCACTTTATTTCTTAAGATGATCAGTTACTCATTAAGATTCGATATACTCTTCTCTCTTCCCATCCTAAATGCGAGACAATATTTTATAGTGTTTTTACAATTTTTTTTTATGCAAGTGCTTTGTTTGTAATATAAGTGACTTATATTTAGGAACAAATGTTTTTCCCCAACTGATTTATACTAGAGACCAAATAGATATATTGGTAAAACAAAACAAACGCAAGCTAGTCCCATTAATTAATTAATGGTAGAAATTAGAAAAGGACACGTTATTATGAAAAACAAGACAAAATGACCTTGATACATAAATTGGCATTAACTGCGAATCAAAACTAAAAGTAGTGATTCAGCTCAGCCAAGTACAACAAAACACAACCGGTCTGGTCCCATCAATTACTCAATCACAGAAAACGACATTTTATTTTCAAACTCTGCATTCAGATCGTCGCGGAGAACGGCGGCGGTTCCTGCGGCGGAGGTGAAGTTGAAGTTTGCACACGTAGTCCTCCTCCAAAACAGCAAAGGGCTGAACCCTAATCTAGAAGAAGCCAAATCGAACTGCACAAGATGGTTCTCCAACTGAAACCCTCCGATCACAATCGCAGTCCTCGGCTTGGCACCTCCGTTCACTACACCAAGACACATCACATCGTCCTTTACCTGAACCACCGAGTTCGCTCCGAAAATGGACCAACTCGCATCATTCTGAAGCACAAGCTCGATGGTCGGCACCGCCGGACCCAACCGCGTGCTGCCGATGCCGTTGCTGCTGAAACACGCTTCGAAGGGAGCCACACCAACCACCCTGGTGTAGTTCCTAGCACTGATGAATGCCTCCGTCACCGCCTTGAAGATCGACGACTCCAGAACTGTGAATGGGTTCAATGTACTTATCTTAGTCCCACCGAAACCTTCCTTGTTTATGGACAGCAAGTTTTTGTTGATATTGGGCACAACTTTGTCCTCGATCTTGATGGATTTTACTCCGATGAAATACTCCGACGAAGGCTTTCCTTCTCTGGGAATGGAAGCTGTGCTTACTGGGTTGAGTATGAGGGGTGTGTAAATAAGAAATTTAGCGGCGTCGACGTCGGGAAGAAGAACGTAAGGGCCGTCACCGAAGAAAACAACACCTTTTGAATGTGAAGCGAGGCAAATGGCGAATTTTCTGGGAAAGCTAAATGCGGAAGAGAATTGAGAAGGAGCAGAGATTTTGGTTCGACCGAGACCGGCCATGCCGGATGCTCCGTCGGCGAGTTGCCTCAATAAGTAATTTGGTGCACATCCGAATACGAACCGGGAAACGGAGACGTTTTGACCCGGGTAGAATCCGTTCGTGGACTGGACGGAGACGAGGTCTTGGCCGACATCGCTGACGGCAATGGTGGCGTCGAGGGGGTTGTCCGCCAATAGGGTGCAGGTGTTGTTTGTGCAGCCTGGCCTGGGAGGCTCAAAGCATTGGGCGCAGTGCCAGAAGTCGGCGGCTGAGCAGACGGCGGAGTTGCAGCGTGCAGGGCGGTAAGTGGAGGAGGTGTAGTGCTGTTCGCAATCGACCCAGAGATTTTGGCCGCCTAGATCAAGGACGAGGTTGAGGGGTACGAGTGGGGTTCTCTGGTGAATGTGAGTAATGTATTGGAGAGTGGAGTCATCTTTAGTGACAGGAAGTACGAGGGCTTTGGGTCTGAAAGAGAGTTTAGCAGAAGAAGAAGAAGAAGAAGCGAAGAGGAGGAGAAGAAGAAGAAGGTATTGAAAGCTGGAAGCCATGTGGAAAGGAAGCAAGCAAGCTCAGTGATCTGAGAAATGGAGTGGCTGGATCCTCTATTTATAATAACAATAGTGATAATTTAATCAGTATTTGGCAATGCCTCATTGCCCCTTGTGAATATCATATAAGCAACTTGATGTGGGCCCACGCATCAGAAACAAATAAAATTAATTGCTATTGGTCTAAAATAATTAATTAGCAACGCGACATTATATTCATCAGAATCAGATCACTGGAATTAGAATCCAAGAACTCTATTTACAACCCAAAACAGTAGAAAATTGTCCTTGGTTTTTTAAATTAAAAGATAAGCACTGATGCGGCCTGAAGTCACAAGTCGTAACATCTCATTTATGGGAGAGCTACTTTCGGGGTGTTTGGTAACAAGAATTACTTCTTAAAATTATTTTTTCGTAAAACGAAACAAATTTTTTTATATATTTATTTTGTAAACTGTAAAAACACTTTTAAAACTATAGTTTGGTTTCCATTTAAATATTAACAAAAAATTGCCTTTTTTGAATATTATAAAATGAAATGAAAAATGAACCGTATTAAACTGATTGAGACAGCGATCTAATTGTAATTGAATCATGATCAACCCAATAATGTAATTGAAATATGTAAAAATATGTGTACATGACCTTGAAAAAAGTGATATTTGAATAAAAAAGCATTATTATTAATCCACATTTATACATAAATTATATGAAGTGTAATATAATAGAGTTATTAACGTATAAATCTAACTAACTGCTTTTTTTTAACTCAAAACAACGTGCTTTTAAGTGCAGTAAGAAAAGGAAAAATAAAATAAAATCCAATGAAGTTGACCCATCAAAATATTTTAAGCAAACTCGTTAGAAAATTGATTTACTAGTTTACTGTTTTGGTTAATAGATTTTAGATTAAAATATACTTTTAGTCCTTTAACAATGTTTCATTTTGGTCCTTTAACTTTAAAAAGTAAACTTTTAACTCTCTAACAGTAAAACTGTTAACAAAAAATGATGATATTGAGTTCATGAATGATGATAAAACATTACTAAATGCTAACATATTAAGTTTAATATTCAAAACAATCATGATTGTTACAAAAAATCATCATTATTTAAGACTAATAATTTTAGAGTTAAAGAACTAAAAATATATTTTTTAAAGTTAAGGGACTAAATTGAAACCTTATATAAATTTAAAGAATCAAATATATATTTTGACCTAAATTTAATATGATTATCATAATACGGAGAAGTGGTGCGCCTGCGGCACAGATGACAACGCGCAGTCAAACTCGTCAACAAAACTCGTCAAATTTTTCTATTTTCTTTTTTCCTTATAGGAAACTTTAATGAAAGAATTAGAGCTTATATATATATCAATGTGCTACTTGATCTTCATGGTCTGGGACTTTAATATTCATGTATTGTTCTTTATTTTAAAAAAAGCCTTATGTTTCGATGAATAAAAATAAAATTTCAAATATATAAGAAAAATATATGTGACATACATATTTTAATTTCAACTTCTCAAATATGTATTTTTGAAATAGAAGGGAGTTTTTATAATTCAAGTAAAAGAGAAGGGTAGTTAGTGTATTTTAATCTATCTAATATCATATAATTTGTAAATTGTAAAGCATACAGTCTATCTTAATCTTTTTAATATCATATATACCTCACACAACTTGTAATTTGTAATGCATTATTTGTCGGAGAATCTTAGTTGTTAACTTGCACATGCTTAGCGTAAACATTAATACATTAACTTTCTCCTTGTGTATATTTTCCTTAATTTTTTTAATTATATACTATCTATAATCTTCAATATAAGACCTAGTTGATTAATTTAGACAGATTAAAAAATTAAGTTAGTAAATTACTTATTTATAACATATGTTACATTACATGATTTCTCTAAAAATATTTTTGTGTATTATTGTATATCAATTTATAAATGAGAAAAATTAGTTGAGAAAAAATAATGAATATAAATATTTTAAAATAATTTAATAATTTTTTTAATTTCCTTAAATTAGTTAACTGTATTTTTTTTCTTTCATGCTGAGGGTTTTGATTTTAAAAATTGGACCGCACCAGCTATCAATTAGATCAGAAAATTAATAAACCAAACCACCAGTCCAGCTCTTACAAAAAAGGAGCAATTTAAAAAAAAATCAATCATCCTTATATTAAAAAAAATTATCATTTTTTGAACATTTATTAAAAAAAAAGAAAGAAAGATGAAAAGCCATCCATTAATGAGTGTTACGGAAATAATTAAATCATATGATGTATGATTCGATACACATCATTATTACGCCCAAAATTTAAAGAATATATAAATATGAATATTACTATAAATTACTCATTCTATTTTAAGTTTAAAGCCGACAAAAAGTATCTTGAGTGCCCGAAAATAATCAAGATTTGTGCACTGAAAGCATGAACTCACGTGCACTTGGACGGCTCCACCATTTATTTACATGAGACACATTATCCAATGGTTTTGTGATTATTATAATATACATTGTATTAATTTATCATGATAGTACTTTTGGTTCTAATTATAAAATCTTGTTTATAAATTATAAATAAAATCTTATAATTAAAACCGAATGTAGTACATTATAAATAAAACTACATTTAATGGTCCATCCTGTTCGTAATATAAGACGTTAATTAACTTTTCTCATATACTAAAAAATAAAATTTTAGTGATGAAATATGTCCTAAAATATAATTCTATTTTACCCTTAAAAAGTGATAAAATTTTCTTTAATATTACACTTTCATTATTTCGCATGTCTTTCCTCCCCCCTAATTTAATAGGAATAAAAGTAAAAAAATCACATCAATTATCCTAATAATGGTTTATATTTTGGACCACGATTTTTTTTGTAACAAACATCTTATATTATGAACCGAAGGAAGTACATTATCCCAAAGTATACGAGATGAATATCTGAGAGAGGAGTTTTGTTGAAAGCATTTTTTTAAAATGATTTGAAGGGTATCCAAACTCCCCCCAAGGCTTAAAATAGAAGGTGGTGGAAGGACTGAAACCTATCACGAATTTGAGCTGTCAGGGAGAGGGAGGGTCCTTGTTTCCTCATATCATAATTACATAATTTTGAGAATAAAAGAATCAATAAATTCAGTGCAATAAAACTTCAATTTAGTTTTCTCCATGAAAGTACATATTTAAAAGTGAAGGATAAAAATTTCATTTAAAATTTTCATTTGAATTTCGAAGACACAGATCTTATTGTTCCCTTTTTCTATCAGTTTAAAATAAAATTCAAATCATCAATATAAGAATCACTTTTCTTAAAAAGTGTCAGACAAACAGGTGTTGGCCAACAGATGGAAGCCTTGCACGGAAAAGCTTATGAGCCTGAGAATAAATTACAGCATCTTAACTTGAAACAACACATATATACTTCATATACAATTATCATCCACATTCAAGTTTATCTGTACATAGGCTATTAAACCAGAATCCAGTTGAAGATGGGAGAAAAGTATCTACTGGAATGTACGTTTCAGATACAAGGACTAACATCAGCGTTAAGAAGCTTAAGCATTGAAATCTAGCAGTGACTAACTCCTCAATGTCAAAATTTTTGAATGCTTCACCTTATGGTGAATTTTGTTCTTTTAATTTAATATGTTGCTTGGACAGAACTTCGGCAACGAGCTGGCGACCAAATAAGTGAGAGTTCTTGAGGATGAGATTTCTAGTTGATGAATCAACAACGTAACCTTGACTTGGCATCCATTGCAGTAGATGAAGAAGCAAGTCCTTCTTCTCAGGTTGATCTATATACCGGGATACAGCAGTCTGAAATAAATCCTGAGGAGAGTGGAAAACAAACAAAAAAGAAAGCACTGTATGACTAATTGTGGAGCACAAAACCAGAACTTGGACTCAAAATTGATCAGCTTGTTTGATTAACACTCAAACTGGCATGAGGTCATTTATTATTGTTCATACATAGGATTTGGCTCAAAGGTTCTACAGTACAAGTGCTGTTATGCAAAGAAAATCAAGGACATGAAATTATGAACCAGCCGTAATTTCCATTCCAAGACAGAAATATTTGAGCATACATATTAAGATGCTGGCTTACCTTATCAACCTTGTGGTCACAACCATGGAGGGTCTTCATAACATCATTTATCATGTTGATATTACCAAATTTCATAAAGGCAGCTGCAAATCTTTTTATGGCAGGCCGAGAGATGAATTTTGCATTATCCTGTACAGGAGAAGATTCATCATGAGAACTGCAATTCCATGAGAAAACCAGAGGAGATTCATCATAAAATCTTGGAATACCTTGACCACTACATAAGCATCTTTTAAAAGTCGTCCTGCTAGAAGAATGTGCAGAATCTTCTCATGAAGTGCCCTGCACATTGTTCTCTTGCCGTATCTCAATATATTGTAAACAGAAAATGCCTCTGGGTAAGCTTTTACCTTGCCAAGATCAGACATTAAAGAGGAACAAAGCTCCTAAAAAAGAGACAAAGGCATCAGGAATATTAATTAGTCAACTCAAATGATAAAATGAGGCAAACAAAAAAGCATATAAATTTTATTTGTTTTAAAAAAATAACGAATCATTTATACTAAACGAAGCATTCTCAGCTTATTCAAATCAAATCATTGCAACACTACTTTCACGCAATCTTGGTCAGAAGCCTAAAAAGGAAATAAGTTTTATGACCAATTTAGTGTTAGTCTACGGGTAGCATTTCTGCCCAACAATTACATTATTATCATGTTTCATTTTTTTTTTAAAAAAAAAATTGAGTGAAACATGAAGAAGGAGGCATAACAAGAGAATAGGCCCAGTGCTTGGGCTTTGATTTAACTTCATTGGTCCAAAGGAAAGACAAATGAGCTGGGCCACGTATGCCTACGGGATGACCTAACCCGTAGCTGTAATTACAAATAACTAAATGTAAACCCATGCATTGCACAGGATCTGAGGTATGAACTGCATTAGTGTGAACAGCCGGAGTTTTTGTATGTTATATTGATAGGAACAAAGGACAGATTATAGTCTGCTGAGGAAGACAAGCTCGATTGAACAAGAGAATCAATGTCAATACTAGCGTCAGTAGATTCAATAACACCATACCTCCGCTGGTTGATAACCTTTACTATGCATGTCCTTCATGGTTCGATAAGCTAACAGATACATCTTTTCCCTTGAAAAATATCTTATTAAGATATGGAATGTATTGTAATCAGGACTGATTGCCAATTCATCCATCTTTCTTAGTGTTTGCATTACGCTTTCCATTTCACCTGCTCTACAGTAAGCACACAGCATTGTATTCATCATAACCAAGTCATATTTATTGAAGGTTGCTTCAAAATCATTTGCCAACAGTTTTGCCTCATCAAAAAGCTTGCTTCGGCATAATGCTGATATCATGATACTGTGAGCATAACCATCTGCATTTAGGAAATAAAATTACATAATGATAGAGCATCCAAAAAAAAAAAAAATCAGCACATATTTTTATCAAACATAAAAAAAATGGCACATGAAAGATTAAAATCCAACATTTGCTTGCCTTGCACAAATTATAAAACAACAGCAAATAATGGTGAAGAAAAACAGATTAGATAAGCTCATTCAACAAGGTTGTATAATCAATTACAAATTAAGACAAAGATCCAGTAAAGCTTCCAAATGTAGAGAATAGGATGACCTGACCATTGATTTCTGTGAAGCAACTAAATTTCATTAATCATATTAGACCATAGAAGAAGATAACGGAAAAGGGAAAAGAAGAAGAAAAAGAAGGAAAAGAAAAGAGTTTCACAATATGCCAAAGCCATTAAGAGAGAACTAGTTAACATGGATGTTTGGCAATTGAAAATTAAAATTTTGCACGCAGCAGTATGTGAAAATTCATGGACCCCTTACTGCATCCAGAACAATCAAATAAAAAATTCATTATCTATTTAAGAAATTGTTTTGAGCAAGATCAAACACTGAAAGAAAACTTGCCAGATCTAACATGCTTTTTCCTCATTTCATCAAACAGTAGTTTAGCTTCTTGCAGTTGGCCAGCCTTAGCAAGCCCATCCATCAACAAACAGTAGGGCATCTGCACGCACACATACATGCACATTCACAATCGTCAAGTGAGAAAATATAGACAAAGAAAAAGGTTCAAAGAAGGATATATTAATTATTATATGATAAGTGAATTTCACAACATCAACTAAGTATTAGCAATGCTCAGATGTATAGACTATAGACCATAATTAGGTAAACAGTCAGATTCAACTAAAGCAATCAATTCTTATATTTTTCGTCTTATTACCTCATCTTCAGCATAGCCCAAAGATTCCAGTTCTGTTAATAACTCTCTAGACTTCTCAAATAGGCCTCCTCTAACATATACCTTCAGTAAGGTTGTCAAAATGACCTGCGATTATTTTTTACAATATAAATCAAATTCAGTGAAGCATTGCTATATTAAAAACAAGAAAAGATAGAAAACAAAGCGGCAACAATATAAAAGATTTTTCTTATCGGTGAACAAGTAAGAGAAGTCAATAGCAATCTGGATGGATGTCTATTTCTGCATGGAATAGCAAGATATATGTTTATTAAAAATATTTTAAAAAATTTCCTCTGTATATTGCGAGTTGTGGCATGGCAAAAAAGACTGTCAAGCAAGCAAAAGTACAGCAATAAATAGCTACAGCGGGAGCATGCTACTTGTAAAATACCATCCTATAAAAGATCAATAACAAGAGAAAAACAAACCTTGTTAGGTACTAACCCTGCAGATTTCATATCCTGAACCAATTCATAAGCCTTTTTGTAGTCTCCACATACTGAATAAGCATTAAGCAAAGAGCTATAATGATAATGATTTGGAGAGAGACCTTGATCCTTCATCTGGTTGAAATAGAATTCTGCTTCTTCCCATTTACTATTGGAAGCACATACCGCTAGAATTGCCCCATAAATTACATCATCCATTCGCAGCCGTTTGAGTTGCAAGTCCTGAATTAGCTCCAGTGCTTTAGAATATCCATCTTTGGCTTTAATGCAACCTGCCAACAGCTAAGGATAATAACCATGATAAGATGGCAACAAACATAAAAGAAATCATGTGTTGCGGTACAAAACTAAAACCATTAAACAATTAACTTCTCCAGAAAGCTGTTTGGCCCACCACACAACAGTGACTGATAAGTTTATCTATAGATGTATGTAACACCAAAAAAAAAAAAAAAGATAAATACTTCGGTTGAAAAATAAATTGAGAATAATAATAGCATGGGAAATATTCTAGCTGCATCCAAAAGAGAAAAACACTTCTCCACTTTTCTACAGTCACATCTTCATGCATGCTGAAGGAATGCCAGAAAGAACCAATGATGGTAGAAGATAAAACGATGATTCCACACATCACAAACAAATTCATTTTCACCAATATATGACAGTCTCTTAAGGTTTAGAATCACATACCGTGCTATATGTAACAACATCAGGCATTAGACCATCTTCTTTCATCTTCTCAAACAGTTTTATGCTGCTATCAAACTTGCCTTTCCGGACAAGAAAACTGAGAACAGAATTACATAGATAGACATTGGTCTTGGGTGCTTCATCTTGAATGCTATTGTATATTTCTACAACCTTTAAAGCGTCAAGATTATTGCCCATGAACTTTATGAAACTGATGTAAGATGAAGCATTAAGCTTCCTGCTTTCTTGCATCCATACAAAGAGCTGCAATATTTGGTCAAGGTATTACAAGCATGAAAAATTACAGGAAGGGCAAATTACACTCTAGATGCAACTGTGTATGTGTCATTGGTCAGTGCATGTACAACACTACCTTTTCTATCCTGTTTCCCGTTTCTTGCTACTTCTTTTACTCTTGGACAAAGTAGATCAAAGATAAATGATTATCTTCATTCCATAAACCAATTTTAAGCTGGTAGGTCATTTAATGACGATTGACTTTCTTGGGTTATATATGATCTGTAAGTAAAAGTACCTGAGTAACGTCTTGTAATCTGTTAAGCTGTCCAAAGTTACGTAAAATGGCATTTAGGTCCTGCACTTTCAGCAGTTTTCCTACTCTGAAAATAAAAAAACAGTGAGTTTAATTAACTAAGCAAAAGCTTGACTCACATGAGAAAGTAGCCAGCTATACATTTATATATATATATATATAAATGATGCCACTGCATTTTGTACGCATTATTCATATTCAATGCAATTAAAACACTGAGGCAAGCAACCAGCAAGAATACAATTTTAGTTCTCAAAATAAACCAGGAAAAAAAACAATTTACACCTACTCACCAAACTCCAGTAAAAACAACGATACTCGTTAGAAATAAATACAGTGACAAAGTAATACCACGACCTGATAAGGCTTTCCATAAGGTAGAATACCTCGCAAGAGTTGAGTCCAAATCAGAAGATTGCTGAACTTCAGCTATTGCAGCTTGTCTTGCCGTTCTGGGCTTCGGTGGGTGCCTCTGAACTTCGATTGTGGTTCTACCAGTGGGCAGTTCGCCATTGCTGGTTCCAGCTATTTCCCCAGTAAGCGCTGTTGATGAACTACACTGAAAACGAACTGTTCTTGTGGCGGAAGGAGATGCAGAAGAAATTGATGAAGAAACTGGCGGATTGCGAAAGGCTATACCATGCCGTAACCCAATTCCCAGTACTGATATTTCCATTTCCACCTCTTCGAGACTTCGGCAGAGACGAAGTGGATTGAAGTCAGTTGTCTTCGCGCGATGTCTAGTGCTCGTTGAAAAGATCGAAATTTTAGTCATTAGTGGGCTGAACTAGGTCCAATAAATTATATTGGGCTTGTGTTGGGCTTTGAAGCCCATATAAGTTTTCTCAGCCTCACCGTCAGAAATACCCAATGGTTTTTGTACCAAAAAAGGAGCCAAAAAATTAGCGAGTAGGATAAGACCATTAGTTTTGATGGGAGCTTATTAGGGGTTTCTTTCTCCTTAGCCACCGAGTTAAGGTCGGAAACCATATAATGTGCGGGGCAGGTAAAAATGCTCATTTGGTCTTTAATAAAAAATTTTAGTTTGTTTACTTTAAAAACGCTTTTATTTTTCAGGTTTTTTTTTAAGTCTAGTATTACATCCGTTTCTATTTATAAGACTTCATTTATAAACTACAAGTAAGGTCATATAATTAGAATGATTTTTTCTCACTAACACTTTGCACTTTCCATTGCATATTTTATGTTAATTTTGAGAGCACACTAAAATATTGTGTTGCGATTAAAAGTCAACCTTAATTGAAGCGAAGAGTGTGTTTACTTCGTACTTTTTCACTTTGGAGTACTATATTACATGTACACCGTACAAGTGCAAATGTAGACCGAGATTTATGTTTCATACGCACACTTTCTCCTGTTCTTGTTGTAACCTCAAATTAATGATTTTACGTAGATTTAAAAAAATAAATTAAAATTAGTTATTTTTTAATTAATTCTTAAAAATATCCTTAATAGAGATAATTAAATAGAAAAGTTTAGTTAATTAGTTAAAAATTTTATTAGCAATAAAAGGTCCTCGTAATAATGACAAAAGGAAGAATGTAATAACAAATTTTTCTCGAAAAAAAAATTAATGACTCTCATTAGTCCACATGCATATAATTTATTACATTATTGCTTATCGACCCCAAAAAACAAAAAAGCTGCTTACAAAAAAGAACTTTTTTCTGCCTTTTAATATTTGGCATTGGTTTAGCGTTTGGGATAAAAACAAGTGGATAATCGTCTAACTTTTACATGTTGAACTGTGAATTACACTCACATCTACTATTGAAGTACTGATAAATAGGATCAGCAAGTGGCTGAATTAACAGAGTCCATGTATGATAACATCACAGTTGACTCCCTTTTTTATTAATTATTTTAACATATACAAAACTCATGTCAGTATAACAATTTGCTTTGAGCCAAACAAAATACATTCCTCTGAAGCCAAACTTCCCATTCCCAGAGAAGAAAACACCAGCAGAAATACAAATGATTTCTGCCCACTTTCAGTTGATTAATTTATAGTATTTTGAACGGAAAAAAGCAATCTCTGAATGTCATACTTGCACTAAACCCGGAGGAGTATAAATTTTGAACATAAATC
This sequence comes from Neltuma alba, assembly GCF_004799145.2. Lineage (NCBI taxonomy): Eukaryota > Viridiplantae > Streptophyta > Magnoliopsida > Fabales > Fabaceae > Neltuma > Neltuma alba. The sequence goes on from NW_021635279.1 coordinate 278,499, forward strand.
TTCTCCTTAGGAAGCAAAGATTCAGTTTTGAGGCCAAGGAAAGGAAAGGAGCAAGTGAGCCACAAGCACTGATGATGCATCATACGGGAACTCGGTATGATCGATCAACCATTTTCAGGATGAACAAGTTTCCTTTGTCTCCTCTTGATATCCTGTTATATGACGTGAGGAGAAAAGTACAATTAATACTTCTATTTGATATATGCCTTAGACAGTAGGCCACCCATGCTTTGTACAAGAATCCGACATGAGTTATGCTGTTCATAACTTATAAATAATGTGATTTTATATAGATTTTATATTATATATAGTGTATTGATAGACGTTTAAGAGTTAAGAATAATAATACTATGATACTACTCAAGAGCGATACACCCATAAATAGGGATTATTGCAACAAGTTTGATGTTACAATGACATATCATCAACAAAAAGGGGAAGTAAAATATTCTAAATACGCAACAAATCATGAAAGGAAAAAGTATAAATTTAGAGCAAAAAATCAGGAGAATCATAAGCACCTAGAAATCCTAATATTACAACAAAAGACTTGAAATTCTCACATTATGTAATGGTTTTGAGGATAGAGACAGACAAAAGAATAGCAAAATCACTAATATTAATCTGTCTTCTGTTAGAGGCAAGAATCTCACTCTCAACTCACTAATAGCCCGGCATAAAATATACTAAGATTTACTTAAGCAAGGATCTCACCTCACTAAATTTAGTAGCCTGAAGGAGAATCTCCAACTTACTGAATAAATATTTATTTCTCTCATATGTTAGCTTATAGGATGGCTAGCATATTTATAATGCAGAAATTACAATTGAATAAATATAAAATTAACTAACTATCCCTAATATCTTGGAACTAACAGAAAGAGACGTTGGTGGACCTCTAACAACCTAAAGTCCCCTTATTCAACGAATAATTAATAAAATCAATAAAACCTAAAAGACTCATTCAACTCTCCTAAAAAGATGCAAACAGACTCAAGCCCTACTGCAGTCTCCCTATTTCTTCTCTAGTGCGTTAATGTGCTGACTTGGAGTCCTATCATCTTCTCGCATGATCATCGTAATTATAATATTTATATCCCATCGATCCAAAGTAGAGATGAGAGAAGACGAGGTAACAAAGGTTTAGTGCTTGTCTACATATATAGGAGAACTTATGTTGCAAAAAGAAGAATTAACTACTTGCACCTCAAGAGGTTTCCGACTTATCACTGAACATATTTCTCAACGGACAAGAAATCTGGACGTGAATCAATTGTTGAAAATGTATTAAATAAAATATGGCACATAACTCACCGCAGCTCTTCATCTAAATATGTTATTTCCAATTCCCCACGGGCACTTTCAGGTGCCTTAACAGGTATCTGCATAGGTAAAACATGGCATTTATAATCATAGAAAGTTATACAATTTAAAGTCATAAATAGAACGACTCATCTCAAGCTCAGTGCAATTTTTTTATTATTTCAATATTTTTGTACACATTTCATTGGGCTCTGCGCAGTTTTTTCTCCCTCAACTTTTTTTCCGCAGAATTAAAATGCTTAAAAAATATAATATAGTCTTCCAAGAATTCAAGTTGTGATTCATCATGTGCATCACATGAGGAAAATATATTTAGTTTAAATTAATTTAAGCAGAGTTTTAATCTATATTAGGGTACCAATTCCAAGATATACCAAATTTAGACAGAGACTATTCAACTTGCTCAAAAGGTGATAATGCAATATGTGTGTGGTTTTCCTTTTTTTTTTTTGACCGGAGCGTGGTTTTCCTTGGAGCTTGTTAAATAATTAGCAAACACATTTCGCTCCTACATACAGGATACAAAGCAAGCATTGAGGCTCAAGAAAACTTACAAAACCTGCAATTTTGAAAGTATCGAATTTGACAGCCACTTTTCTTGTATTCAGAGGTGTTAAATCTGCTGTAACCTACAAAATATTATCTTTTATTTCTTTTTAAGAGAAACATGAGCGAATCACATAAATGTCTAACCACTTAGCTTCAAAATGCCTTACCTGGTTGAAGAATGGCCCAGACTCCATATTTTGAGCCCTCAGAGTATCTGCATTGATTGCTTGAAAATTTGTCCTTGATCTCAAAATCTTTGGCCTCTGTCATTGCATTAGCTACCAAGTCAGTGCAACATTTGTATGGAAAATCGCCCGTGACTTTATTAATGGGGGGAAATCAAAAGGGAAGGCATCAACAAAAAGCAGCAAATTCTAACTTTCCTATCTATGCATAGAAGACGAGCCTTTAGGTGATTTTTTTCCCCATATTATATAACTATAACTCAGATTCAGAACATAATTAGTTAGAGAGTCACACGTGGCAATAACATAAAATAGTTTCCATTTTTAGAAAGTAGAATTTTTTTTTTTGGGGGGCTACACTCTGTAAGATTCTTAACAACTCAGGAACATGCACTGCAGAAGAAATGAAAAATGCTTATTTTGGAGTTTCTTCAGTACATAGTGTTGAAAACTAGATCCATAGAAGTTAATGACTTCATTTATGGTTGTTCTTTCTAACAAGTATTGTCAAACAAATAAATGAAAGCAAAACTTCAAAACTACACAGTATCATCAGGGAGTTTATACTAACGACACATTTATAAATATACATAAATCTAAAACTCCCATTTTAAAAAAGCCATTTCCTGGAGTTATTGTTCTTAAAATTAAAAAAAGAATTAAAAGTAATCTTAATATTTTAAAGAGCAGACAATTGAAAATGCTCTCAGACAGAAACATAGGCAGCCAAGATATTAGTTATAGTGGGACAAAAGAAATGTTTACCTGGGTTTGTAAAATTGACCTTGAGGTAGTGTATATCAGCTCCCATTTTCCATCAAGTAGGCTAGATTTTAGTGGCTGCTTTGTTGGATTCACTGCTTCAAGTTTGCGTGCAATCTATTTAGAAATAAATTCCAACAATCAAGAATAAAGATGCCATAATCGTGCAAAATTAACACCATTGCCACTGAGAAATAGTCAGATATCCATGGTAGCGCATACTAAATTTGAATTTAATTTTTTAATTTAACAATGAAATTTGCATTTAAAAATACTATAATAAATATAAGAACTAAGATGATGTAAAATTAAGAATAAACTAAGGTTGGATCAATAACAGAAAGAAAATGAAGTTATATTGTTTAACCAAAAAAATAAATAATATTTCTGACACCCAACCCCATCAGCTGATTAAATTACTTCTCAGTGAGAAAGTGAGACTTCTCCTTGAAACAACCAAGTGAAAGTGTATTGTTCATTGCTGTCCCCCAACTACCCTATGAAAGTGGTCGAATTATGAGAGACGACAAAATGTATATTAATGGAAATGTTATTTTATTAATTTAAAATGTATATAATAAATTAATAATTAGTTTATTGCGATGCAAGGTAGCCTTGAAAATTGGAAGTTTCATTCTATTTTGAAGGTTATGCTATTATTTCACATGTATATCTAGTTCATCAACAGAGGGATTCTTATTGCTTCAAACAATTTATTACGGCATAACATGAAGCTTGTGTGACTCCACTCTAGAAAGATATATGCCTTCCATAAGACAGAGGACTCACAAAATTAAAAATTCACAGTGAAGCACACAACTATGGCCAAGTTAGTAGGAAGTTCGATAATCAATTCCCTCATCTTTGCGCCACAGAAAATAAGCAAAGCAACTGAAAAATGAACCCTAAAGCGAAACCCACCTGATCAACTCTTTGCTGGTCTTCAGGGGTAGCGTCAGCCCCTCGATCTAGCGGTGCAATGGCCTCGAGAAGCTCATCCTTAAGAGCCTCAGCGTCTTTTCCCTTTTTCAAGAAAGCGGGAAAGAAGGAGACTCTTGTCCTCCATTTCTGCGATGCCGAAGAAGAAGAAGCCCTTGAGAAGGAACGATGATAATGGCTGGTTTCGTTCTCATAGAGGCGAGACGTCGCAGAAGAAGGTGCTGAATGGAAATGGAGAACCTTTGGGGGCGAATTTTCGAGACGAGTGGCGTTGAGAACTGGAAGAACAAAAGGAGAGGATAAAGCCATTGATATTAGTATTGGCGTTCTTGGCGACAATGTCGTCAGTTGACAATGTCGTCAGTTATTTGTTATTTTAGTTCTATTTATAAATCATTTATTACACATTTTATATTATTATTTTTAATATAAAATCTTATTTAATTTTTATTTTAGTTCTAAACACAAGACCTCAATCTATTTTATTTTTTATATTTATGTATTTTTTTAATATAATTTTTTTAATAATAATTCTAATCAATACACTTGACTAACAATGATATTTTAGGAAAGACAGTATCTATTTATTACAAATAACTTACTCAAATTAGTCAACTAATTCTTATAATTAGGACCGGAAGTAGTATATATTAAGAAAAATCTTAAATTTTATTGATTCTTATTTAAAATTTAATAACTTTTTAATTTTATCCTTATCTAATATATATTATACCTCATACAAATAAAACTAATACAATAATAAATAAAGAGTAAAGTTATACATTCATACAAAAGATTTCTCTCAATACCTCATAAATAAAACCAAAAAAATATTTTCTTTTTTATCCTATAAATAAAACCAGTAGTTGATTAAAAAAGTTTTTTTAGAGAGAAATCCATAGATAAATGATAAATTAGTTTTACTTCTTTTTATAATATTTCATCTTAATCTGATTTTCAATATACTTGCTCCAGTTCTAAATATAAGACCCATTTTGTAGTATAATTTACACTACAAAATGGGTCTTATATTTAGGGATTACACTACAAAATGGATTTTATATTTACGACCGGAGGAGTAACATATTTGAAAAAATTAAAAAAGTTACTAAATTATTCAATTATAGTATATGTTACATGATCTCTGTAAAATAATTATGTATATTATTAAATTATATACTAATTTTTAAGTGAAAAAAATTAGTTTGGAATAAAACCATAAATATAAATAATTTGATAATTTTTAAAATTTTTTCAAACTAATTAAATGAGTATTATATTAAGGGTTAGAAGTAATAATATTTTTTATGTACTCTAACAAGCTTCTGTAATCAGTGTAAATCCTGTAAAATGAATATTTCATGTCATTTTTGCAAAACATTTTATTAAATTTATCTTCCAAATACATAACCATCCTTGCCATTAGCCGACTTCACCACCCGTGTCATTATCCTAGTCATTTGCCATATCACCTTCCATGTCATCAATATGTCTTAATCATCATCCATGTCGGCAATCTAGCCTCTGATCATTTCATCTAAACAAAGTCCTTTGGTTCTTTGAAGGGCAATAATTCGTTATCCAATCAAGTTTTTCTCCACTGATAAGAGATAAGATTATTTAATAAGCGTTGGCCCAAAAAACAAAAAAAATCATTTGATAGGGAATCCAATTTTTTTAACCTAAACAAAATTATTAATAAATTCCCAATAGCATATACTTTTATGAAGTAGGCAAAGGATTTTTTCCTCTTAATCTTTCTAATCTAAATAGTCTATTTATATAAAAACTCAATACTAATACTCATCCGATCCTAAATATAAAACTCATTTTATAGTGTAAATTATATTACAAAAAAGATTTTATATTTAAAATCAGAAGAATACATTACAAATCAACTCTTATACTTGCAAGCGAAGCTTAAAGTTCTTACTAATTTGAGGAGAAATAAGTTTAATACTACCTCCGGTCCTAATTATTAGGAGAAATAAGTTTAATACTATCTTCGGTCCTAATTATAAGAACTATTTGACTAATTTGAGGATTAAGAAAGTAAGTTGAGTTAGTTATTTGTCTTAAATAGGTATTGTCTTTCTTAAAATATCTTGCTAATTAAGTGTATTAACTAGAACTATCATTGTTAGAAGGGTTACTTTAGAAAAAAATATAAATATGAGAGAAAAAGTGAATTAAGATCTTATATTTAGGACCAAAATAAAAGTCAAATAGAGTCTTATATTAAGAACGGGAAGTAGTATGTATTAAGGCCTGATCGATGCCATTAGAAACATGTTCTTCGTAAAAAAGCATATTGTTATGTACTCGTTCTCATTAAATTTGTTGTATCTTCAGCCAATATCTATTAACTTTCCGGTTTTAAGCTCCCAGAAAAGTATTCTAATTCATTTTACTTGCATGGATTTCCATAGGTTTCTTAATTCTTACTTTCTTTGGTGATGGAAAAAAGAATTCATTTTTCTCACAGGAATCTTTGTATTTTTAAACTCTCACTTGACTATATAAGTATGAATCCGATTTTAAGGTTCCTTATGTGGTCAACTCTATTAAACATTTTCTCTTTTTGACCTGCATCGCTATAAAATATTTGTGAGTGCATATATACACACACATATCCATAGACAAAGATAGAGACGTAACTACCTATATTTAGCACGTGCAAAGCCGCCGGAGTTATCCGCGTCGCGCACCGCACACAATGGTCCAAAGGCAAGAATTGCAAATAAATGTGGCAATTGCGAAGGAAGCCAAAGCATCTACGCATACTCTAGTGACTTTCACTCGGTAATTATCTTCCTCTTCGCGCCGCTCCGCTCTCTGGAGCGTCTTGCTCCCATATGTTTGCTTCTTGATGATTGATCTCTCCGTATGAGTTTCTGTCTAGAATCCTGAAAACCCAGAAAGAAAAGTGTGCATGGAGATGGGGCCTAAGCTTCCATTGATCCACTTGGGAACATCTCCTACCACCAAATTTTATGTGATTTCTTACAACAAGGGAGAGTTTTGTAAATACAAATTCCCTGCAAGAGTAGTTTCAGAGCAGAAGTTCCCGTTCAAGTTCGTGCGACAATCTCTGGGGGATAGATGGAAGCTGAATGATATTAGCACTAGTATGTGATTTCTTTCTATTCTCTGAATTTTCATTTTGAAGTATGTTTGCAAGAATTGATTGTTAGATATTTGTGTTTATACTCGTGATTGTGTTATTGTGTTCATAACACAATCGTAGTCTCTTAGCTCATACTCGTGATTGTTAGCTAAATGGTTAGAAAGGAAACTCGTAGTCTCTTAGCTCATAAATGTTACTTGTCCACTCATTTTGATAGCTTCCTAGTTCCGAGGGTTCATTGTTCGCTTAGGCGAAGAGCGCAATAGCTCTACCACTGGCGGCCTATGATGTTTCAATTTTGGACTATACTTGGTGGAAGTTTCTTAGCTATTTGCCATTAGGATCTTCAATTAAATTATGACATGTGGAATTTTTTTTTTTGTCCAAAAAGATCCGATCATTCAATGATATAAAAATTTCCATTTGATGTGTGTTTATTAGTAAACTTGATATCAAAGATATACAGGTTGTACCCAAATTTTCTCCTCTAGTCTCAACCATAAGTGTGTGGCACAGGATTGATGACAGAGCTAATTGATGAAATAAACATGCACACTGAGAAAGGAACTGGTTAGAATGAAGTTAAAGACTAGAAAATCAATTACTTGGTATCCATATTAATGGAATGCTTTATTTAAACCAAAAAAAGGGAAATGCTACTGCAATAAAATTTGTCTCGCTGAGGCTTGGTCATTTGCATTGAACTACCAAGCTCGCACTTGTTTCTTGGCGAGGCAAGTGCCAGTTGATAAGGCTACTTTGTTTTCCTTTTTCGTTTTCTTGAAATAAATCTTTTATTTGCTTGTCTACTAGCTACGTGGCTATTTCACTTTTCCAACTGCTAGTCAAACTCTTGTTACTTGCACCATCCATTTCTTAACTGGACTTATGAATCAGTGAGCATTGACATTAGTCTAGCATGACATCAAACTCCTGGGTTTTTCCATCAGACTAATTATTATTATACATTAGTATATTTACCACACACCTCATTTTGGCTGTTCTCTAATTTTAAGCTTCATATTTCTTGAAAGGTTCAATCCAAGAAAGAATGAATATGTTGCTATCAAAGACCCAAGAGTTTTTGAATGAAATGTCTTCTCCACTTGCAAAATCTGGTCAAAATAGAAAGTCTGATCCTGAAGACGATTTTGGATTTCAAGTTATGGAAGACATATTTATGGTAGAGCAGACCATAGAACGCAGAACAGAAAATGGCATTCTTTCTCTAGCTGCTGTTACATGTATTGAGCAATTTAGCAGGTGAATGTGTGTGCCACATTTTCTCTCTTGTAATATTCTATTTTATTCTTAGATTATGCCTATCAAACTGATACAAAAATTATTTGACTTTTTCAAATAAGATATGCAGGATGAATGGGCTGACTGGGAAGAAAATGCAGAAAATTTATGAAGCTCTTGTTCCTGAATCAGTATACAGAGATGCCCGTAATTTGGTTGAATATTGCTGCTTCAGGTTCCTGTCAAGGGATAGTTCTGATATTCATCCTTCCTTAAAGGTACAGTATAATCTATGTAAGGATGATGAAGCGGAAATTTTTTGATGTTGCATTCTGAATAGTATAAACATTTGAAGGTCATTTCAAGGAAAAACAGTAAGAAATCCAACCCCCCCTCTGGGGGGGGCGGGTTTTTGGGTTTTATGTTTCATCTCTCATTACAAACATGAGGAAGAATATTTTGTTTACTTTATTCTACCCTCTTTCTTCCTGAAAGGTCTAGATTTCAATGCATATCTTTTAAAAGCCACAATATTAGGTTTCTTGTTTCTCTGTTGCTGCATATTTTATCCCTTCATTGCAACTTCTTCCTCCGGTCAATCTTTCTGCTCTAGTAAAAAATATCATCAGTCTTTACGTCAGATTGGTGATGATTCATATCAGCAAGCAATCTGAGGATTGTCACCCTTTCTGGTTGGACTTGGTAGATATTATATTCATATATGATGTTTGTTTGGAGAGGCATGGATTTTTTTTTTAAAAAAAAATCAAATTCCATCTCACCATTGATGCAAATGCTTCAAGCTAATCAGGCATCTGGTTTGCAACAGTGAGTGTGTCACAAGATTGTAATTCTGACAGGAGATGGAGGGAGGGAGAAAAGAGGGAAAGAGAGGCTAAAGGTCAGAGGGTACAAGAGAGAGCAGGGGAGCAGAGGGAAATAGAGGCTAAAGGTCAGAGGGTACAAGAGAGAGCAGGGGAGCAGAGGGAAATAGAGGAAACAGGATCGAACATTTCACTGTATTATTCAGATTATCATAGACTACAGCGGAGATCAATAGGTCTGTACATGTATTTATATAGGCAGCAATAGTCCCCGTAACCTACACTGCTAACTAACTAACTAAATCTTAGACTAAGTCTTGTGACTCCCCTAACTGCCCTTTATTGTTGTTGTCGTTGTTGTTATACAACAGAGTTTTAATAGTGTATAGTCGTGCTTATGCATCTCCAGCTTCTTTGCCTCCTGAAGAAGCCCATGTAAGAGTCCTCAGTCTTTTATAGCTAACCTTACCCATTCCCTCCTCTAGTTTGAGGAGCTTGTTCTCAAAATCCTTTGCAATTTCTATAATCTAGATTTGTGTCTTTGATTTCGTTCTAATGTTATATGGTGTATATTGATTTAGTCGCCAGTCTTTTTACTCATACTTGTGCTTTCTCTCATTATGTTCACTGTTACTGAAATCTCCTGTTAATACATCTTGGATTGATTGCAAATTTGTGCTTTGAGCACTTGCATCTGCAAATGATGAAATCACTTGGACTGGTCATGAGATTTTACAGTTCAATTGCCTTTGTTTTGTTTTACCTCGAGGATGTAGATTAAATTTGTATTTTTAACTGGTGGTGAGGATTCTTCTCCCCCATCCTTCCCTCCCTCTTGTGCAGGCACACCCATAATTTAATTCCACATAAAACTTTATGTTGTCATTCTCAATATTGTAATCTGGAAAGTGGACTGATGTGATGCCTGTTTATCTGAACATCATGGTGTTTGCAGGAACCTGCTTTCCAGAGGCTCATTTTCATAACCATGCTTGGATGGGAAAACCCGTACAGTGATGAGCTTTCAATCATGCCAGAGAAGGCGTCTTTTCAGGTCATTTCTTTTGTATATCAATTCAACTACTCTTGGAAATATTTATGTTCGTCTAGCTGCTTATGGAAGATTTGTGTAGCAAAAATTTGGCTCACCTGAAGCTCAGGTTGAACTTTAGAGGATAAAGTGCAAGCGGATAGCCATTGATGAGAAACTTAAGTCAGTCTGTTTCCACAGATTAATGTGTTATTGTCAGGCCTCTTGTATGTTATAAATTTTTACAGGATTGATTTATCATCATGGTTGATCCAGTTCACATTGTGTGAGCTTTACTTTAGAGGACCTGTTTCCTGTTAGGAGACATAATGGTTTAACTTAAAGCCTCCCATGCTTTGATTTTGTCTACCTGACTTAATGTTGAAATTTTGAGGATGGAAAAGTGAAATTCACTCCTACTAAGGTTCATTTTCTCCCTTAACTCTATTGATGCCTTTGTTTATTTATTTTGGGTGCAATCTGTTTCTTTATTTTATGCAATTTTTTAGACTTTCTGTGAAGAGGGAAGGGCAAGTGCATTTGGAAACTTTTTATGTCAAAGTTATCAAATAATGAATCAGCCTCTTACTACAATAGGCATTGACTAAGAATTATCATCTATAGGATGGAAAGTCGATTTGGAGTAAGATAGCTCAGCCAATTTATTGCATAAATTTAATGAATGATGTCCTGTTTAGAAATTTTGGTCCAAGTTTTCTTGCATTTTTAGATTTTTTTTTCCCACTTCTTTCTTTTATGTGATGATTTAGGGAGGGAGGAAGAACGTTGGATAATTATTTCTTATTGGCTCTGCAGAGTAAGCTTGTCACAGAAGAGGCTTTTGTTCGGATTGCTCCTGCTGTCTCTGGTGTGGTTGACCGCCCCACAGCACACAATCTATTCAAAGCTCTAGCCGGTGATCAAGGGGGAATCTCTTTGAGCTTGTGGCTGACTTACATCAACGAACTTGTCAAGTGAGTTTAATCTTTTGGTTGGAGATATGATAAATCTCTTGCAAAGGCATCCAAGCAACATGTGGTTCTGATCACACAACTTACAGAAAGATAAATGGATTAACAAATTACCAATCTCAAGCGCATCTAGTGCAGTAGGCACTCTGTGTATTTGGATCTGGTTAGTTATGGTCATTAAATAGATCGAAAAAAACAGAATTCCTTTTTTCTTCCATAGATGACATTTTTTGTCATGAAAGGAATTTCAGAACTGTCTATGTCCCATTTTCATAGATATGGTGGATGCTCCTCTTCTAGTCTCTTCTTTTATTAGTTCCTCTAAACTTTTGTAATCATGTCACTTTAGGCCCCTTTCATTGTTATTCAAATTTTTAATCTAGTACACTGATGTTTATGCCAAGATATCTCCTGAGTAGGTACATCTCCATCTCCTGTTAAAAAGATTATCGAAATTTTTGCTTGCATTGTCTTTCTTATGGTTTGTTCTGTCTACATAGTTGCTTGATTCTGGTGGCTTGCTCTTTAAAGTATTTAAACAATCTGTTACTCTAAGATAAATATGCTTAACTTGTACTGGTGTTTCTGTAGAGTATATGAAGGACATAAGTCATATCATATTCCGGAGTTTCCTCAACTTTCTGAGGAGAGAATTCTATGCATTGGCTCCAACAGCAAGCGGCCTGTTCTAAAATGGGAGAAGAATATGGCATGGCCAGGCAGATTCACTCTTACTGATAGAGCCATCTATTTTGAGGTATTTCATAATTTCCTGAGATGCTGATATGTTATATTTTCGTAGACTTTGATATTTGCATGATTACATCCTTTTAAAATATGTAATCCATGGATTCTCCGATCTATTTCTCATGCTATTGCCAAAATTTTATAGAAGGTCATCCTCTTACCATTGAAAGGAAGGGATCTCAGAAAAAGAAGTCCTATGATTAGTTTTGGTGTCTGTTATGGCACAGAAAGTTAGATTTTAACTGGAACAAAGTCGAATGCTGTGACATCCCAAAATATCTCTGAATAGTTACGTGCTGGGCTTAGTTGCATGATTTCCCCCCTTGCCTATACGGGCTCTTCTTCCATTTGGGATCCTTTAGTATTTACTTACTCTAGCTATGTTTCCAATACTTGCAACATAGTTTCTGGTAATAAGACCACCGGGGCCTGTTACATTTTGATGGAAACTTTTTTAATGAACAACAAAAATTTGTGGGATGAAGAGATGATTATGAGGAAATTGAGAAATATTGTAAAGATGAAAAAATAATGGTAAGATATGAAGAAAGACGGCAAAGAAGATGGTTCTCTCTAATGTCATTTGTTAGCCGACAGAAATCACTTTTGTTCATGCCGGAAATGCTTTATTGATATATAAGTATGTAACTCTATTGACCATTTTTAAATCTATGTTTCAGACTGTTGGCTTATTGGGAGAGAAGAAAGCCATGAGATTGGATCTTACGCATGAAGGATTACGGGTGGAGAAAGCAAAAGTTGGACCTTTGGGGTCTTCTCTTTTTGACTCTGCTGTTTCTATTTCTCTTGGCCCCGACTCCGAGTAAGATCTTCTACAGTCACTGAATCATGTATTCATGGTGTGATGCAAGACCAGTAAGAAGAAAAGGAGGAACATGTATAATAAATAAGGGACAATTAAATTATTACCAAAAAAGAAAAAGAACTTTATGAATCAATCAGTCTGAGCTGTCTAACCCTAGCTATTAAGGGTCTTATATAGAGCCCACAGATGCATTAAAATATAAGATGATTGGACAATCTAAAATACAAGATTATAGGAAAATCTTAATAAATAATTAAATAAAATCCTAACAGATTGTTGAAGTAAGTCAATGTATAATAAATCAAACCACAATCCTTAGATATTATTTTTTCACGCCCAGAATATATCTTGAATAATTTATCATTAGGTTGTCATGCAAACAAATAATGCGTGGCTGATAATCCAACAAAATCTAATGTTCTCAAGTGAGATAACTCAAAAGTTTTCATGTCTTCTCTTGGCCCTTTAAGAGCATGATTATGGTTTACAATTATACATCTACTTTATATCCAGGGATTTTTGGTTTCCTTGCCTTAGGGATTCTAATTTCTCATACAATTATAAAACTACGTCATATCATCATGTCCTTCTTAGCTGGATAGTGGTTCTCCTACAATTTTACAAAATTCTTATATTTGTTTTTCTACTTTTATTCGTGTTCAGGTCACACACATGGGTGCTTGAATTTGTTGACTTGGGAGGTGATATGAGAAGAGATGTTTGGTATGCATTATTAAGTGAAATTATTGCTTTACACGAGTTTGTACGTGAGTATGGACCCGATGATTCTGATGAATCATTGCATGATGTGTATGGTTCCCGCAAAGGAAAGGAAAGAGCAACAGCCAGTGCCATTAACGGTATTGCCAGGCTTCAAGTCCTCCAACACATGCGGAAGTTGCTAGATGATCCCAGCAAACTTGTTCAGTTCTCATATTTGAAAAATGCACCACATGGTGATATTGTCCTTCAAACTTTGGCTGTAAATTATTGGAGTGGCCCTCTAATTACAGGATTTATGAAGACCCGAAATAAACCAACTCAAGAGACCAGGCCTTCTAATGAATCACCTGATGGTCGTAACCATGCTTTTGACATAGATGGTAGTGTCTACCTACAGAAATGGATGAAATCTCCTTCTTGGGCATCTGGTGCTTCCACAAATTTCTGGAAGAGTTCTTCAACTAAACAAGGTTTAGTATTAAGTAAGAATCTAGTTGTGGCTGATTTATCACTTGTAGAAAGAGCTGCAATAACGTGCAAGAAAAAGCACCAGGCTGTAGAGAAAACTCAAGCTACGATTGATGCTGCAACTCTACAAGGCATACCCAGTAATATTGATCTTTTCAAGGTTGGTAATGTTTCGTTTGGTATTCTCTCTTATAGTTCGCTTTTGGTTCTTTCCGAGCAATTCTTTTAATGATAGATCTCTTTCAAAGTAGTAATCTACGTAATCATAGAAACTTAAAGTGAAACTTTCAGATTGGAATATACAGATTTCGATTTGAAATCTTGTTGATTGATATTATTACCATTTCTGATAAATTCTAGACACAATCGGTGTTGCTTGATAGCATTAGGAATAACCTGAGTTTGAGGAAATTCCGCCTGAGAACCATGTAAAGTAATATTTATAATAAAAGGCACTAAAAGCTCTTATAAGGCTGAACCTACTACTGATGCTTTCTAAAGTTATCATTGGTGCCATCTAAAGATGCAATTTGTTCTTTCCAATCTTACAAAAATATTCAATGCATTCATCCTCTCGATTTTGAAGTCACTCATCATGCTCAAAAGTTTCTTTTTAATCATTCTACCACTCTATTGAATAAATATTCTTTATTTAATGAGAGAAGGACCCTGGTCAAATTAATTCCATGCCTATTGCCTCGACAGCTGATTTTTGAGGAGTTAGACAGTTTTATGTGACCACCTTTTTCTGGATCATGTGGGCATCCTTGGTTACATGCGATGCTATACGTTGCCACAATGCCACTTGACAATCCTTGCAATTTGTAGTAGAACAAAGATTCCCTTTTCTCTTTCATTTTACTCTCACGATCTAAATAATAACATGCCAATACATGCATCAATTTTGATATTGCACTGTTGCTTCTACTTGTCCTAATTCTTATGTGATGATGAATGGCATTTATGATGGATGAATAATGATATACTACCTCTGGTCCTAATTATAAGATCTCATTTGTAGGCCATAAACGAGGTCTTATAATTAGAACTGGGGTCGTAGTCAATTGCAGATTGAGTATGGCACAGTTTTGTAGAAGCGTTAAAATTTCACCTTGACTAGGTCCTGGTTACTAGTGCTCCTTTTTGTTCTATTCTTTTAGTAACATCCCAAAATCATAAACTATTAAATAGAGACCTTGTTCTTGTGCAGGAGCTTGTGTTTCCTCTGAGCTTAACTGTGAGAAATTTTGAGAAATTAAGGCGCTGGGAGGAGCCACACATGACTGTTGCATTTCTGGGAGCTGTCTACACAGTAATTTTTAGGTAGATCCTTTCCCCTATTAACTTATGTTTCTTGTGATTGTTTTCTTTATCTCATCTACAACTGTGGTGAGTCTCAAGTTGATGTGAAGCTTCATTGACTTACAGGCATTTATTTGCTGAATTTATTTTTTATGGAAAAATGTATTGTTGATAAGAGAAAAACAATACACTATAAAAGACAAGATATCCCCCCTAAGAAGAAAATTACAGTCTTGCCATGCTTACAACTTTGAAGTGAAAAATTGCAGTCTCCCAAAAAGGAAAAATTTATACCAAGTTAACGACTATGATGACTTTATTCTAGAATACCACCTTCATATATGGGAACCCAAGACAATGTTATATATGAGATCATGTAAATTGCCCAATATACCTACAACCTTTCTCTCCAATGGGCCCCTATTTTCTTGGAAAATTTAGTTATGACTTTACTCAGTTTTTATTGAGTAGTGTTAAGTTATAATGCAGATTTTGACCTTTCAACTTATAAACAGTATTCACATTGCTCTCTCCATCTTCGATATCCGATAGAGATCTGAAATTTTTGCATTGATCTCTTGCTCTGCTGTTTCAAAGATTTGGAGTTCATGAAAGTGAAAAGGTGTGCTAAAAGAAATGTCCTGGACACACTTATCTGTCTACCTGTAGTACATTTTAACTTGTAACAGAAGTTTTTATTGTTTGGTCATGTATGCCTTCCTTACGGAAACTGAGTTCCCTTCTCTCCATATTAACTCGTCACTTAAAAGTTTCTTCTGGGCCGTGATACATATCTTCTTTATGGACTTGCACTGAAGGCCTTTTTTATGATGGAACATAGTAATAAAATCCGTTTTTTCAAAATGTACTTCAGTGGTTGATTTTGAGCTAATTGCTTAATGGATACCTTTTTTCCTTTATTTGGTCAAAGCTGAATGAATTCTTTATCCTTGTATGTTATTGTACTCTGAGCTGACGTATATATGTTGATTTTCCCTACCAGAAACTTGCTGTCATATGTTTTTCCCATAACGCTGATTATTTTGGGAGCTGGAATGCTGACAATCAGGGGGCTGAAGGAGCAAGGCCGTCTTGGGCGGTCTTTCGGTAAAGTCACAATACGTGATCAGCCTCCATCAAATACCATACAAAAGATAATTGCTGTAAAAGATGCCATGCGTGATGTTGAGAGTTATATGCAGCAAGTGAATGTTGCACTTCTCAAAATGCGTGCTATTTTGCTCTCAGGTCATCCACAGGTACAATAATGTGGATAATGGAAAATTATTTATGTCGAACAATGTCTTGGCCTCATGATATTGTTTGTTTTGGTGGCTTTTAAAATCCCGTCATTGATGTAAATTCATTTTGACCCATTTCAGGTGACTACGGAGGTAGCGTTGCTGCTGTTATCTTCCGCATCTGTTCTCCTCATTGTCCCATTCAAGTACATTCTTTCCTTTCTTATCTTGGATCTCTTTACACGAGAGCTTGAGTTCAGAAGAGAAATGGTAAAGAGGTTCATTAGTGTGGTGAGGGAGCGTTGGCATGCAGTCCCTGCTGCCCCTGTGGTAGTTTTACCATATGAAAATGATGAGTCCAGATCAGCAAGCCCGCTAAAGGAAACTGAGGACCAAGAAAAACCACGAGGAAATCAGAATGTTGTTAGGTCCAGATAGACAGCTGCGCCATGATCATGGTTGTTCATAGAATATATAGATGTAATTTTCTGTCAATTCTTTTGTAAAGCAGAGGACGTTTGTGTACTAGTTTGACTCTCTTCGATGAAATGCTTCATCTGATCAGTCCAGTTCTGTAGCAGTTAGGTATAGTTTTCAAGTGCTATTATCGAAATTTCCAAAAAAAACACGGCATGGTACATCCCAATAGCATACCGCTCTGTATTTTATGTTTTTATTGGAGAAGTTTATGGCACACATAATAGAAAAAGTTTAAGTTTTGTCTACGTGTGATAACAAAGCTATTTTGTATGGGCAACACAAGCCTTGTTGGATTTTCTCCTCCATATGATATGCTAATTCGTCCAAGGGGAATCAAAATGCTATGAAGATGAATTATGCTGTGAGAGTGGAAATTGTATTCTTAGGAGACAAAGGATTTCTGGAGCTAATAGATGAGGTATTTGTCTACTCATTTTATTGCTCCACCCCCATTTCTTTTCCCAGCCCAACCTCATGGATGAAAGTCTCAGCCTGCAGAAATTTTTCCGTTTGATTCAGTATGTTGCATTTTCTTTTGATGCTTCTTTTGGGGGACATGTATCTTCTATACGTTTAACTGACTGCTAATTTTTTATGCAAATAGCTTCCCACATCAGGTGTGTAGAACTTTTTATGCAAATAGCTTCCCACATGAGGTGCGTAGAATGTTGGGACCTAGTCTCCATTTGGCAAGTTATTATGACTACTAATTGTTAGATTGCGTCTTTTTCAAATATGTCCACCATATCTTCCACAGCTTGCTATCGGAAACAAGCTCAAATTAAAATTTTGAAACTAGCTCTGCAATTGATCGAAATAATCTTAGATTGCAAGTGGCCTAATGCCAACAATGGCATTATTCACCTACCTGAAAAGGGGAGGTTGCTGATTCAACCCATAGGTGGGTCTGTGAGTGTGTGTGAGTTCTCCTCCCCCTATAGGAGAGGATTGTCCCTTTCAAAAAGGAAAAAAATTGAAGAAAAGTAACCAAAGAAAGAAATAGTCTTAGATATGTTTCACACTTCCATTCAATGCCTTATAGAAGCCCTCACTAGGAGTTTGAGAAAAGAATTGATTATAGCTTAGAAAAATGTGCGTACAGAAGCCGCGAAAAAGGCCGGCGGACATCTTCACTTCACTTTGTGGTCCAAAAAAAAAAAAAAGTAACTAGTGAAGGTGTTCGCTGAAAAGATATTCAACATGCATGATTTGCCTGCCATTAATACACACAGACACATACTCTTGTATGTAACATTATTAGCATATGCAGATCGGAGGAGGAAAGGACAACACTTCACTATAACACCATATGATATTATATTGATTATTGACGTACATATATAAGGAAGAGGTTGGCAAAAAAAATGAGGAAGAGGAGAAATAAAACACAAACTGAAATTGGCCTGGAATCAAAGGAAAAGGAGAGAGGGAGAAAGAGAAAACAGAGAAGATTAAAGAAGGGACGGCTGCAGAAAACAGAGAAGATAGAAGATGAAGGCACCTCTCAACAGAGTGAAAATACTGGACAAGATAGAAGTTTAAGACTAGGTTTAGGCTGCTAATACAAACTTTGGATTGACAAAATTTAAACTAATTTTTCTTCTCTTATCATATAATTATTGTTGTTATCAAAAATTTTAGTGGGCAATCATGAACTTCTAGATACCTAATAAATTTGAAATGTGTCAAGATTTAAAATCGATTTCCTTTTATTATCTTCTTTATATATAAAACAGTTGGGGGGTGTTGACGTTTGCATCATCATCCTTTGTCTGTTTCTTACTTTTCCTTTAATAGGAAAAGAAGATATGGGTTTCATGTTTTCATGGGAAAAGTGAAAACATGATGACTTCATTCCGTAAGAGACTCGTCCTTCTTCGCGCAAGAAAACTGTACTGTTGATTTGTGGCGGATGGTATTTTAATTTGCGAGAAAGGAAATCTATTATATTACTAATCCACCTCTACACGTTAATAATTCACCACTTGCATGTAAATAACTTATTTGAGATTTTGAGTTAAAACTAGGCTATAAAAAGAAACAAATAATAGTGTGTGTGTGTATTCTATTGTAGTGCTCACGAAAATAAACGGAGCAAACAAATTAAATAATAAAAATCATGCCCGACTGCACGCGGCTGTGGCCGTGCTTGGAATCGCACCAACGTATAGCGGCACAGAATCTCTCCTATTCTTTCCCGTCCTCTTATCATCCTCTTCCCCAGTTATGACCGTTAATTTCATCTAAGGGCTTAAAACCAACTCACTTGTCATAGCAACGTCGTTTTGCGGAGTATTCCCCCCCCCCAAAAGACTTGTAAGCGCCCGCAATTCAACCCTTCACTTGTACTCCTCCGGTCCTTATTATAAGACCCAATTTGACTTTTTATTTGGTCCTAATTATAAGACCCAATCCATTTTGTCTCTTATATTTATGCATTTTTTTCCAAGATAATCCTTCTAATAATGATAGTTTTAGCCAATATACTTAATTAGCAAGGATATTTTAGGAATGGCAACACTTATTTATTATAAATAACCAACTTAACTTACTTCCTTAATCTTCTCAAATAAGTCAATTGGGTCTTATAATTAGGACCGGAGGAGTATTATGTATCAGCGTTACAGCAAAACAGCCGTGGCCTCCACTTTTATTAGACACTTTGGGCTTTCTGGCTTTGATTTTACAAGCTCGCCCAATCCTAGAGCAGTAGTGTCCGTCTTTGATAAATTTTTTTTTTTTTTTTACAATGATTGAATTGAACAAGTACATGTATCATGGCTTTCTTTGGTTTTAAAACTGAAACACCCAACTTGTATCTGCAATTGAGGCAAAAGATAAATGAAAAAAATTAGTTTTGAAAGAAAAGAAAATTAGTTAAAATAGCCCTTAAATGAAATTAACAGTAAAGGATGATAAGAGGACGGGAAAGAATGGGAGAGGTTACGTGCCGCAACAATATGCTTTTCAGTTATATAATACTACTATTGTTCATTCCCCATGACCGCCGTATAGCCAATCATGTATCGCCAAGTGGTGTACGGGAAGAGGACATTTAATAATACCTTTGACGACGACATGTCTGGATGGTGATTGGTGAACTCCGAGATAAAACATCGGGACAACCCCGTGATGCTCGAATTGACGACGTTCGATATAAGAGACTCTTGCATGCTGACAAATTAATGGTTTTCTAAGAAAATAACGCAAGAAAAATTCTTCGTGGACGGAGTGACACGTAAGATATGGTCGGACCAATATAAAAATGACAGGTTGGGTCTCACTACTGCTGTCTTCCTTTTCCCCATGTTCCCCGCTCGCTTCTCTTCTTACCCAACTCTCTTCTTTCAGCTTTCCTCAGGCTTCACGGTTCCCTCTTTCCCCTTGGCTCTTACATTCATCATCTTCAATTTTTTTCCCCTCCAACGAAAAACGGCCTGGTCACATGAGAGGGAAAAGGATATCAAAATAAATTATGTAGGTACTTCTTGTTTTATCTTTTAATTGTTAGCATTATAAGGACCTAATATTAAAGACATCAAGTTTTATAGATAATTTTGTTAATGACCCTATAAGAGTTGTTGATATCGTTACATAACTTCTTAACCGTATTTTTAAAATTGTAAAAATACCACCTTTTGAGTTTCTTGAAAAACATGTTATTAACTGTTATGTTAAACTTGTTAATAATGTTAAAGGATTTGTTGATCGCGTTATTAAAGTTATAAAAATATAAATTTTTAAATTTTCTGAAAAATTTATTGTTAAATAATATAACGAACTTGTTAATCATATTAAAAAACTTGTGAATCACATTATTAGACTTCAAAAAATTTCAAAAATATAGTTTTCAGCCACCAAAGCTCCAGTGACCGATCATCGGCTAGCTGTTGGAGCTCTAGTGATTGATTGGCCTGCAAGGGAGCTTGATGATTTTTGAAAAAAAAAAAAAGGAGCAATTTGGTCTTTCCGTTAAATTTTAAAATTCTAATTTGATCATGTGTCTTTAAAGGGATATTTTCATTATTTAGATGACCAAATAAAAATTTTCAAATTTAAATATTATTTTTATGTCATTGTCTCATTAATTAATTAATCAAATTTAGGGGAGAGCAGCGTCAGATTGGATGAGAAGATTAAAAAAAAAAAAAACAGAGAGGCGGTCCGGTCACACGCCATCCCCGGATAGCCAAAGCTTCCATCCCACTGTGAACTTTCAAGGCTTCGGGCTCGCCATGTTTAGGCCTGGCCCACTCATGACAATTCGATGAATCTGGTCATAAATACGCCCTCCGCCCTCGCACGTCCAACCCCCTCCAACCCTTAGCTTTTTCCGTCCATCGATCTTCTTGTTTCTGCGTTTTCCCACGAACACGATGAAGCTTTCATCATCAATAAGCTACTACCTGGTGAAGCAACCTGCCATTCAGAACTTCACATGGATTCGCAACGAAACCCCAGCGTCATCTTTTCAGTTTCCTGTCATCACCGTCATCTGTTACTTATGTACCATCTTCTTCCTCACTCGTGGCTTTCGCCTCAGGCTTCCTCCGCCCATCATCAAACCCATCACAGCCCTTTATGACACCGTCATTCTCCTCCTCTCCTTCATCATGGCCCTCGGTTGCACCTTGTCCACCATGTCCCATGCACCCGACCTCCACTGGATCATCCGCTTCCCGCCCAACACCCCACCCTCGGCCCCGTCTTCTTCTGGGCCTACGTCTTCTACCTGTCGAAGATCCTAGAATTCGTCGACACTCTCCTGATCCTCTTGTCAGACTCCATCCAACGCCTCACGCTCCTCCACGTGTCCCACCACGCCGTCGTGATCCCCATGTGCTACGTTTGGCTCTGGACGTCTCAGTCGCTGTTCCCGGTGGTGCTCGTGACCAACGCCTCCGTGCACGTGCTGATGTACGCCTACTACTTACTGTGCGCACTCGGGGTCCGCCCCAAGTGGAAGAGGTTGGTGACGAGCTGCCAGATCGCTCAGTTCCGCGCCAGCTTCGGGGCTTTGGCCCTCATGCTGGGCTACCACGTTTTCGGGCCGGGTTGCTCCGGAGTTTGGGGCTGGATCCTCAACATCCCCTTCTTTGTTTGGCTTTTGTTCCACTTTCTAATCTTCCGCGAGGTGGCATACAAGTCAAAGTCCGAGTAGAAAGCCAGCGCCCCTCTGTGGTGCAGTAGTGGCTTCATGTTGTCTGTTTTCTGAATTTTCCTTTTTATTTTCTCTTTTATGTAGCATATATGGTATGTTTATGTAATGGCTTGCATGTATAATGTGATGCTTATATATATCGTGGATTTTATTATATGTATGTTTTGGTACGTTGATTCTAGCATTTGAATTATATATATGCATCTTTTTCCAGGAATTTTGCGTATTGTTATTCCAGATTTAAAGCAGGATATATAGCTGAATTTATATTCTTTCAATTTTTAGGACCTATTTCATTTAATGCCCCCAGTGCTTGTTTTATATGATGATGATGATGATGATTTGGTGATGATGATGTGTGCGTGATTGTACAAAGTCAGACCAGAATCATCTGGGCATGATTTAAAGCATGATTTTATAATATTTAAAAAGTATGATGTCCGCAAGTCGGATGCACCCATAATCATCACTATATAGACCTTTTCTCTCTCTTTAGAAAAATCTCCTCCATCCATTTAATTATTAGGGTCATAAACTTGTCGACATATATATCTTCGCACGGAAGAAAACTTATTTCAAATTCTGGTATTTCAATTTGAGCCCATATTGCGTCCGCGCGCGCGCGCGCGTGTTCATTTATTTATTTATGGAGATTAGAACTGTCTTTTTTGGGGGCGATCAACGTTAACATGGGAATAATCAACTCTGGGGGTGAATCGGGCTCCAAAAACTTGATTGGTTTACGGTTGAGCAATAGCAGCAATAATATAATCCCAATTGTGACATAGTCAATCTGAAGTTATAGCCAGAGACACGTTAAGCATATATACAACCCACACGTACATAATAAAACAAATTAGAAGCGAATAAAGAAATAGGGCCGCAATAGAAGCAAAATATCGATAGTGTGAGTTGCCAAAAAAATAATTATTTGACCCAAGACACCTAACGTCATTGCCCCTCCCGTAATATAAAATACATATATAATATTAACGACGTTGTGGTCCCCCTATCACGTCCACGTCGATCATGTTTACACGTCCGCTCGCGCATGTATTTAGTGGCACCACAATCATTTTGAGGTGGGTGGGTGGGAATCAAGAGATCATATATGCTAACCTAATTAGTGCATGCAATGCAAGGATCTTTGGTCCCGAAATATTAAAAATGAGGAGTAGAAATTGAAATTAAGATTGACAAAATCTATTAAAAGAGTAGTTAATATAAAAGATTGCTTGTTATATGAAATTAGACAAATTCATATATATAGGATTGGGAAATACCATGGGAGAAGTGATATTTCTCAATCTCACTTTTATAAATTTGCCTAATCAGCTAATCCTATGTGAGAAACAATTACTCATGCTAAATATTTTTTAATAATTTTTCAATTACAATTTCAGTCCCTATTCTTTATTTTCAATACTTTGTAGCAAAGAAAACTTTTGTTCCCAAAAACTTGGCGGTCCTTTTCAAACGACACTGGTTTATTTTCTAACTGAAGAAATTAAAAAGTAACACATTCGAAATCTGGTGTATAGTCTGTACATTGGAAATTAATTAATAATGTGTGGTTGGCTTAAGTTGTTTGAGCCTAAACCTCTAACCTTCAACTTGTGTTGGATTTAGCATTTTCTCTCCGCGGCTAGGTACTTTCATTTTCTCTTTCTCCCTTCCTCATAAATTGGAAAATATTAGCCATAAATAGTGATGTGTGTGTATAGATATATAAGATATAGGATAAAACAGATTAAATTGCATACACACACACACATATATATATAAGTGAAAAGGAAAGAGAAGATAAAGTGTAAAACTAGTCATTTGAGAGATATGATTATGTCTTAGAATATTTCAAATTATCTATAATATTTATTTATAGACTACAAATGAGACCTTATAATTAAGAGCCGATGTAGCGTGTGTGTGTGTGTATGTGTATGGGGAGCAAGTGAACATCATCTGCCCACGCGGGAGTATCTAAGTGGAGATTTTTCAGACTACGAAGAATCTAATACTGACTTGGTTACAAAGTTCAGATATTAAGAATGTGTTTAATATGTTTTTTTGCCAACGTTAAGAATGCGTTTAATACTTCATGCGAAAACTAATTACTCGTATATTATAAGTTAATAGAATATGTTATCACTTATTTGGAGCCCATAATATACAGTATAATTGAGCCTATATATTATGGCCCTGTTATAAGATTATTTAAGAAGGAGCTCCTTATGAAAAAGTACGTGATTTGCTTCCCCTTGATTGAAAAACCATGTGATTTGCTTCTCTAATGATATGAAAGTTTTTTAGGAAGTTGACTATTCTATCTTCTTTATAAATAAATAAGTTAAAAAAATCGAAAATGTTTAATTAGTGGCCACGTATCTTGTGAAAGATTCAGCCCAGTAACAAATACTCCTCTGGTCCTATTTATAGGACAGAGAGAGAAGATATTTTTTTGTTTTATTTATAAGACACTAAGAAAAAAATTTTATATTGATGTATAATTTTATCCCTAATTTATTATTGTGTTGGCTTTGTTTATATGAGATATAATGTATATTAAATAAGGATAAAGTTGGAAAGTTATTAAATTTTAAATAAAAGTTAATAAAGTTTAAAGTTTGTTTTGGTCTATATAAAATATACTAGAAGTATTTTATAAATAAGATCAGGGGAATAAGTTATTTTACGATCGTGAAGTATTATACATGGGCGAATGTTTATGACGTTACCAATCACGTCAATTCCCCTTGTCCTCTTTCTCATTTATGCAAGAGAAGCTTTGAATCTGTTGACACCTCTACCGAAAAAGTGAATAGAATTACTTTTAAAAAGTTAATTCATTTTCTTTCCTCAGCGATTCTCTCCTCTACCCTTCTCCATTATGCCTTCCGTAATCCGTACCCTGTTTTTTTTATCACTAGCATTATATTTTTTAGAGGATGTTTGGATGGAAACCAAACTATAGTTTCAGAAGTGATTTTACGATTGAGGTAAATATGTGGAGGAGTTTATCTCGATTTCCAGAAAAGTGTTTCTGAGAAGCACTTTTCAGGGTATCCAAACACCCCCTTAGTCTAATAGTTCAAAACTTCAAATTTAGATAGTGTTTGGAAATCCTAATAATCACTTTTAAAAAGTATTTTTATACAAATTGAAATAAAACTTCTCTCATATATTTATTTCATATACTGTAAAATTATTTTTAAAATTATGATTTGATTTTCACCCAAACACCCCCTTAATATCTTATAAAAATATATATTATTGTAATTTTATTTAAAAAATACATCTATAAATTTAAAACTGTTAAAATTGAACACCATGCGAGTTTGACAGATTCTCAACTCCTTCTATATATGAATTCCGTTATAGAATAACAATATTTTTAATATGTAAGTTAATTGACTGATAGCATATGTACTAATCGACTTTTTAGAATCCTCTTTTAATATTAGGAGTTATATATCACCGGAAGGCACCGTTTTTCTTTCTTTGTTTTTTTTTTTTTGCCCCTGAAAAAGGCGCTTTTCTTCTTTGACTCTCAAATTCTTTTCTGGTCGGATGATTAAATTTTCATATATATATATATATATATATATATCAAAGCTCTAAGTAGACGTAATAATTATATATTTTTTCAAATATCTTAAAATAAAACTAATTAAAACCTTTGGGTACCATAATTAGATGCTGAAAGAAAGGCTTGGAAGAGAAATTCCAAAATTTGTTTGGTTTTGCAGTTTATCTTCATGCTCTCATCTGTTTGTTATTGCCCCATCAATATAATTCCAGCTTCAATATTGAGAATAAACTAAGGGTTAACTTTTCGAAGGTCCTAGCACTCAACTACATGTTTTGATATGTGACATAACAAATACTACCCACACTTCTAAATATAAGAGCTAGTTAACTAATTTGAATAGTTTAAAAAAATAAGTTAAGTTAGCTATTTATAATAAAAGTTGCCTTTCTTAAAATATCCCTACTAATTAAGTATACTAGAACTACTATTATTAGAAGGATTATTTTAAAAAATAAATAAAAGTCAAACGAGCTCTTATATTAAAAATTGGGGGTAATATGTTATACCTTGAATTACATCAATTTTCTGAAAAACAAATCAAAATTAATAATAAAAATATATAATAATATTTATTTTTATAAGATATTAACACTACTACAGAACAACATAATAATTGACGATTATTTTTGGTCGTATTTGCTGGTTATAAACCGTCAAGTATACATGCGTCATATATTTGGATAGATAATATTTGACAGTTCTAAAAGTAAAACCGTCAAGTATTTAATGGTAATTTGACGGTATTTGGCTTTAATTACTTAGTAGTTACTCAAATAACTGTCAAGTATTATTAGACTACTTGACGGTTACTCATATAACCATCAAGCGTTTGAATAATACTTGATAGTTCTAACTTAATAACCATCAAGTATTTCAAGAATTTTTTTTATACAGGTACTGCTTTTCCAGCAGCCCCACTACATTATAAAACTTCATACAAAATAGCATTATTTGAATATATAGCAATTAGTAATTCCGTCATATGAATCTAATTAACTATGTACCAGACAGAAATTTACATTATATACATCTTAATAACTAACCAAATGTCATATAAAAATATGTTGTTTTAAGCCAAATTAAAATTTTGGACAAGTACAAAAGGCAAAAACAAAAAACCAACTAAAATCAAAATTGGCCAAATTGCCAAAAACCACAGCAAAATTGTTAAATGCCAAAACCAACAGCATAATATTAAAACCAAAGCTATCTTCTACTTCCTTATCTGTTTTGTGCCCACTGACGGTACAAAGCCATTGCCAACTCTTCAATGATTCCTTCCATCAAAGGGGATGAATACACTGTACAATATGTGTTGGCAAAGTACTGTATGCAAAAGCAAATTGAAGTTAGATATGAATGTAAAGTTACAGTAAGTATAATTATAAAATTAATAAATTGAACTTTAACAAATGCATATTACCTGCGCAGGGTTTGTGTCAGCATTGTGCATAATTATCCCTTGGGAAAATTAATCTTTCAGACCTTTAACTTTTAACTCAATTATAACTCAGTTCCTCGACTATGACTCGATGCTACTCAGTCCCTCGACTTTTAACTTGCATATAACTCAGTCTCTCATCTCTTAATTATTTAATATTATTATCATTTTTTATCTCCTGACTCATCCTACTTGTCAAAAACAATTAATATAACTGTACAAGTCAGCACCAGGTGGGTCAAAATAGCTTCCATCAGCTTCTCCAATTTGATTTTCTCCTCCCGATCTGAGCGTCATTGTCGGCGATTGATATTCAAACGATGATGATAAAGAGAGAGAGCACAAAGCACAAGAGGAGACTCACTCCTCCACCGATGAGAAAGACTCAGACCTCGCCGTCGTGTTTCTCAGATTGATGATATAGATTTGAGTCTGATGATAAGGATATAGATTCATTATTTCCTCTGTTTTCAGTCCATAAAAAAGATTATATTTAGTATTACAAGTCACTCATATTATTTGAAAGAAAAATAAAATTGATGATGATTGTGTTATATGATATTCATTTCTGAGTGCACTTGTTTTGTAATGGCCAAATTTTTAAGTCAAGTTTGATGTGATAGAAAATGGTTAATAATAGAAGGCACTAATGCAGATACTGTTTATCTTTCTTTCTGCTTTCTCTCTTTCTCTCAGCACTTTCCAGAAGCCTTTTGCATTTTTTTCTCATCATCCCATGGCGAGGTGATTCACATTTTCAAGGAGGCATTTTCTACCCTCATCATCGGACTCAAATATATATCCTTGAAGTGCTACAGTGAACATTGGTTGGTACTGGGAAAATGGGATGCATGCTAGGACGATGATTTTTCATAATAGTAAGCAGCAGATATTTCTTGGGTATTCTGAAAGTGTTAGAATTGAAATGGATATGATAACATATCATGAGAAGCCATGTGTTCAAGGTGCTTCTTCATACCACACTTCTGAGGAGCAAGGCGGCGAGCCTGGGTCTTTCTCATCGGTGGAGGAGTGAGTCTCCTCTTATGCCTTATGTTCTTTTTGTTTCGTCATCACCACTCGAATATCCACCACCAACAATCACAGTCATATCGGGAGAGAATCAAATTGGAGAAGCTGAGGGAAGCTATTTTGATCCACCTAGTGCTGACTTGTACGGTTATGTTAATTGTTTTTGACAAGTAGGGTGAGTTAGGAGATAAAAAGGATAATAATATTAAATAATAAAGAGATGAGGGACTGAGTTACATACGAGTCAAAAGTTGGGGGACTGAATCACACTGAGTCATAATTAAGGGACTGAATTATAATTGAGTTAAAAGTTAAAAGTCTGAAAGATTAATTTTCCCTTATCTCTTTGATGAATTTCATCACACAATACCCACAATCGAAACTTTTTTTTTTGGCTAATGTGGGCACTATAACGAATGGGAAAGGAAATTATATTAGTCAATCATATAAATGAATCATACTTAATAGAATAGTAAATAATAGTAATGAATATCTTTACTGTCTTCCACGGGAAGGCTTTATCGAATTGGCTGTTTTTGACTGGGGGACAAGGTAAGGCTTGATCTGTGTGGTATAGCCACAAAGTCCTAAGAAGACAATAAAATTGAATATTAATGATTGTCAAAAATTATATTGAAGCAAGAAATTAAATTAAATATGAATAATAGATATAAATATTACTTATTAAAAAATGAAGCAATAAACGGTCGATTGGTCGGATCCCCATAAAGAGAATCGAGATACCAAATCCTTGGCTTTATGGGATTAACCACAATTAGCATCTAGTGTCCCCTAAGTATAAGAAAGACAATTAGAACAATTACAAAATATTTGAAAATAAAAGAATTCAAGGAAGTTTAGTATACTATCCTTGACAGTAAGGCGCGAAAAACAAAGTCTCCCTGGTCTTTACTGCCCTAGAAATGAAGATATCCGTCAAATCTCTAGATAAGTCTTTCTTCTTCATATCAGTTTCGTGGCCAGCAAAAGTATGGGAGCTGATAATCTTGAACTTGTCATCGAGGCCACGGGAATTATAAAATTCTTGTAAAAATACCTAAATTAACCAAAAAAAATCAATAGAATAAATGTTCAAGTAGTTAAGTATTTAATTAAGGTTTTAGAAAATACCTGATATAAAAGTTACAGGCATTCGTGCTGGTCATTCCCTGCGTCAGAATTTCATTTAATACATCATTTGTAACGTAGTCTGACGAGAGTCAACCATATATCTCTAGCTCAAATTCTAGGGGAATTATTAAGGAATCTTCATATTCTAATCTGGCCCCCACTGCATATTCCTCAAGATATATTCGGAATCTTGATGATATTGCTTGAATGGACTCAAAGGGTTGCTTTTGTGGCGATGATAATAAGTGATCATCCAACAGGCTCTTCTTTCCCTTAGACTGACAAACACACTATTAGTCATTAAAACAGAGTTTACTTTAAATCAACTCAAGGTTTCAACCTATACATATATACCTTTGTAGGATGTCCTAATGTAAGAAGAGGCCAGGCCAAGCAACAAAGCTACCCACAGCTTGAGCCATAGTCTCTTCATCTGGGGTTGGCATAAGAAGGGCATAATTAGGATCACTGGCAGTGTTCAACTGCATCCTCATATGATCAGTAGGAAGAGGCACATTATGAATTATGCTCTCCCCTGGTAAATTGAATATGCGGCCTGTTGCAATCGTGTGATGTTTAAGGCTATCCACCACACACTAAACGTCCGCTTCACCCTGAACAAACATATGATCAAGTTAGTGTGATATGAAAATAATTTAATGTAATTGTATAGATAGAAGAAGTATTATACCTCAGGTAGTGACAGGAATGTGCAGCTATCTTTCCCACTTAGGCTGAGATTCGAATGCAGCTGTGGTGCTTGATTCTTGATCAATTGATCAATTAGGATATCTTGCACTTTAACTTGCTCCTTTAACTAGTGTGTTTCTTCTTTTAGCTCTATAAACTCTGCATAAGAAAGCGTGCATGATAAAGAAGGCTTTTGTCTAAACCCGAAGTAATCCTTCTTGGTGACTCCATAACCGATGCCTCTAAGAAGACCAAGATGGTGAGGAGTCCCCAATGCCATCCTCTGTACATCCTGGTCATCTGTAGAATATGCCCCTTACGAAATTTCTTGGGACAAACTCTCTTGTGCAACAAACATTCTTAGTATTGATACTTTAAGATATTTATTAAGAATGCAAGGATTATTTAATTTAGAATAAAACTCACCATCCTGCCCATGACCTCCTTAACGCTAGGATTATCAATTTGACCATCTTTATTTTGCTTGGCCAATGCCCACAGCATTTGACGAGATACAGTGACATTCGCTTCCTCCTTCTCAGTCACCTCTTGCTCTAGGCCCGCATAACCCAAGCATCCTTTTCGATAGGGATGTTCATTCTTCTTTACTCTTTTTGTATTTTGGGTGCTTAATTGCTATAAAAACAAAGTATATTCTAGTTGAACAGTACATAGATTAAAAAAAGGACTATTTAATTAAGAATTAAGAATAAATATTACTTGAAATTGACGCTCGCGACATGATGTCACAAAAGCAGCCCATTCTTTAGTTTGACTAATTCCCTTATCAAGCTAGGAACCTCAAATTCGTCAGCTGTGGAAGGATCCTTCAAGTACTTGTTTGTCACAAAATATTAGAAAGAGTGTAGTGCCCTCGTAGCCTTCCTTATAACAAACTTCTTCTTGCTCTCATCTATATCTAATCCAGACTACATAATACATAAAACAACATATTAGTATCAGGCAGCTTGTAAGAATATGAATTTTTAATTATTACAATATCTTACCGATACATCTGTCCAAATAGCGTCCTGAACTGAACAATCAACCCTCCTCCAATGCTGCATAGTGATAGACACAATGATTAGTGTCACTGCCCCAATATAACTGATAAATTTATTTGACTGTACAGCTTGTCCTTTCTTATTCCACTGTACAGTAAATTTCTTTCCTTCTGTCCTTGCTTTCACCACCTCTTGCATGACACAAAGCCCCCTCTGTATGCATGCTGCCTCTTCCTGCAGCTGTTTCTCCTAGTAGGAGGCACCCCTAGACCAAGAAGGATTGTCAGTGCTAGATCCACTATCATCTGTCATCTGTAGTAAAATTAAATTTAAAAAATGAATCAAAACCCATTAAAAGAAAATATAGTCATTAATAACAAAACTAACTTAAACAAAATTAAAATAAATAAAAATTAACTCAAACAATAATAAAGAAAATTTACATGTTTAGCTAGATCTTTTCCTTTTTCTACCTTAGCTTTTTGTTTGATCTTCTTGGTTTGAATTGTTTTGATCTTCTTGCGAAGCACTTTCCCCCTCTTTGAAATTCATATTTTGTCATTGTGATCGTGCCTGACATACATAGATTCATCTTCATTTAAAAGAAATGCAAGTAATGTCCCTTGAAATGGATCATCTTCAACTACATTATCTTCATACCCCGTCTCCTCATTCATTTTATTAGTCAACAAAATAATAGACCATCCTTTAGTAGCTGGATCTGGGACATAGAGAACTTGTCTAGCCTAAGAAGCCAAATGAAAGGCTCTTCTTTGTATGCTTCCTTATTCAAATTCAATTGTATGAACTCTAAGTCATCAATCCTCAATGTATTATTATTGTCCACCCACTTGCAACTGAATACTAAAACTCTAAATTCAACGTAATCTAACTCCCAAATATCCTTAATCAACCCAAAGTATGACATACTTGCATAGATAGGATTTTTATCTTTGGCACTCAATATATGCATAGTATTAGTGATGCTACCAAATATTAAGATGCATCGCAAGTGCACGAGTCACAAAAATAGACAGTAGCAAATCAAGGTCGATCCTACAGAGAACTCAGTTAACAGTGATTAGTCAATAAAAATACTCGTTTCGTTTAAGTTGAGAAAATCCAGATTTAATGAAATCAAGCGAAAAGAAATTAAAACAAAATAAAATTAACTAGGACAACTATTTAAAAGAACAACCTAGAGTTACTAATCCATTGTTTGCTCCTTAAATTTTATTCCCACTGAATTAATCATACCTAAACTCAATTCGTTAATCTAGAGTCTAAATAGTTACAAGTGCCTGTCAGTCCACTTATAACTCTATCTCAATTAATTATGTAATCTCTCCCACAATTATAAAGGTGCAATTTAGTCTAATTTCACCCTAATTCGATTATGTGGAGCCTCTAGGTATGTGTCTATCCTAGGTGCAAATTAAATTAAACCCAATTCCACATTACTTAATCCCATGGTCTATTTAAGATTTCCTTTGTCAAGTTCAATCCTAGATTCCCAAAACAAACTCAATGGTGGCCAAACACTAAGCAAGTTATAATTAAAAACAAGATTAAATAAACTGAACTAAAAATAAATATAACTAAACAGTGGGAATAATCTCTAAATCAAAAACAACTTCATAGTACTCTAGGCTGCAAAACAAAATTAGCTACACATGAGCTTAGGCAATTCCAATTCAGCAACAGTAATTCCAAAACAAAATGGCATAATGGAATGGAAACGGAATGTCAACAGTGGAATTAGAATCTGAATAATGGAATGATGAAAGTGGAATGATTGTAAACAAAATAGAACCCAAGCCTCCAACTCCAAGACGATGATGAATCTTCGCCTTCTCCCAGTTCAACGCCTTTTCCTCTTCTCGAACCAGAACTAGCTGCTCCCTTGCTTGTCTCCGTCAAGCTCCAGCAACAGAACAGAGTATTCCAGCTTCCTCACACCAGTTTCAGCGCTACAGCTCCTACAAACTAGCATAGCTGCGTCTGTCTCAGAACTAGTTTGCTCCAACTCCAAACGATGAACTGCCCCCAGAATAGTTTTCGGCCGGCTTCAAGATGAACATCCGAATCCTCCCCTTCTAATTCACACCAGTTCGGTGCCCCTGTTTCACACCTAGTTCAGCCACCTTCATTCCTTTCCAACCAGAACCCCCTGCAACCCCCTCTCGGCACCTTCAAGATGATGATGAATAGTGATCCCTCATCAAGCCCTGAACTCTTCAAAACACCGTGTATCTAATCTGTGGAATCCCTAAAACTTCATTCTCCAAACAGTGCATTTGATCTCTACCTCCCCTAGTCCTCTTCTGTAGGACATGCAAGCTGAAGGAAGGAAGAAAAATAAAATAAAGCAAATAAAAAGGAAAAGCTTAATATAAACTATTTTTATTTATTTCAAACTAAGGTATTTATAAAAAAAATCCCTAAATGATACTCACAATTAATTTCTTTTCAAATCTCTTTTAAATCATCCAAAATCCTGTTGATAACTCTCCAAAAATCACTCAAAATATTCTTTCAATATATTAAAAATAGAGAGTTATCAATTAGCTACAAGAGTTGCGTCACTATTTTGTTGTTTACTCCAATCATCGTGCTCTTTAGTATAGAAAGTGAACCCATTGATGAGGTGGCTTGTGAAAGAAATCACATGTTTGCATGGTCCATCTGCCAACAACTTTAATTTCTTAGAAACTGAATTGGGATTAACATTATACTTGTCACGCATATGCTTTTTCAACCATGCTGTAAATTGTTTATTGTATGTTTTAGTGTACCAACTTTCAAGTTTATGGGAATTATCCCTCTTAAGCTCATCAATATGCTTGTCCACATAGTTCTCAATCTCTTTGAAGTTGTGCAATACATATAGGTGTGCTTGCTCCCACTGTTGGTTTGAAATAGTTATTACTTTCCTTCCCATAATCCCTTCTCTATCTGTCCTTCCCTCATGACGAGACACTAGAACCCCAATATCACTTGCATTTTTTAAGTACTGGATACAAAATTTAGTAGCCTCTTCACAAATATATTGTTCTATGATACAACCCTCTGGCTGACTCTGATTTTTGATGTACCCTTTCAATATTTTCATATAATGCTCAACTAGGTACATCCATCTTAAATATGCTGGACTACACAATTAGACCTCTCTAATTAAGTGGACGGTTGGGTAGACCATGATATCAAAAAAGTCCGAAGGAAAATACATTTGAAGTTCACATAACATAACTATGATTTGGGTTTGCAATCTTAGCAATTTATTGGGATTAATCACTTTGCTGCAAAGAGACTTAAAGAAGAGACATAACTTCATGATTGTAACTCTCATCTTATCAGGTAAAATAGCCTGTATTGCCACTGGAATAAAGTTTTCCATCAAGACATGGCAGTCATGAGATTTTAAACCTTTTAGCATCAAATCCTTTATTGAAACAAGATTACTAATGTTAGAAGAGTAGCCTTCGGACACTTTTACTATAGCAAGAAACTCACAAAAGCTAATTTTCTTTGTTTTTATATAGCCTGTGAGCTGCGAGAGGAAGAAATGTACAAGTTTCCTTATTCTCTAGTGCCAATTCCTCCCTTATCCCCATCTCAACCATGTCTAGCCTCGTATTTATCCCATCTTTAGTCTTCCTTGGAATATAGAGTAATGTGCCTAACAAAGTTTCACATATGTTTTTCTCAACATGCATGACATCAAGAAAATACCTCATATTCAGGGTCATCCAATACGACAACATAAAGAAAATAGACCTCTTTTTCTACCCACTTGTCGTAACGGGCCTAGCAAAAGGTTTTCCAAATTCACAGTCTATATCTTTCACCTTTTGAAGCACGTCCTCCCCAGTCAATGATGTAGGTGCCTTACCTTCTTTTGAATTCCCATTGAAATATTTTTTAAATCGCCGGTAAGGGTGATCACGATGCAATCATCTAAGATGCCCCATATATGAACTTTTCATACCATGCTTCAACCCTATAGAATATGTGCTCTCTTTACAAATGGGACAACTAAGCTGCCCTTTAATGCTATACCCTAAGAGATTACCATATGCAGAGAAGTCGTTAATTGTGCCAAACAACGTGGCTCTCAACCTGAATGTTTCTCCCTTGTACACATCGTATACATCGACCCTACTATCCCACAATAGTTTCAAGTCTTCAATTAATGAAGCTAGGTATATGTCTATCTCTTTTCCCAATTGTTTTGGCCTAAAGATTATCATAAACATCATAGAATACTTGCACTTCATTCATATCCATGAAAGAAGGTTATATATAAACAAAATCACTGGTCATGTACTGTGGGTGTTGCTTTGCATCCCATATGGGTTCATCCCGTCGATGGCTAATGCAAAGCGTAGATTTTTATCTTCTTCTCCAAATTCAGAATACTTAATATCAAACTTCTTCCATTCTAGAGAATCAACAGGATGCCGAAGCTTGCCATCTTTAGTCTTTTCATCCGCATGCCACCTTAAATTTCTCGCATCTTCTACATTACTATACAAGCGTATGAATCTTGGCATAATGGAAAAATACCATAATGCCTTCTTCGAGCTCTTCCAATTCTCTTAGTAGCATGATACATTATACTTAGGACACTCGGTTAGTGACTTATATTCCTTCCCAAACAAAACACAATCATTGGGGCAAGTGTGTATCTTCTCATAATTGAGGCCGACAGAGCACAACACTTGCTTTGCATCATATGTTTTGCTTGAAAGCTCGTTTTCTTTCGGTAGCATTTGTTTAACAAGAGAAAGTGGTTCTGTGAAGCTTGTGTCGCTTTACCCATTTCTTGCCCTCAAATTATACAGTTTCAAAACTGCAGACAATTTTGTGAAGTCAGTACAACCTTCATATAGAGCTGTCTTAGCATCACACTTCAATCTGTCAAACATTTCTGGACAATCCTCAAGTTCCTATTCAATCGCATTGGCCATATCCTCAAGACGGTCAGCTTCATATGTACTTGTGTCAAAATTAGATGATCCATAGCTTTCATTATGTCCTCGACTACTATTACTCCCATCTCTTGTCTTTGCGTGCTTTGTCCAGCACTTATGACTTTGATATATTCCATTGATAATTAAGTGGGTCTCACAAACATATAGCAAAACCCGCTTTAGAAGGCAACACTTAAGACAAGGGCAAATAATCCTATTGCGATCATTAGCATGCTCAACCGCAAACTTAATAAAATTTTCTACCCCATCCCAATATTCCTTTGATAAACGAGTGGCGGGCATCTATTCCTTGTCCATGGTTCCCAACTAAGATGAATCATTTAGAGGAAAATGTTATCAGTAACTCAAAGATATTGTGAGAATTAAACAAAAATAAGAAGTCAATGCATGAGGCACTATTGATAACATTTATCCCTCTTTAGTTCTACTTGTTAACAACTAATAATTCAATAAAAATTCACTTTGACTTTAGTTTGAAAAATATTCTTCTACTACTAATGTGCTATTCCATTTGGAAAAAAATTTGACAACATAACAGCTTATAACTTAGCATTTCTTGGTCTTTATGCTCTCTATTTGACTTCAAATAAAGTATTAAGAAACAAACCATAAGGCAATTTCAATAACAATATCCAAATTAATTAACATTCAATAATTTAGAAAAACATAAAAAAATAGGCCCTCAAGTCAATTTTAATTACAAAAACAGAATTTATGGCAATAGAGCGTGAAAAAAGCAAACATAGGTGCCATTTGATTCAGCCTGTGTCTTGCACATCTTAGGGGTCAAAATCAACAAAATTTGTAAACCAAGGATTGTAGTGACCTAAAACCTCAGGTCTTCTCAAAAGAGCCTTATACAATGACTATCTAAGAAATTAAATGCCTAGATGAAGTTAAAAATAAGATTAGGGTTTACAAGGCACTTTAACTAGAATAGACAATGTAATGAAAGGAATATTTTTGGATTTTTGGGAATGAAATAAAGTAGAATTTACCAACAGAATTCTATTAACTTGCATCTTAAATCAAATTTACTAACAGAATTATCAAACACTTAGACATACTTAATAACTCAATATCAAAAAACTCAATCAAGATGCTTAAGTTGATAAACAAGCTTCAAATACATAAACCAATCCAAATCACAGTAGCTAGCTTCATAAATGTATTATCAAAATCTCAACTAAACAAATACAATGATAATCCTAATATAAGTTCAAAATGGTTAAAGTACAAGTAGTAGACATCCTAAAAACACTAAGGGGCTATTTGATTCAAGGAAAATCTGGCTCAAGAAATAGAAAATCCAGATTTTCTGTTGGCTGAATACGGGAAAACAAAAAAAAAATCCTCCTCGGCCGAACAGAGAAACAATAATGGAGCAAAAATAATTGCTCATTCTATTATTCAATTTCAACTAAAATCATTTAGAAGCAACAACAAAATCAGATTAAGGATTTAACAGAAGAACACGACCAACCTGAAGCTGTAAGCTGTGACGATGACGATGATGGGGGACGACACATAGTGCAACGATGCAAAAATGATGAAGGACCACCACAAAGAGCAACGATGATGGAGGATGAACCACAAAAACTAAAAGAAAAAAGCCGAAAATGAGATGGGGATGATGGATCAGAGGGCTTTAAGGTCTAGGTAAAGCTTGGAAACCATAAGGGCACCTAAAATTTTAAAACGAAATGAACAAATTAGGGTGTTTTAGTGGACAATACTTGATAGTTTTTCATTATAACTGTCAAGTATCATTAAAATTGTTGATTTTCAAAGGAATCGTCAAATATTTTTTCAGAATACTTGATGGTCCTTTTTAGAACCGTCAAGTATTATATATAATTCACAAAAACTTAACAGTGATAATAAAAAACAGTCAAGTATTATTAAACTTGACGGTTTTCAAAGAACTGTCAAACTTTTTCAAGAATACTTGACGGTTCCTTTTAGAACCGTCAAGTATTTTCAAGGAAAAATTGACGGTTCGTTTTAAAACCAACAATTTTTTTTCTGGTAAATTCCGCCTCTCTTTATTTGACAGTTTTTCTTATAACCGTCAAGTATTTATAATTCTGTAGTAGTATAAACCTAAAATGATAGTGAAGGAAGAAAGAGGGTAAAAGAGGGGCAGTCGAGATTCTCTTCCGTGCATACGCCACATACTTTTTCACACTCCTTTCCTATTTGTCCACTAACTAACGCGTGTGTAATGCATGGCAGGGCACAGGGAACAAAATTGAAAATTCCAGACGCATTACCAACTCCTTCAGTTTTGTCTTGGGCGGTTCCCCCCCCCCCCCCCCGGGGAACAAATCGCAGAAAGAGGCCATAAAAATTGTGAATTAGGTATTTTGTTAAAATATGTTGTTATTTGCCATCCAATTATTATCAACACCTATAAAAGTGTTGTAACAGATCCGATTTGCGATTTTCTCTTTTTT
Source organism: Neltuma alba (assembly GCF_004799145.2). NCBI lineage: Eukaryota > Viridiplantae > Streptophyta > Magnoliopsida > Fabales > Fabaceae > Neltuma > Neltuma alba. The sequence continues at coordinate 316,736 of NW_021635279.1, forward strand.
TTCCTTCCAAAAAAAATTCTAGATCCATTGTAATAATATCTATCAATTGTTACTTTTCTTTACAAGTTTGTTTTATATGAATTATATGATTTCTTTTATACATTGTAAGTTCATTTTTTTGTCTTTCAAGACTACAGAAACTTTTTTCTTTTTGCCAATTTTCAGTTGCTACCAATTGTTCTGGCCAATTTCATATATTTTCTTTAGTTTCTTATAAAAATTTATCATAAGTTCTTATACTCTATATGCAAGGACAACTAGAAGCAACAGTGCAATATCGAAATTGATGCATGCAAAAGTTTTGGCATGTTATTATTTAGATCGTGAGAGTAAAATGAAAGAGAGAAGGGAATCTTTGTTCTACTACAAATTGCAAGGATTGTCAAGCGCCATTGTGGCAATGTATAGCATCGCATGTAACCAAGAATGCCCACATAATCCAGAAAAAGGTGGTCACATAAAACTAACTCCTTAAAAATCAGCCGTAGAGGCAATAGACTTGGAATTAATTTGACCAAGGTCCTCCTCTCATTAAATAAAGAATATTCATTCAAAAGAGTGGTCCTAGAATGATTAAAAAGAAACTTTCAGCATGATGAATGACTTCAAAATCGAGTGGATGAATGCATTGAATATTTTTGTAAGATTGGGAAGAACAAATTGCATCTTCAGATGGCGCCAATGATAACTTTAGAAAGCATCAGTAGTAGGTTTAGTCTTTTAAGAGTTTTTAGTGTCTTGAAGCGTTAAAATTTCCTAGGTCCTAGTTACTAGTGCTCCTTTTTGTTCCATGTTTTTAGTAACATCCCAAAATCATAAACTGTAAAACAGAGACCTTGTTCTTGTGCAGGAGCTTATTTTTCCTCTGAGCTTAACTGTGAGAACTTTTGAGAAATTAAGGCGCTGGGAGGAGCCACACATGACTGTTGCATTTCTGGGAGCTGTCTACACAGTAATTTTTAGGTAGATCCTTTCCCCTATTAACTTACGTTTCTTGTGATTGTTTTCTTTATCTCATTTACAACTGTGGTGAGTCTCAAGTTGATGTGAAGCTTCAGTGACTTACAGGCATTTATTTGCTGAATTTATTTTTTATGGAAAAATGTATTGGTGATAAGAGAAAAACAATACACTATAAAAGACAAGATATCCCCCCTAAAAAGAAAATTACAGTCTTGCCATGCTTACGACTTTGAAGTGAAAAATTGCAGTCTCCCAAAAAAGAAAAATTTACATGAAGTGAACGACTATGATGGCTTTATTCTAGAATACTATCTTCATATATGAGAACCTAAGACAATGTTATATAAGAGATCACGTAAACTACCCAATATACCTACAACCTTTCTCTCCAATGGGCCCCTATTGACTAGTGTTATGTTATAATACAGATTATGACTTTTCAACTTATAAACAGCATTTGAAATTTATGAAAGGGAAAAGGTGTGCTAAAAGAAATGTCCTGGACACATCTTTCTCCCTGTAGTACATTTTAACTTTTGACACAAAGTTTCTATTGTTTGGTCATGTATGCCTTCCTCACAGAAAGTAAGTTCCATTCTCTACATTTTAACTAGTCACTTAAAAGTTTCTTCTGGGCCGTGATATATATCTTCTTTATGGACTTGCACTGAAGGCATTTTTTATGGTGGAGCATAGTAATAAAATTCGTTTTTTCAAAATGTACTTCAGTGGTTGATTTTGAGCTGATTGCTTAATGGATGCCTTTTTTCCTTTATTTGCTCAAAGCTGAATGAATTCTTTATCCTTGTATGTTATTGTACTCTGAGCTGACGTATATATGTTGATTTTCCCTACCAGAAACTTGCTGTCATATGTTTTTCCCATAACGCTGATTATTTTGGGAGCTGGAATGCTGACAATCAGGGGGCTGAAGGAGCAAGGCCGTCTTGGGCGTCTTTCGGTAAAGTCACAATACGTGATCAGCCTCCATCAAATACCATACAAAAGATAAATGCTGTAAAAGGTGCCATGCGTGATGTTGAGAGTTATATGCAGCAAGTGAATGTTGCACTTCTCAAAATGCATGCTATTTTACTCTCAGGTCATCCACAGGTACAATAATATGGATAATGGAAAACTATTTATATCAAACAATATCTTGGCCTCATGATATTGTTCGTTTCGGTGGCTTTTAAATCCCATCATTGATGTACATTCATTTTGACCCTTTTCAGCTGACTACGGAGGTAGCATTGCCATTGTTATCTTCCGCGTCTTTTCTTCTCGTCGTCCGATTCAAGTACTTCCTTTCCTTTCTTATCTTGGATCTCTTTACGCGAGAGCTTGAGTTCAGGAGAGAAATGGTAGAGCGGTTCATTAGTATGGTGAGGGAGCGTTGGCATGCAGTCCCTGCTGCACCTGTAGTAGTTTTACCATATGCAAATGATGAGTCCAGATCAGTAAGTCCGCTAAAGGAAACTGAGGACCAAGAAAAAGCACAAGAAAACCAGAATGTTGTTAAGGCCAGATAGATAGCTGCACCATGATCATGGTTGTTTATAGATTATATAGATGTAATTTTTCTGTCAATTCCTTTGTAAAGCAGAGGACGTTTGTGTACTAGTTTGACTCTCTTCGATGAAATGCTTCATCTGATCAGTCTTAACTCCAATCTGAAGAAGTTAGGCATAGTTTTTAAGTGTTACTATCAAAATTTCCAGCAAGACATGACATGATACATCCCAGTAGCATACAGCTCTGTATTTCATGTTTTTGTTGGACAAGTTTGTGGCGCACACATGAAGAAACTTGAAAGTTTAGTCTGCATGTGATAAGAAAGCAATTTTGTACGGGCAACATGAGCCTTGTTGCATTTTCTTCTCCGTAAGATATGCTAATTCATCCGAGGGGAATCAAGATTGTATGCCAGTGGCCAAGTGCCACAATGCCATCATTAACCTACCTCAAAAGGGGAGGTTGCTCATTCAACCCATAGGCGGGTTTGTTGGTGTGTGTGTGTGTGTGTGTGAGTTCTCCTCCCACTATCGGAGAGGATTGTCGATCCCTTTCAAATTTAAAAAAGCAACCAAAGAAATAAATAGTCTTAGATATGTTTCTCACTTCCATTCAATGCCTCATGGAAGCCCTCACTAAGAGTGTGAAAAGAATAAAAAATGAGTGAACATGAGCTGCGAAAAGGCCGGAGGACATCTTCAATTTACTTTGAAGATCTTCAACATGCATGATTTGCCTGCCATTAATACACCCACACACACACACTACTGTATGTGCCATTATTGGCATATGCACATAGGAGGAGGAAAGGACAACACTCACTATAACCACATGATAATATATTGATTAATGATTATTGATGTGCATAAATAGGGAAGAGGCTGGTGAGAAAAATGAGGAAGATGAGAAAGGAAACTCAAATTGAAGTTGGCCTAGAATCAAAAGACAAGAAAACAGGAAAGATTAAAGAAGGAACAGCTGCAGAATACTGGAGATAGAAGATGAGACATTTGGCAGCAGAGTAAAAATACTGGACCAGATAAACCTAAAGGGTATTTGGTTTCCCCCAAAGTGCTTTTTAGAAGTACTTTCATGCAAGTCGAGATAAACCTCTTCTCGTATACTTATCTCGTATACACTTTTAAAATCATGATTTGGTTTTTTCTGCAAATACCTTTTAAGTTTAGGTTGCTAATACAAACTTTGGATTGATAAAATTTAAACTAACTTTTCTTCTCTTGTCATAGCTAATACAAGTTACGGACACACACATATAGCTATTTATAACTACTGGCTACTTCCTATTTAATTCCCTCATTTCCAATATCTTACTTTTGTTCATTTTAAGCTGGGTGTTTAATTTTTGTGACTGAATTCCAAACGGGAATGGGGGGTGTTCACATTTGCATCATCATCCTTTGACTGTTTCTTACTTTTCCGTAAGAGACTTGTCCTTCTTCACCCACGAAAACCGTAGTGTTGATATGTGGTGGATGGCATTTTAATTTCCGAGAAAAGAAATCCACTATCCGCACCATTCATCAGCGTGGTGTGCTTACTCATTAATACATTAATATTTCTGGGGTGTTTGGTTTGATTTTCTTATGGGCCATATTTCGGCCACTCAAGGCCCAATCCACTGCCACATATTAAGATCCGGTGTTTGGTGTGCTTTTTTTTTTTTTTATAATTTTCTTGATCCATAAAATAAAATGAGGAAATTGCAAAAAAAGACCTTGGAATTGTAAAAACGCAGATAGGGACCCTTGACAACTTCACTTTGGGTTTTGACAACTTCAGGGCATATTATTCTTGTCAAAACCTAAAGTGAAGTTGTCAATGGTCCCTATCTGCGTTTTTACAATTCCAAGATCTTTTTTTACAATTTTCCCAAATAAAATCGTGCATTACATTAAAAAAATCGGGTATTTGCGTTTTTATTTTGATTCACCCAATTTGGAGCATTATTTTTAATTGTGAAGGGACTGAGGGCATAATCGGCTGTTGCAGGGTTATCAGTTAACGTACGAGATGGTGCTTGCTGGCTTAAGGGCGTGGCAAAATTATAAATAAGACCGAATAGAGGCAATATAACACAACAAAACAAATTATTTAAAAAAAAAAAAAACAGAACAAGACAGGCGGGATTGTGACGGAAGGAGGAGAAGTGCGTGGATAGATTTAGGGTATGTTTGGATTGACGTTGAGCAAAACTGACTTCTAACCCAACTGACTTTTATAACTGAAGTTAAAGTAAAAATCAGTTAGTGTAATGCAGTATATGTTTGGATAGGTGCTTTTAAAAAGTCAGTTGAAAAAGTTAAAAGTTGTTTGGATGATTAATAGAAAAGTTAGTTTAGTTGTAAAATGACTGAAAAGGGCATGGAATAGTGTTTGAAATTTTATGTTTTTAATGTGATAATAGTTTAAAAAAACACGAAAAATTATTATGATAAAATATAAATAGTTTATTTGTGAAATTATAAAATAAAAATATTTGTTATGGAGAAAATTTTGAAAACACATTGTAAATAATTAATTAAATATACATAATAGACAAACATGAATATAAATTAAAATTCATTTGGTCTCTAATTAAAGTAAATGAAATCACATAACTAATTAGATCGTAAGTTTTACACAATTTTCCCATAAGTCAATTAGAAAAGTTGATCCAGATTGCGTTGGATAAGTCAGTTAGAAAAATTACTTTTTTTCAATAAATCAGTTAGAAAAGAAGCCCCATTCAAACAATCTTCTGAGCCACAATAAACTACAAACCTCAGTTCATGCTTCCCCGTGTGCTTTTACCATCTCCAACGACAATCCAAACCAGGCCTTAGGAAGCATAATAAAATAAGGCGGGCGTCAGTATCGCAGGGTGTCTATAAAAAAAACTATTGTGGCAGCTGTTGTCAATATCTGTAGTTGTCAATCCTTACACCTTAAATTGTCAATAACTGCTCTTTTGGTTGTCAATACATACTTAAAAAAAATAAGGGTAATCTGGTAATTAAACAAATAAAAATTTTTGTAATGAGATCCATTAGGACTTTAAAATAATTTGATGATTTCAATAGACTTTTTTGTATTTAATTCCCTTTAGTAGGACCTTATTACAATTTTTTCTTGGTTAACTTAAAAAAGTTAGGTAAGTTAGTTAATTATAAGAAATATAACATGTTTTTCCTAAAATACCATAATCATCTTTCTTAAATCCTTCCTCCCTCATTTATTTGATTATGGTTGAGGAAGTATCCATAGGAGTAATTTAAAAAATAATAATAATAAATATGATAAACATGTTTTATATTTAAAACTAAAATTAATTTAATAATTAGGTTTTATATTAATAACCGAAGAAGTATAATTAGTACAACACCTAGTTAACATACTTAAATATTAGATGGTACAGAATCACGATCACGTAAAATTTGTCACTGGGACGTGATATATATCTTCTTTATGGACTTTCACTGAAGGCATTTTTCATGATGGAACATAGTAATAAAGTTCGTTTTTTCAAATGTACTTCAGTGGTTGATTTTGAGCTGATTGCTTAGTGGATACCTTTTTTGCTTTATTTGGTCAAAGCTGAATGAATTCTTTATCCTTGTATGTTATTGTACTCTGAGCTAACGTATATATGTTGATTTTCCCTGCCAGAAACTTGCTGTTATATTTTTTTCCCACAACGCTGATGATTTTGGGAGCCTGAATGCTGACAATCAGGGGGCTTAAGGAGCAAGGCCGTCTTGGACGGGGAATGAGTTTGGGTGCTCATCAGTTTTGATGAGCACCCAGCACTCATAGGATCTGAACTCTGATCTGAAAGATTCCTATTTAATTTTATTTTTATTTTTATTTTTTTAAAATAATTATTTTAATAGATATAGAATAAAAAATGAAAATAATCTCTTAAAATCATTCTTTCAAAAAATAATTTTTTCTATTTTAAAATAATTATTTAAAATTATTAAATCTGGACCGTCTAGGTAAAATTTAGACGGTCCAAATTGCTCATCAACTGATGAGCGCTGGGTGCTTGCTCGTCAGTTGATGAGCACCGAAACTGGACCCCGACGGTCTTTTGGTAAAGTCACAATACGTGATCAGCCTCCATCAAATACCATACAAAAGATAACTGCTGTAAAAGATGCCATGCGTGATGTTAAGAGTTATATGCAGCAAGTGAATGTTGCACTTCTCAAAATGCGTGCTATTTTACCCTTAGGTCATCCACAGGTACAATAATATGGATAATGGAAAATTATTTATGTCGAACAATGTCTTGCCTCATGATATTGTTAGTTTTGTTGGCTTTTAAAATCCCATCATTGATGTACATTCATTTTGACCCTTTTCAGCTGACTACGGAGGTAGCATTGCTAATGTTATCTTCCGCATCTGTTCTCCTCGTTGTCCCATTCAAGTACATTCTTTCCTTTCTTATCTTGGATCTCTTTACGCGGGAGCTTGAGTTCAGTAGACAAATGGTAAAGAGTTTCATTAGTACGGTGAGGGAGCGTTGGCATGCAGTCCCTGCTGCCCCTGTAGTAGTTTTACCGTATGAAAATGATGAGTCCAGATCAGCAAGTCCGCTAAAGGGACCGAGGACCAAGAAAAACCACAAGGAAATCAGAACATTGTTAAGTCCAGACAGATAACAGCACCATTTTTAAGTGTTACTATCAAAATTTCCAGCAAGACATATTTAGTTTACTCAAATTAATTAATTAGATTTTATATTAAGAATAAGAGAACTAAAAATCATGCTGGATTGCACATGGCTGTGGCTGTGCCCGGAATCACGGCAACAATATGCTTTTGAAGTTGTCTTATGTTATTTCACGTGGCGGTGGAATCATCCAATCATGTATCGTCTGAGTGTGGTCACCGAGTTGAATAAAAGAAGACTTTTCATAACGCTTTTGAAAAGTTAATAATTGTCTGAAAAGGAACACAAAATTTTCGAGACTATCATTATTATTAGAAAAAGAGGAAACCAATTTATAGATGAAATAAATAACTTCCTAAAAAACTTGTTTTTATCTTTAATACAAGAACTAGTGAATTAATCTGAATAAATAAAAATAAATTAGTTAAGTTAGTTATTGATGATAAATATGTATTATCTTTTCTAAAATATTTTTGTATTAATTTTTTAATAAAAAGAATTTTATTAAAAACTAAGTAAAATGACACATAAAAAAAATTCAACAGTAACATATTAGGGAAGGTGACTGTGAAGCCCAATAGTAAAATGTAGCAAAGAAAACAAAATCTGTATAAAAAAGCATTAAGCACAACGTCAAAACATAGGAGCAGTGGGGCGCAAAAAGAGGCTTGGATGCAATAGGAGGTCCACATTTTAACCGGCTAATTATATGTATTAATTATAACTATTATTAGAAGAAACATTTAACATATGTAACTATTATGAGACTGCCTTAAAAAAATACTCTAGCTTATATTTAAAATCTTATATTTAGAATCAAATTAAATATCAAATAAAATCAGTTAAAACCTTATATTTAAAATCAAATTAAACGTGAAACTAACTTTTATAATATAAAAATAGTCCGTACAACAACAAGTTAACATACTAATATATCAGATGGTACGGATCACGATCATAGAAAGCTGAGTTATTTACCGCAATATGATTGGCCCGATTTGAGATTTCTATGGCCCTAGTAAGCTTATCAACAAGTTATTTATCACAATGGACGAAAAGGTTAAAAGGATTACAGAGACAAAAGGTGAGAATTAATCAGAGAGTGATCTTCTTACTTTCTATTTGCAGGCTGTCCTACGCCATCCAGGTACAGCCACCGCGCAGGAGCACGCCTTTTCTCCTCTACCTTTTTTTTTCTCTTTGCTCTTTTCCTTTATTCCTTTCGTCAGTGTTGGATCGAATCTTACCGGTCTAATCTAATGTTTTTTTTTTTTTGAATGAAAAAGGACACAAAAAGAGCTACAGAAAAAACAACGCAGACAAAAACAAAAAGCAGCCCCTACAGACTACTCCCCGTCCGTCTCAGAAACATCGGGAGGGGGGTGATCAAACAGGCAGAAAATTCCGTCAATCCTATGGGCGTACTTAGCTAAAGAATCAGCAAGAGGGATCAATTCCCTTCCTACATGACAAAAAACAACACACCAGTCTCTATTAATAGCAAACCTGACATCATCCACTAAATCTTTAAAAGGGTAACTTCCTTCACATCCCCGAATCGCCAAATTGATAGCCTCCATGCTGTCTGAGTAAATAAGAATCTTTCGATGCCCTCTAGTCCAACCTAAGTTCAAACCGTGCAGTATCCCTATCAGTTCCGCAATGGTTGAGGGTACATTAGTAAGCTTAGCACAAAAACCACATATCCAGTTATCTGAATAGTCTTTGAGTACTCCTCCACAGCCGCTGAGCCCATTCCTAAGAACCGAACCATCCACTTCTAGCTTAACAAAAGAAGCATCAGTAGCCTCCGTCACTTGCCTCGGAGTAGGCTCCCCCCTGTAAACTTCACAATTGCTTGCTAAATTGTAATCCAAACAAGCTCTAAAGAAGCTGTCATTTGCATCTCTCCTGTTACTGAATTCTCGATCACTAAACATTCTACCACATCGAGATGTCCAGATGTCCCAACATATGTATCCAAAGAGAGTCTTCCAAGGTACTCGCTTAGTAAACTGGCGTCCTGCCTCATGGGTGAGATTCCATCTAATCCAGTCCACACCTGTTAGAGAGAAGAAAGTTTGCCATTTGGTTGGTTCTACTACTGCTCTCCAACGATCCTCCGCATTCAAGCAGTCTCGTATCAAGTGCATCTGATCTTCTACTTGTTGGCATCCAAGCTGACATAAATCTGTCTCTGCAATGCCCCTCTCTTTTCTCAACTGGCATGTATGTACTCTTCCATGACAGAAAAGCCAAATAAGTGTCTTGATTTTCTCCATCATTCGCCATCTCCATATGTGTCTCCATATGCTGTCCTCCTGTCTCCCTGTACCTGCAAAAAGAAATTCATAGGCAGACTTCACAGAAAAACGACCATCCGTAGATGGTTTCCAGTAAAACCTGTCCTCTCCTCTCTCCTCACGGGGTGGGTGTGCACTAAGGACTCTGTTGATCACATGTCTGGGAAACCACATCTCCATTTTATTTCTATTCCACTCTCCATCTGACTCTATGTAATCTGCAACTTTCTCGTTTCCATCAATAAAGGCTTCGTATTCTGGGACTACCTCCACAAGCGGTACATTAAGCTCCGACCAGTTGTCATACCAGAATGAAGTAGAAGTCCCATTCCCGATCTTCTTTCCCACACCTTTCTTGAACTTCTCCCAAACATTGCAAATACCCCTCCAAGTAAGAGAAGCCTTTTTCTTTTTATTCACATCCGGCATGTCTTGAGTCCCGCAACAATACTTCCCCCAGAGTATCTTGACCCAAAGAGCTTCCTTGTTAGCTATAAGGCCCCAACAAATCTTCATTATAAAAGCCTCATTTTGTTCCTTCAACTTGCGAATTCCCAATCCTCCTTGCCTCTTGTTTTTAGTCACCTGTTCCCAAGATAAGAGATGAAGTTTCCTCTGGTCTTCTTGCTGTCCCCACAGAAATCCTCTACTCTTCCTTTCCAACTCCTCAACCAACCGCTTCAGTAGCAGCATTGTTTGCATATAGTATGACGGAAGTGCTGAGAGTACTGCCTTAATCAATGTGGACCTTCCTGCCATGTTTAGACACTTCCTCTTCCAACCCGATAACCTTCGATGAGTTTTCTCCACCAGAGGGGCATATGTGACATAGGACGCCCTCTTGTGGATTAGAGGGATTCCTAAGTACTTCCCTAGATCGTTTGTCAAACCCACTCCCATCCTCCCGCTAAGTTCTAGACCCCTTGTAATATAGACATTTCTAGAGAAGCATATCTTGGTTTTGTTCTTGTTCATATTCTGGCCTGAAGCAAGGCAAAACTTATCCAAACAGCTAAGCATAGTGTCAATTTGTGAGCTAGAAGCCTCCCCAAAAAGGATGAGATCATCGGCAAAAAATAAGTGCGACACCTGTGGCCCTCCACCATTCAGTATGATCGGTTGCCAACTTCCCTCCTCTATCGCATCCATGATTACATGGTTCAGCCTCTCCATGCATAAAGTGAAGATATAAGGAGACATTGGGTCCCCTTGTCTTATACCTCTAGTTGGGGAGAAGGACTCTGTCGGTTCCCCATTCCACAAGACTTGAAAAGATGAACTAGAAATGCAAGCCATGATCAGATCACAAAACTGCTCTTCTACCCCCACTGCCCTTAGAGTTTCTTTGATGAAACTCCATTCAAGCCTGTCATACGCTTTTTCCAAGTCCACTTTAATTGCTAGCCACCCTTTCTGACCCATCTTCAACTTCATTGAATGCATAACCTCTTGAGCTATAATGATATTATCACTACTCTGCCTCCCTTCAATAAAGCTGCACTGGTGTTGACCCACCACCTTGTTCATAATCACTTTTAACCTTTTGCTGATTATCTTTGTCACAATCTTGTAGCTCACATTGCATAAGGATATGGGCCTGAACTCTTTCATAGTTTCCGGCTGTTCTGTCTTGGGAATAAGAACAATATGGGTATCATTCAGTTTCCTTATTTGGGAAGGATCATTAAAGATCTCCTTGATCAGACCACACACTGATTCCCCAATAACATGCCAAAATTCATGATAAAAGAAGGCCTGTATACCATCCGGTCCTGGAGCCTTGAATGCCCCAAGATCAAAAACGGCAGCCTTGATTTCTTCATCAGTGACTTCTGTAGCCAAGCTCAAAGTATCCACTTGAGAAAGAGTAGGAAAGCTATTGCCGGTTGTTAGCTCCAAATTGTTTCTCATGCCACTGCGAAACAGCTCCCTATAATAATCCATGGCCATGTTCTTCAGCTCTTGTTGATCAAAACACCATTCACCATTGTCCTTCTTAAGGCCTTCAATTCTGTTTTTTCTTTTCCTGATAATAGCAGAATTATGGAAATATTTACTGTTCTTATCACCCCATTTAAGCCAGTTACACCTAGATTTCTGGAACCAAATCAGCTCTTCTTGGGCCAAAACCTTATTATATTCCATCCATAACTCCTTCTCTAACTGCATCAAATACTGGTTATCTCTTCTTGATCTCGCTCTGTCAATACCTTCAATCCTGCGTAGGAGCTTTCCTTTTTTGATAGATAAATTCCCAATATTATTTCTATTCCAGCACCTAGCGTTCTCGGCAAAGGTAAGAACTTTCTCTGTCCACTCCCCCCTTTCCCAAGCATTCTTGACAACTTCAATGAAGCCCTCTTCAATTAACCAGGCAGCATGGCACCTAAACGGAGTTTTAGTCCTCTGACGACCGGTTTCAGGCGCACATTTCAGGAAAAGCGGTCTATGATCTGAGCCGTATCTGCTAAGATGATGTACCTTAGCAAGTGGCCAAAACTGATTCCAGTCCTCATTTCCAAAAGCCCAATCAATTTTCTCCTTGATGTTATTTCTTTCCCAGGTAAATCTATCTCCCACTGAGTCAATTTCAATCAGTCCAGATCTATGAATACAATCTGCAAATTGACGCATTGATCTAACATTTGGCCCTGCCCCTCCCTTCTTGTCTTCGCTGGAAAGGTACGCATTAAAATCCCCAATCACTAACCAAGGCCCAACTACCTCATTTCTCAGCCTTACTACTTCCTCCCACAGAGGGGTTCTCAACATACTACATGGTTCCGCATAAACACATGTAACCCAAACAGGTTGTTGAAAATTGTTACGTTCAACCCGAATGTGCATGAATTGAGTAGAGGAAGACACATAATTTATAGTAGTATTCTCCTCCTGCCACAGAACCCAAATACCACCCGCATACCCTGTAGCTTCAAGCCTAATCCAGTGATTGAAACCAAGTCCACGTATAGCCTTATCAGCTTTAAAGCCACTAACCCGAGTTTCTATCAAAATTAGGATATCTACATCCCTTCCTTTCAGCAAATCTTTTATTCTACTAGGAAAAATTTTTGACGCCGCACCACGGCAATTCCAAGCTAACACATTCATAGGAAACAATGATTGGAAGATTAAATAAAAGAGACCAAATACCTCTTCAAAGCATCGGTCCTCCATTTGCCACCTTCTCTTCCAGCTCCTCAACCTCTTTGACCTCGTCTTGGGTTTCATACCAATAGTCATTAACATCTGTAGCATCTTTTCCTTGTTCCTCATGGATTGAAGTTGTTGCTATATCCGGCGGCTTTTCCGGTGGGTTACGCAAATCTCCATGTATCATCTTAGCTTCCATCGGAGCTTGACTATTGGAGCTCCTCACGGTTTCTTGGTTAAAATTCAGTGGGCCAGATTTTAATAAAGACCCAGCAATCACTTGGTGTATTCTGGTTGCAGCCTTACGTTTAAGGATTGGTGAGGTGATTTTGGGCCTAGTAGCCTGATTCCTCTTTTTGGACTCCACTCTCTTTTTATTTTTCTCACTACAACCACTGCTTGGCCCATCCGCAAAAGGCCCTGAAACAAAGCCCAAATCCTCCCTTCCTTCCTTCCTTACCTCCTGACCGACCCTAGCCCTCTCTATATTTCCCTCTTCCGTCTCTTTCCCTCTCTTCACATTCGACGTCACTGCCTCCTGCATTTTCTTCTCTGCCATCTTGTGCCCACCAACCGAGGAGCGCTCCTCTCTCACCTTCTTTTTCTCCCTTGCGGTTGCATTCCTTTTTTGTGTATCAGCTGTGCTTTCTTTCCTCCTCCATTCTTTCACAGTTTCCTTGTTCTTGCTTCCCGCCTCTGATTCGGCTGACTTGACCAGATTATCCATGTCTTGCAGGACGTCAAATCTAGTTCCAGGTGTAGCTTTCTGATCTCTTGCCATAGGTCTGCTGCCAGCACTTGCTTTACCTTGAGTCTGCTTCTCCCCTTCCGTTTTTGATGGCCGCCGTTTAAAAATTTTTGTCGCTTTCATCCAGTCCCCGTACGGTTCATCAGGAGTAACGCCTGGCACGCTGAACAACGTATGCTTTCCTTTCCGGTGGCTGTCATGGTGATCGCCGTCCATGGGCATAGCACTCTGCTCCGGCGTTTCTTCCCTTTTCTCTGTGTTTAAAGAACAGTGATCCTGCTTGTGACCATATACCCCACATTTAAAACAAATCGCATCAAGGCCTTCGTATTCCACAGTATAAATTGTTCGCCTGAGAACAAATCTGGCTTGTAGCTTCTTATTCAAATCCACCTCCACACTGACTCTAGCGAACTTGCCACGCTCCACAGTGTGATTCCCATTATTAATCGACTGGGCTAGTGTATTCATATCGACTTTGAGAGCTTTGCCTATCAAGTTTCCTAGTTCCCACATACACTCCTCGGAGTAGCAGTGCATTGGCAGCATAGGTACTCTGACCCAAATGGCTACCTTTCTCACCTTGTTACAATACGGATTGAAATTCGGACTCCATCTCTGAACAGCTATGTAGTGTCCGTGATATAGCCAGGGGCCTTCAAACATGAGTTTTCTACAGAGGTTTTTATCCTCTGTTCTGAGAACAAAATAGTTTTTAGGCAAATCAATTAGTTCATAATTTCTTGTTCTGAACAGCCACGAAATCCTATCCTTCATACCCTTCAAATTAGCCTCAGCTCCTATCACAGTCAGTATAAGGGCGTCCTTCCATGGTCGACATAGCTCCCTCAGTCTGGAGTCATCCATCTTCAATCTTGGTAGCGTCTCCATTAACTGTCTCTCCTCCTCGGTGAGGTTAGGGGCGACCTCCTCCTCCTCCGCAAGCCATTCCTTGAATTGATCATCTAAATCCCTATCCACTTCTATTTCATCTCGACCCAGAAGTTTGCTTTTATAGGATATTTGAGTTTTCCCCCCCTGTTTCAGCTCCTCCTGGTATTGCCTTTTATCATTTTTCATCTCTGGTACTCCCTCTTCGCTCATCTTAACATCCTTATCCACCTTTTCTCCCGCATCAGGTTGCTCATGTCTCTGTTCCAGCATAGGCTCATCTTCCTTTTCCGTTCCTGATTTTCCATCCGGTGGTCTTCCTTGGTTAATCGGAAGTCCTTGGTACACACTTTCTCGCTCAGCCTCACTTTCTCGCTCTACCATCTCGCTTAATCTAATGTTTTTTAAACAAAACAAAACACTACCTCTACTTTTAAATCTAGTTTGGAGTTTAATTTGTACTAAAAACTAGATTTTATATTTAAAAGCTATACTTTAACAGTTCAGATGTATTATTGTATTTTTAAAATAAAATTATAATTTTTATTAAAAAATTTAAATCTGGATCATTGAGATTTGACCCATGGTAATGAATAAAAAGGGCAGAGAGGGAGTGGAGGGGGGGAAGGTAGCAGAGAAAAGCCGAACTCCTCGGCGTACGGCCTAAGCTTCCACCCCACTATGAAGTTTCTAGGCTTTGGGCTCACCAACTTCAGGCCCGGCCCATTCATAATAATACGATGAATGTGGCCATATATACGACCCCCGCGGACGCCCTCTGCCCTCACACCTCCATCCGTCCCATTCCAAGCCTGGGCTTTTTTCGTTCATCGATCTCCTCGTTTCTGCGTTTTCCCGCGAACATCATGAAGCTTTCAGCATTCTTAATGTACTACCTAGTGAACCAACCTGCCATTCAGAACTTCACATGGATTCCCAACGAGACCCCAGCTTCATCTTTTCAGTTTCCCCTCATCACCGACGCCTGTTACTTATTTATCATCTTCCTCCTCACTCGTGTCTTTCGCCTCAGGCTTCCTCCGCCCATCCTCAAACCCATCACCGCCGTCTATAACACTGTCATTCTCCTGCTCTCCTTCATCATGGCCCTCGGTTGCACCTTGTCCACCGTGTCCAATGCACCTGACCTCCACTGGATCATCTGCTTCCCGCCCGACACCCCACCCTCCGGCCCCGTATTCTTCTGGGCCTACGTCTTCTACCTCTCCAAGATCCTAGAATTCCTCGACACTCTGCTGATCCTCTTGTCAGACTCCACCCAACGCCTCACCCTTCTCCACGTGTCCCACCACGCCGTCGTGGTCGACATGTGCTACGTTTGGCTCTGGACGTCTCAGTCGCTGTTCCCGGTGGTGCTCGTGACCAACGCCTCCGTGCACGTGCTGATGTACGCCTACTACTTATTGTGCGTACTCGGGGTCCGTCCCAAATGGAAGAGGTTGGTGACGGAGTGCCAGATCGCTCAGTTCCGAGCCAGCTTCGGCGCTTTGGCCCTCATGCTGGGGTGCCACTTTTTCGGGCCTGGTTGCTCCGGAGTCTGGGGTTGGATCCTCAACGTCTTCTTCTATGCTTGGCTTCTGTTCCACTTTCTGAACTTCCGTGAGCAGGCGTACAAGTCGAAGTCCGAGTAGAAAGCCTGCAGCCATCTGTGGTGCAGTAGTGGCTTAATGTTGTCTGTTTTCTGTATTTTTCTCTTTATTTTCTGTTTTACTCTTATGTTGCATCTATGGTATATATGTTTATGTAATGGCTTATGTAAGTAATGTGATACATACATACATACATACATACATACAGATATATATATATTGTGGATTTTATACCATCTATATCTCTTTGCAGTAATTGTGCGTATTGTTATTCCATATTTAAAGCAGGATATATAGCAGAATTTATATTCTTTTAACTTTTAGGACCCATTTGATTTAATGCCCCCAATGCTTGTCTCACACACACACACACACACTATATAGTTTGACGATGATAAATGTGCGTGTGTGATTGTACAAAGTCAAAGCAGAATCATGTAAGCATGATTATATAATCAAGATGTCCCATAGCTTTGAAGGGAATTATTACATCTTTGATGATCCTCCACCTTTTTTCTAGTTGAGATGGATGTTGATAAAAGAATCTAATCCCTATCTGTTGTAGTTTTATAGTTTTTTCCCCCTCTTCTGGAGTTAATGGTATTTTGTTTCTACTCCAAAAAAGGTTGTTTGAGGATTGGAAAAAACCATGATTATATAATATCTAAAAAGTATGATTTCTGCAATTTGGATGCATCCATAATCATCGTTGTATAAGACCTTGGCCGTGCCTCTCTAGCTCTTCAAAACAATATTCTCCTCCATCCATTTAATTAAGGTGGTAAAAATGCCGACATTTATCTTCGCATAGAAAAAAACTTAATTTAAATTCTGGTATTTCAATTTGAACTCATATTGTAGGTGTATTTATTTATTTGTTTGTTTATGGAGATTAGCGAAAAGAGAGAAGACGCAGGCAACAATATAACGATGGAGAACACAGGAATTTAATTCTGCTTTTGCTTCTAGGGATATAGGGCCACTAACCAGATTTGCCTACATATCTTGGCGAGTAAGAAAACTTAATTTAAATTGTGCAAAAAAATTAAGAGAATAAACCTGAAAAGAAAATATTAATATAATCTCTGTTCCTCAATTAAGTTTTTTTAAATACCTTAGTGAACCTCATACGTGGGAATCGATCCTCTCTATTTTGGTGTGACCTACACAGGAACAATCAACTTGTGGGGTGAAGATAACCCTGGAATCGGAATCCAAAACCTTGAACGGTTTACTGTTAAGCAATATACTACCACTTGTAGCATGGTTGATCTGAAGTTATAGCTAAAGACACGGTAAGCATATGCTACGGGAGCATACTCCATGCTCATTGCAGATTGAATTTAATTTTTTTATATTTCAATTAATTTTTTTAATAGATACCAAATTTAAAATAAATAAATCTTATAACTCACACTTCTTTAAAAATTAAATTTATTACTAAAAAATTTTAAATCTAAACAATCCATATTAGATTTTGGATGGTTTGAATTGTGTTACAATGATGAGCACTGAATAAGGATCTCATACAACTCACACGTATGTAATAAAACAAATTAAAAGTGAATGTCACAATAGAAACAGAATATCAATAGTGACTTGCCAAAATAACAATTATTTATAATTAAAGTAATCCTTTATTTGCAAATTTTATTTGACCCAACACACCTATCACCATGGTCCTCCCATAATATATATATATATATAATAATAATAATAATAATAATAATAATAATAACAACAACAATAATAATAACGGTGTTGTCCCCTATCACATCCATTTCGATTTTTTTTTTTGCGCCTGACATCCATTTCGTGTTTAGATGTCCACTCATACATATATTTAGTGGGACCATAATCATTTTCAGAATCAAGAGATCATATATGGTAACCTAGCTAATCAGGGCATGCAATGCAAGGATCTTTGTTCCAAAGGCCAAAATTAACCTGCCCTTTTCCACCACAATAATCATATATCTTCTTGAAGCAAGTGCATGCGACGCGTATAGGGAATATTGTTGCATGATTTTCTCACTAGATTAATTAACCACCCAAAGTAGCACAAGTAGTTTTCATGATTAACCAGAATATAAATCATCAAACATATATATATATATATATTACAACAACAAAAAAATCAACCAACAAAAATCCAAAATAATATAATTTTCGGTTCTTAATTATTTTTTAAGAAATAAAAGGGTTCAGACCAGTTTTCCATCGATTTTTCCCCCGTTTTAATTAGCGTATTTTGAACGGGATACGCGGCCTGGTCAGTCCGTTTCAGACAACGCAGGTTTATTTTCTAACTAAAGAAATGAAATTGGAAATCTGGTACAGTCTGTCCACTGGAAATTAATTAGAAAAAATTACAATCAAGTCCAAAAAAAAAAGAAATAATTACTTCCTCGATCCTAAATACAAAACTCATTTTATAGCATAAATTACACTACAAAATAGATCTTATATTTAGGACTGGAGGAGTCCTAAAAAATTCTCGTAACAATCTAAACAGCTTATAA
Source organism: Neltuma alba (assembly GCF_004799145.2). Taxonomy (NCBI): domain Eukaryota; kingdom Viridiplantae; phylum Streptophyta; class Magnoliopsida; order Fabales; family Fabaceae; genus Neltuma; species Neltuma alba. The sequence continues at coordinate 335,119 of NW_021635279.1, forward strand.
TGTGAAAAATGACAATTTTTAAGATTTATTTTGCAATTTTTTGCTTTTTTTGGGGTCTCATTATAATTCTCCCGATTAATTAATTAATAAGGTGTGGTCGGCTAAGTGGAACATGAAAGCACAATGCAAGTTGGTGATCTGAACCTAAGCCCAATCTTCAAAATTCTATTCGATTTGGGGGTATCTAGACGAGCATTTTGAAAGCAATTTTATAAAATTTAAATAAGTATATGAGAAGAGTTTTATCCTACCTTATAAAAAAGCTTTTTTCTTTTTAAGTGCTTCGAAAGTTTTCAAACACCCCTTCAATATTTTCCCTACTTATAGGTACTTTCATTTTCTTCTTCCCCCCTCGTCATAAGTAGAAAATACTACCTCCGGTTCTAATTATAAGACTCCATTTATAGTCTATGAACAAGGTCTTATAATTAGGACCGGAGGTAGTAGTAGCCATAAATAGTTGCATGCATCATGCATGTGTATATGAGATAGAACAAATTAAATTACATATACATATATATATATATATATATATATAAGTGAAAAGGAAGGGAAGGATAAGGTATAAAACTAGTCAATTGAGAAACATGATTACGCCTTAGAATATTTTAAATTATTTTAAATATTACTACCTCCGGTCCTAATTATAAGACCCAGTTGATTTATTTGAGGAGATTAAGGAAGCAAGTTAAGTTAGTTATTTGTAATAAATAAGTGTTGTCATTCCTAAAATATCCTTGTTAATTAAGTATATTGGCTAGAACTATCATTATTACAAGGATTATCTTGGAAAAAATGCATAAATATGAGAGACAAAATGGATTGGGGTCTTATAATTAGGACCAAACAAAAAGTCAAATGGAGTCTTATAATAAGGATCGGAGGTAGTATTTTGGAAATTGTTTTATAAAAAAATAATAAAAGAAGCTCTATTTTAAATCTTGAAACATTCCAAATTTATTCCGTGGAAGCACACGAGTGAAGACGGGGTAAAAGGTTCGATGATTTGACCACTGGCCCCATGGCCCATGCATATAATATTCTGGCCAATGTCCCAATGTGATAAGTCATAAAGAAGTGAATATTCCCTGACCTAGGATATAATATTTAATTATATATGTATATATATACATATATATATATTTATATGCATGGGGCCAGTGGACATCATTTGCCCACGTGGGAGTATCTAGGTGGAGATTTTTCAGACTACGAACAATACAATACTGACTTTGTTACAGAGTTCATATATTAAGAATGTGTTTAATACTTCATATAAAAACTAATTATAGTATAAGTTAATAAAATAGGTTATGGAATTATCACTTATTTGGAGCCCATAATATACAGTATAATTGAGCCTACATATTATGGCCCTATTATAAAATTATTTGGTATAGGAAAACTAAGAATGAGCTCCTCATAAAAAAGTATGTGATTTGCTTCCACTTGATTGAAAAACAATATGATTCCACCAATATTAAAATCACTAAATTTATTTATGAGAAAACATAATTTAGCTGGGTTCCCTAAAAGTAAAATATTAAGCAAGCAAAATACGTATAAACTTCCTAAAGTTGATATTAATGAAAATAATTTTTAAAAATTATTATGTTAATGATAATTTAAGTAAAAATGTTAATTTTTTACTAAAACATATTTTTATAGGTGAAGGATACTTTCGTTAAAGAGGTTAATTTTTATATTGCCCAATATCATATCAAATATAAAATAGCATGGTTTTAAATAATACAATATGTTATAACATGTCCTCAGTTGAACCTCTTTCAATCAAGCTCCAATTCAGATGTATTAATCATGAAATTGTGACCCAATGGTGTCAACAGGATGGTTACAATTTTTCTAAAAAGATAATAAATAATGGTCCGTTTTAATAACATTATATCATAACCTGATGGTTAATATTATCTTCAAGTGAGACTTAATTAAGCTATAGCTCAGATTCAGGTTCAACACCAACTAGCATTTGACTGAGCAAATCCATTTTTCTTTCTTCTTGTGATATAAATATAGTTCGGTTCGTTATATCAAACTTGGATCTTATTTTTATCATACTATATAATCACCATAATCCAGTGCATGAAAAAAAATTTTACAAGTGAGAGGTTGCCGGTTGGATCCGCTTGTCAATTCAAGGAGTTAATATATGTCATTTTAGATTAAAAAATAATAATGTTTTAGCACCATCAATATAGTCCCTGATATCTCAACAAGACTTCTATTCAGAGCATTATGGGATGGATCTGAAATTTTGGATTCACAAGACAAAGTGAATTATGGAGGCATTGATGGACTATTTGACATGACATACATGTTCCTTTGTTTCTGCTTGTCTTGACCATGGCAACAAATTTAACTAAAGTTCAAACCCACTAATTCTTGTCAATGTCAGCTCTCAACCTAAAAGTGGTTATCAACTATCAAAGATGCGTAGTATACATCAATTTACTTAAAAAAATAGAAAATGTTTTAATTAGTGGCCACAATATCTTGTGCAAGATTCTGTGAATCAGTCCAGTACCAAACTGACGGACACTGTACTTTCTGTCGGATGTGGTGTGTTTTTGATGGGCCCAGCATGTGGAAAAAACGTGCCTAATTTATATTTTTTTTAAAAAAAAAAGAACAAGAAATAAATTTGCCCAAAATTCTGAAGAAGAAATTAGCGGGAAAGACTTGAATAAAATAATATTTACCAGGGATGATTTTAAAAATTATAACTATTTAGAAAAACTACATATCAAGGTTTAAATGTAAAAATACTAAGAAGAATACTTACATCAAATTACTTATATCCATTATGTTAAGTTCTCTAATCACATATAATCATATATCTTATTTTTAAAATATTAACATTTAATAGTATTTAATTATAAATCTATATAAGACAGAAAGAGACACATGACTATATATGATTGAAAAACTTAACATGACATATACAAGTAACTTGAACTAAATTTTTTCTTCTAATTATCCCTAACTAAATCTCATAAATTTTCTCCCACCACATCTAATGTTTGACAGTTACTCACCCAGTCATTTATTTGTGAAAAAAAATATATGGTTAATCACATTTATTTCTTCAAAAAAAAATTTTTTTGCTATATTAATTATTAAATCTGATCATTTCTTAATTAGTTAATTTCAATAAATAATTTAAATTATATTTCTATAAAAAAAATTAATATCTATAGTTGGCATAAAATTTGCCCCATAACCAGTGCAAGTGAAGCAGCTCCGTTTATTTTCACGTGAAATGGAATATTATTTTTGGATTTTGAAACAAACTCTGGTCATGATTTTTCTATCCCTAAAAAGAAAAGTACTGTTGAAAAGTACAGAGCGTGGTTTTTACTCAAATGAGCTATTTATAAGTGAGCATTTATGACGCTGCCAATTACGTGAGTTTTCTTTGTCCTCTTTCTCATCTATGCACATCAGTGTTCAATATAATAATTATGTATATTTTCAAATATCTTAAAACAAGGCTAATTAAAACTCTTGGGTAACATAATTAGATGCCGAAAGAAAGGCTTGGAAGAGAAATTCCAAATTTGTTTGGTTGTTGTTGTTGGAGTGATTGCAGTTTATGTTCATTCTCATCTGTTTGTCATTGCAATTCCCGCTTCCATATTGAGCAGTGAAAAAAAAACCGGACCGAACCGGCCGGTTCAACCGGTGAACCGGCCAGTGGTCCGGTCCGGTTAAAGTAATGAACCGGTCATAAAATGAACCGGCATCAACCCGGTCAAACCGGGATAAACCGGTGCAAACCGGCAAAAACCGGTATAAACCGGTAATGAACCGGTTTGAATGATATTTTGCTATTTATCTTATTTTTTCTTATTCAACTCCTAATATTTCAATCACTATATATTTAAATGAATTTTAATAATAATTTTGGTATTAATAATTATTAATTTTAGTTATTAAGAAATCATAAAGATCAAAATCCTTAATGTTATTGTATTTTGTTTTAATTACAATCAAATTATTGTTGTATTTCCTTACATTTTGTTATTAGTGATTATTAATATTGCTATACTTTGTTATTTTTAATTAAATTTTATCATTTTAATGTAACCGGTTTGATCCCGGTTTGACCCCGATCTGACCCATTGACCCTTGAACCACTACCTCAACCGGTTTAGTGTCCGGTCCGGTTTTTTGTTCCTTGATATTGAGAATAAACTATCGGTTAACTTTTTGAAGGTCCTCGCGCTCAACTTCAAGTTTCTGATCTGTGACATAGCAAATATGCTATGCCTTGAATTACATCAATTTCCTGAAAAACAAAATCAAAATTAATGATGATAAAAATTATAATAATATTTATTTTTATAAGATATTAAATCTGAAATGGTATATAGTGACGGGAAAAAGAGGGTAATTAAAAGAGAGCTGGAGGAGAGCTGGAGGACATCTTGTTCACATTCCTTTCCTCTTCCCTTTCCTTCATGCGAGACACCTTTTTCCTTTATGCGAGACACCTTTTTCACATTCCTTTCCTCTTCGCTTTCCTTTATGCGAGACATCTTGTTCACATTCCTTTCCTCTTGTCCACTAACTGACGCGTGTGAAATAAATGGCAGGGGACGCGAAACAAAATTGAAAATTCCAGAAGCGTTACGAAGTTCAAGCTCCTTCAGTTTTGTCCTGGGCGTTTTTTTCCCCCTTGAAACAAATCGCAAAAAGAAATTACGAAATTACAAATAAGGTATTTTATTAAAAATGTGTTGTTGTCTGCAATCTAATTATTATCAACACCTATGAAAGTGTTGTGACATATCCAATTTGCGATTTTGTAATAATATCTACCAATTGTTACTTTGTTTATATTCTTTCCAAGTTTGTTTTATATGAATTATATGATTTTTTTGTTATACATTTTAAGTTTTTCTTTTCAGTCTTTCGAGATTACAGAAACTTTTTTTTTTCTCTTTGCCAATTTTCAGTTGCTACCAATTGTTTTGGCCAATTTTATATATTCTTATAAAATTTTATCATAAGTTCTTATGCTCTATATGCAATTGGTTGGACATTTTGTCCCAATCTTGTCCGTCCCATAAACGCCTCTCAATTTCAAGGGAATGTTGTAGTTTGGCTAATTGTGGGGGACCTGAGGGTAATTTTGTTTCTGATCATAATTCAAGCGCACTGTCTTTATATTTGGGAACCCAACACAATGTTACACGTGAAACTGCCAAATGTAATTTTGACCCAAAAAAGCAAAAATGGCCAGAATACATAGAGCCATTCTCTCCAATGGGCCCCCATTTTCTCAGAAAATATTTTGGGTTATGACTTTACACTGTTTTTATTGCGTATTGAGTGTTGAGCTGTGATACAGACTACATATCTTTCAACTGATGAACAATATTTACACTATTGTCTCCACATTCAATCTGTAACAGGGGTCTGGAAATTTTGCTTTAATCTTTTGTTCTACCTTTATAAGTGTAAAAAGGTATGCTAGAAGAAATGTCTAGACACATTGTCATGTTCAAACGTATTAGGAAATTCAGATTCAACCATTATTTTCTAGTCTAATCAGCATCATCTATTGAATCCTCCATTAAGTTGGGATACAAAGGAGCAACCAAATTGGGCCTCCGATGGCCGGAAAACTGGGGAGGTCTCAGATTCCTTTGCGGCTTCCTCCGCACGTTGGTTAGTGCTGCGGCGCCGCACTTGCATGACCCGCATTGCACGTGACTCTTTGCCAGCTTCTCCTCCAAATGTACCTTTGATTTATTTTTGTTAGGTTTGAGCAGCTGTCAAGACCTAAATGGGCCTCGTGTTTGGGAGTCCACATGAATAAGCCTAATAAGGAATGGTCTGCCTTTGGGCTTACATTTTCGTTTGGCAAGAGAATGGCCAGAATTGGTGCTGCCGTATAACCTTAGGAATAGCATGAGTTTAAGAAAATTTTGAAGTGTCAACGTAAGGAGAACTAATAAAATAAGATTGTCTCCAATAAAAAATATTATGCCTAGGAAAAAACAAAAAAACCCACCGGAACATTGAAATGATACTCCATTGACATGAGTTTAAAAGCTCCTCATTAGATGGGTCGGACGGCCGAATGAGATCCTTGCTGGATGAGAATGACACGTTGGAAAAGATTTTCCTTTGCTACAATCTGCGGCAGAAAGGGCTTGCCTTGGTGCATTACAAGATCTCGGTTGAACCAAATTGTATTAAGAAAGAATGCTAATTCCTTTCAAAATGTCAGCATGATTTAATTTCCTTGATATAAACGCAGCAGAACAGTTTTGATGTCGAAGATCAAAACAACCAAACTAGAGTGCTGGTGCAAAAGGACATCCGAAGAAAGTGTGAAGCAGGGTTTCATCAGTGTAACAGCCAAAGATACATTATCAGGAAGATTTCTGCTAACTCCTCTTTATTTTGTCATGCATATACATGTCTTCATGGTCTTCCTCTGCAGGCTCTTTCATGCCAAAGAAATTTGATTTCTTCTTGAGCTGTTTACGACCAACCTTGTTTTCGGATATATGCAACTCTGGATTAGCTTCTAGTGAGCTAAGATCATTAAATATCTCAGTTGTAGGACGGAAGGTGTTGAATCCATTTCTCAAAATGCGTGCTATTTTACTTTCAGGTCATCCACAGGTACAATACTGTGAATAATGGAAAATTACTTATGTCGAGCAATTTCTTGGCCTCATGATATTGTTTGTTTTGCTGGCTGTCAAAATCCCGTCATTGATGTACATTCATTTTGACTCTTTTCAGGTGACTACGGAGGTAGCATTGCTATTGTTATCTTCCGCGTCTTTCTTATTTTGTCAGTTCACATTTGCATCATCATACTTTGCCAGTTTCTTACCTTTCCTGTTCAGATGAAAAAAGACGTGGGTTTCAACCTTCATGGGAAAAGTGAAAATATAATCACTTCATTCCGTAAGAGACTTGTCCTTCTTCACGCACGAAAACTGTACTGTTGGTATGTGGTGTATGGTATTTTAATTTGCAAGAAGATAAGTCCACTATCCGCACCATTCATTGATGAGTGCACGTACGTGCCAGTCAATACGGCAGACCAGATTGTTGTTTTTATATTGACAATAATGTGTCTTGTTTCATTAATTTGTTTATGTTTTTGGATTGTTTTGGAAACTTTACTACGCAGCCGTTTATTTAAAAGTAAGAATCTTGGGCAACTTACATATGTGAATATTGTAACTCAAAGTATCATCAAGTTATTTTGAAGCTGAAACTAATTTTAGTCAGGTCTGGGAGTATTAAAGCTAAATAATTTCCAACAAATATACTTTTTGAGATTCGAACTTGTTTTCTCTCTCCTCACAGAAATGAGATCGCTTAACATCTTAATTATGTACCCACAGCTTGTTGGTAATGCAGTTAAGTTTTAGATCGAAGTCAATCTACAATATTTTCTAGACTGCTGAATTTATTTAGACTCTTGGTTCGTATAAGGTCTCAGAGTTTATTTTTTTCATTAGTTTTGAAGTTATAAATTAATATTTTGACATATGTGTCACTACTTTATGTGACATAAAAGATCCAAAAAGAGTACATATGACTTCTTAAATTGGGTGCCGCCATAATGGGTCTCAAAACTCCACTACAAATGAACTGATGTATTTAAATGAACCAAATCATTCATAAGATAGTATTATATATATATATATATTATAGAGAGAGAGAGAGAGAGAGAGAGAGAGAACTCTTGACAAAAAGCGCAGGGTGCTGGTAAAAAAAAAAGACAAAAGGCGCAGGGTAATAGAGTGGTAGTAAATTAATAAAATTGGGCAGATAATCATCAAATGATTAACATTATTTTGATCAAATGGAATTTCTGTTAGGCAGCAAAACACTCTATATATATTAAAAAAAATCTATCGAACCCTAAGATAAATAATAAAAATCGTGCTGGATTGCACATGGACGTGGCTATGCCTGGAATCACGGTAACAACATGCTGTTGAAGTTATGTTTTTTTATTATTTCATGTGGCGGTGGAATCATCCCATCATATGTCTCGTCTGCGTGTGGTGTGCGAGTTGAATAAAAGAAGATTTTTGTAATGCTTTTGATAATCTCAAACTTTATTAAATCTCATTTAAAATTTAATAACTTTTTAGTTTTATCTCTATTTAATATACACGTAAACAAAATTAACATAATAATAAATGAGAAATAAAATTATACATCTATATAAAAAAAATTTCTTTCAGTACTTTATAAATAGGATAAAAAATATCTTTAGGATCAGAGAAATAGGCAATAGTGCCGGGATGATGGAATTGATGTTCTGGAAAGAGACACTTGCATGCTGAAAAGTTAATAATTGTGGCCTATCATTATTATTAGAAAAGGGCGGAACCAATTTATAGATAAAATAAATAACTTCCTTAAAAAAAAAACTTGCTCCTATGTTTAATATAAGAACAAGTCAATTAATTTGAATAAATTAAAAAATTAATTAAGTTGGTTTTTTATTAATTATAACTACTATTTGATGAAACTTTTAATATGTAAACTACTATAAAAATTATCTTAAAAAATAGATAAATATGATAAAGAAAACTGTACTGCCGATAAAAGAAATCCACTAAGTCAATATGGCGGCCCCGCCCGCTTAAGTGCTCAATCATGGTGGATACTGAATTATTGTTTATTGTGTTGACAATAATGTGTCTTGTTTCATTAATTTGTTTATGTTTTTGGATTGTTTTGGAAACTTTACAACAAAGCCATTTATTTAAAAGTAAGAATCTTGAGCAACTTGTGACGTACATGAAGATCGACAAGTAACATCACAAGCACGACCTTTTGAAAAGAAAAAAGAAAAATGGCAGAAGCTCAGGTGGCTTCTTTTTTTATTATTATTATTTTATATTTATACACATGTATACGACTTCGAGTATTATTAAATTATTTTAGATTTAAAACTAATCTTTCTCGAATACTGAGTATTAAGGTTAAAGCCTTTTCAATAAGTGTGTTTTCTAATATTTCTCCTTACAAGAATGAGAATGCTTACTATATTAATTACTAAGAGCTTGTTGGTAACTCAGCTAAGTTTTGGACTGAAGACAATCTACAACAATATTTTCTAGACTGAATTTAGATATAAAAAATGTCGTTTTTTAGACTTCTGGTTCATGCAAGGTCTAAAAGAGTTTGTTTTTTTCCCCACTAGTTTGAAGCTATAAATTAATATTTTCAGACATGTGTGACTTTATGCGACATATAAGATTCAAAAAGAGTATGTCTTCTTAAATTAGGTGCAGTCATAATGGGCCTCAAAATTTCACTAGAGAATGAACTAGCGTATTTAAATGAACCAAAACATTTATGGGATAGTATTATATTTTAATCATGAGATAGTATTATATTATCTTTAGTTCTAAATATAAAAGCTCATTTAACTTTTATTTTGGTTCTAAATAAAAGATCCCAATCCACTTTATTTCTCTTTTTTTTTTTTTAAGATAGTCCTTGTAATAATAGTGGTTCTAACCAATACACTTGATTAGTATAAATATTTTAAAAAAGATAATACCTATTTGTTACAAATAACTCACTTAGTTGGTTTTCTTAATCTACTTAAATTAGTCAACCAGTTCTTATATTAAGAACCAGGGATAATATATATACTAAGACAATAACACTCATATACTCCTCCGGTCCTTAATATAGGACCCAGTTGTTGAGTTAGTTTTAGTCCTAAATATAAGATCCATTTATCATATTTATCAATTTTCTCTCAATTACCCCTATGAATATTCCATCAACCATAATCAAATAGAAGAGGGAGAGGGGTATTAAGAAATATGGTTATGGTATTTTAGGAAAAACGTGTCATATTTCTTATAACTAACTAATTTACCTAACTTCCTTAATCTAATCAAATTAGTCAAATGGATCTTATATTAAGGACCGGAGGAGTACATACATATATATATATATATATATATATATTGTGGGACACGTTTGACAGCCCTTCCTTTTCTTAAGTATATATGGTAATTAATAAATAACCCCGATAACGCCATAAACACTCACCCTTGTCGTAATAATTCACCACTTGTAAATAACTTATGTGAGTAAAAACTACGCTATTGAAAAAATACTACGGTTCCATTGCCCCCTAACAAAAATCGCAGCCCTGCGGCCATGTGACGGCGGAATCATCCAATCTAAGTGGGGTCTGCGAGTTGACAAAAGAAGAGCTAGTTGATTAATTTCAGAAAATTAAAGAAATGAGTTGCGTTAATTATTTTTAATAAATAAGTGTTGTCTTTTCTAAAATATCCTTACCAATCAATTTTATTAGTTAGAACTACTATTATTAGAGGGATTATCTTAAAAAAATACATAAATATGAAAAAAAAATATTAAAATCTTGTAATTAAGATCAAAATAAAAAACAAACCATATCTTATATTAAAAATAGAAGATAATACTGATTAGTGGGGCACAATATCACAAGAGAGTACAGAGACAAAAGCTGAGATTTAATCAGAGAGAGATCTTTCCATGTGCAGGCGGGCATATGCCATATGTTACGTGGCACTCCTTCCAGAAGTCTCTCTGATAATGGAAGGGTGGCAGAGGGACAGCATAGAGATGCCTCACTCCGCAGCGTACAGCCTAAAGATGTGTTTGGCTCAACGGAAGGAAGGGGAAGGGAGGTATTCTAATGGAGGGGAGGGGAGGGGAAGGGATTTTAATGATAACTTATTTGGTTTGGAAGGAGAGGGAAGGGGAGCTAATCAAAATTTGACTATTTTAACCTTATAAAATTAAAATAAAATTTCTCAATTTTTTATTTTGTCAAGATATGTATAATAGGCTTTTTCGATGTTGACTTGTCATAATATAAATTATTTATGACTACTTATTATTTGAACAATAATTAAAAAATAACAAGAATTATAATATTTTTAATTGAACCAACCTTCTTAAAAAAAATAGATTGAACTTGTCTGCCAATTTATATTGCAATCAAAATAAGTATCCACATTTCCAAAATAAAAAGATCCATACAAAAAAAAGATTCACGAGCAAATATATCATCCACATTAAAAAAGAATTCAAATACTGATAACATGATATAAAATTACTTCTAATGAGAATATGAAGAAGATCCAAACACCATATCCATGACCACTGCTTTACGTGCTGGAGGTGGACATTGAACAACTGATCTCAATTTGCCAACATCACTCATAAGATAGTTATAAATCCAGGGCTTTTTGTTAGCATCAAATCCACATTCACTTATCAAATGCCAAACCTCTTCACCGGACATGGGAGGAATCTTGTGGATAAAACTCTCTTTTTATAACATTTGACTCATGTAATAAATCATTTCCCTGGTTCAAAACATCATGAATTAAATCATGACCTCGAGCTAATGCTTCATTGCCTTCTCTAATTGCTGTCATCATGTCAGATACAACGCTCTTCATTGTGTTAAGATCGGTCTCCTTATCTTGAGCATGTTCTTTCCTTCTCCTTTTACCATAATCACTAGTTTCTCCTTATGGCTGTTTAGAAGGTAAGGGATTTTCTTTACTCGTATCACCATCACTTAAAATCTCAACACTATCTAATGTGTACTCCTTTTGTGAGATAAGTTGATCTAGATTATTGATAGTTTCATAATCTGCTTCCATAGGAGATGAATGACGTCGTTTTCGCTTCTCCTTTGCTGTTAGAGACTCATCTCCACCAGCTCTATCAACTCCATATATGTGCCTGACATCACGGTAACAAACTAACATGCTTTTGAAGTCTTGTTTTATACTGCTCCACGTGGCGGTGAATTATCCAATCGTGTATCGTGTGAGTGTAGTAGACCCGGCATGATGAAGTGAATGTTTAAAAGAGAGAAGACAAGGGTAAGCAGACACATTCACGTTGACACTAATTATATTTAGTGTCAGATTAATTATATTCAGTGTCAGATATTTTTTGGGACAACAGATAGGACGAGAAGAAGGTCATCCCGTACAGCCGCTGCTTCCATCCCACCGCGAACTTTCTAGGCTTCCGGCCCACGGACTTCAGGGCCGACCCATTCACAGTTCGCCGAAAATGCCTATAAATCCCCCATTCTGGTGGCACCCTCCGCCCTCACACATCCACCCCCTCCACCTCCAAGCCTGAGCTTTATCCGTTCATCGATCTTCTTGTCTCTGCACAAACACCATGAAGTTTTCATCATCCTTGAGGTACTACCTGGTGAAGCAACCTGCCATTCAGAACTTCACATGGATTTGCAACTTAACCCCAGCTTCATCTTTTCAGTTTATCCTCATCACCGTTGCCTGTTACTTATGTATCATCTTCCTCCTCACTCGTGTCTTTCGCCTCAGGCTTCCTCCGCCCATCCTCAAACCCATCACCGCCCTTTATGACACTGCCATTCTCCTCCTCTCCTTCGTCATGGCCCTCGGTTGCACCCTGTCCACCATGTCTCATGCACCTGACCTCCGCTGGATCATCTGCTGCCCGCCCAACACCCCGCCCTCCGGCCCCGTCTTCTTCTGGGCCTACGTCTTCTACCTCTCCAAGATCCTAGAATTCTTCGACACTCTCCTGATCCTCTTGTCAGATTGCCACCAACGCCTCACGCTCCTCCACGTCTCCCACCACGCCGTCGTGATCCCCATGTGCTACCTTTGGCTCTGGACGTCTCAGTCGCTGTTCCCGGTGGTGCTCGTGACCAACGCCTCCGTGCACGTGCTGATGTACGCCTACTACTTATCGTGCGCGCTTGGGGTCCGTCCCAGGTGGAAGAAGTTGGTGACGGAGTGCCAGATAGCCCAGTTCCGCGCCAGCTTCGGCGCTTTGGCCCTCATGCTGGGGTACTACTTTTTCGGCCCGGGTTGCTCCGGAGTTTGGGGTTGGATCCTCAACGTCCTCTTCTTTGCTTGGCTTCTGTTCCACTTTGTAAACTTCCGTAAGCAGGCATACAAGCCAAAATCCGAGTAGAAAGCCAGCACCCATCTGTGGTGCACTAGTGGCTTCATGTTGTCGGTTTTCTGTATTTTCCTCTTTATTTTCTCTTTTACTCTTACGTTACATATATGGTATGTTTATGTGATGGCTTATATAATAATGTGTTGCATACATAGATACATATATATATTGTGGATTTTATTATATATATGTTTTGATACGTTGATTCCAGCATTTGAATTATATATATATGTCTTTTCAGGAATTGTGCGTATTGTTATTCCATATTTAAATCAGGATATATAGCCGAATTTATATTTTTTTAAGTTTTAGGATCAATTTCATTTAATGCCCCCATAAGCATGATTATATAATATCTAAAAAGCATGCGCCTTTTATGTGGGAACAGAACTGTCTTTTTTTGGGGCGATCTGAAGTGATAATTAAAATAAAACAAATTAAAATGTTTAAATTTTTTTTTTTTGGTTGTATACAACCGACAGGCACATAATAAAACAAATTAAAATGTTTGCTAATTTTATTTGACCTATCACAGCGACCATCATTGTCCCTCCCATAATAATAATATAATATATGATGTTAAGGTTGTAGGTCATGCCCTATCACATCAAGTCATTTTCAGGTCATCACTATCATTTGGAGGCGGGAGGTGCGAATCAAGAGATCGTATATGATAACCTAATGAGTACATGCAATGATCTTTGTTCCAAATTAAAGGCCAAAATTAATCTGCCCTTTTCCATCACAATAATCATCTTCTTGAAGTGCGACGCACATTGGAAATATTGTTGCATATGATTTTCTCACTAGATTAATTAACCAACCAGAGAAGCAAAATTTTTCATGAAAAAATCAATCAAATCAACTACAATGCAAAATAATATAATTTTGGGTTATTGATCATTTTTTAAGAAACAAAATTAAACGGTTCAGACGAGTTTTTCATCGGTTTTTCCCCGGTTTTAATTTTGAACTGGTCAGTCAGTTTAAGATGACACTAGTTTATTTTCTAGCTGAAGAATAAGCAGACACATTGGAGAGCTACTATAGCCTGTACACAGGAAATTAATTAATTAGTAAATTGTCTAGCCAAACACGGAAGCAGAATGCAAGTTGTTGATGTGAACCTAAGCCTTATCTTCAACTTCTATCAGATTTAGGGGCATCTAGACTGGCATTTTAATATGTGTGGTCGGCTCAGTTGTTGGGACCTGAACGTCCAATCTTCAACTGTTGGATTTAGCATTGTATATATATAAGATATAAGATAAAACAAATTAAATATTGGCCCAAAAAAAAGATTAAAAAATTAAATTATATACATATACATATACTGATACATAAGTGAAAAGGAAAGGGAAGATAAAGTATACAACTAGTTTTTGAGAAATATGATTATATCTTGTTTGAAATTATATATCTTAAATATTATGTTGGAAACTTTTTATAAGAAAAAATAATAACAGAAGATCTATTTTAAATATTTTATGGTGGGGAAGAATCGATGACTTGACCATATCCAAATGTGATAATCCACAACGAAGTGAATATTCCCTGGCCCAGCCTCTAATATTCAGCTATAACATCAGTTGTCCACGTGGACGTATCAGAGTACGAAAGATGTATGACTGACATGGTTACCGAGTTCAGATATTAAGAATGTGTTTAATTTTTTTTTTTTTGCCAACGTTGAGAATGTGTTTAATACTTCATATAAAAACTAATTATATTAGTACTTTCAATTCTAATTAAAATACCTCATTTGTAAATTGTAAACAAATCCTAATTATAAAAATTTATTTATAGATTATAAATAAAGTCTTATAATTAAGATCGGAGGTAGTATAAATTAATAGAATATGTTATCACTTATTTGGAGCCCATAATATATAGTATAATTGAGCCTATATATTATGGCCCTCTTATAAGATTATTTGGTATAGGAAAACTAAGGGTATGTTTGGCAAGTACCCCAAACCATGGTTTGGGAAAAATGTTAGCCAAACACCCTTAAAAAAATCAAAACCATGGTTTTGACTCCAAAACCATGGTTTTGAAAAAAGCAGAAATTTTTTATTTTTGGAGAAAAAAGGGAGAGTGTGAGAGTCTATAGGATATATATCTTGTTATTTTTTTTATAAACATATTTTTTATAAACATATTTAATCTTATATCTTATAAATATATACATATTAATTATTTATTAATTATATTATCTTATATATTATTAATATATGTTAATAAAAAATATATTATTAACAATTTTATTCCTTCAAATTAAAATATATCATAAAATATATTTTTTCTATAATTATCATATTAATTTATGCCAATTTGTATATATAAAAAGTACTTCTAATAACAACTATCCAAACACTCACACTTCTCAAAATCACTTTTTCACAAAATATATTCTTCCCAAAATCTATTTTTTTCAGAATCTATTCTCCAGAAGCTATTATCCAAACCATAGTTTGGTTTCATCCAAACACACCCTAAGACTGAGATCCTTATTAAAAAAAAAAAGTATGTGACACGCTTCCACTTGATTGAAAAACAATATGATTCCACCAATATTAAAATCACTAAATTTATTTATGAGAAAACATAATTTAGCTACGTTCCCTAAAAGTAAAATATTAAGCAAGCAAAATACGTATAAACTTCCTGAAGTTGATAATAATGAATATAATTTTAAAAAAATTATTATGTTAATGATAATTTAAGTAAAAATGTTAATTTTTCACTAAAACTATTTTTACAGGTGAAGGATGCTTTCGTTTAAAAGGCTAATTTTTATATTGCCCAATCTAATATATATCAAACATAAAAAGTATGATTTTAACTGATACAATATTTTATATCATGTCCTCAACTAAGCCTCTTTCAATCAAGCTCCAATTTGGACGTATTGATAATCATGAAATTGTGATCTAACAGTGTTGACATGACAGTTACAATTTTCTAAAAGGATAATAAATATATGTTAATATCACTATTGATTGTTAATATATTATCTTTAAATGAGACTTGACTAAGGTGCAGCAGATTCAAATTCAACATCTTTTAATACACACAATTATATATATTATATTTGTTACAATTGTTGCTCCTTTTTTATTTTATCTTTTATTTGTGATATTTTCTTCTCTCAATAATTTTATATCTTCTGCATTAAAAATAATAAAAGATTTGAATAGATTTTATGCAAATTCATCTTGTATCCTATAATTAATAAAAGAGAGGAAAATTTACAAAAGATAGTTAAATATATATAAGATATCCATAAATTTAACCAAATAAATCAAAATATACACCTATTTAATTATAAAATATAGACTTATCACATGTCATATTTCTAATAATTACCTAACTTACTTAACTTCTTTAATCTAATCAAATTAGTTAAATAGGTTTTATATTAATGACCGGAAGAGTATTAGTGTTTTTTTTATCTTTCTTTAATTCTGTCTGTTTTTCTAACACTGATTATGGTTCTTTGGTTTGTTTAGGTTCTGGTACACACATTTGCGAGTGAATTCTGTATCCCTGTATGTTATTGTACTCTGAACTGATGATTTTGGGAGCTGGAATGCTGACGATGAGGGGGCTTAAGGAGCAAGGCCGTCTTGGACGGTCTTTTGGTAAAGTCACGATACGTGATCCCGTAGGCTCTTGATTATTATCCACCACTTTAGGTGATATCAATCTCTCTCTCCCTCTCTAAACACAAACACACACATGAAAGAATTTTGTCTACATGTGATAAGAAAGCAATTTTGTTTTCAAATCAAATTAAATTTCAAACAAAATAAATGATTGGCCCGATTTGAGATTTCTAGGGCCCTAGTAAGCTCATTAAATTATTTGGTGGCGTCACAATGGACGAAAATGTTGAAAGGAGTACAAAGACATAAGCTGAGAATTAATCAGAGAAAGATCTTTCTATTTGCAGGCTGTTCTACCCCATCCTCTAATAACAATACTAAGCGAGCTGTGTGGTCCCGTGGGCTCTTGATTATTATCCACCACTTTAGGTGATGCTACTGATAGACACCCTTCTTCCCCATTATTTTTCTTCAAAATATTTAATTTACATTCATCTTATCCGATTTATTCTCCCTGTACCCAAAAATAAGACTTTTAGGAACAATAAACTCATATTATTATAATAGTTTTTATCTATTATTTCATATATATAATGTATAAAAAAGAATTATAATAAATATACTAAAATTTATCAAAAATAAATCTATATATAATTTGTTGGTGTGTGTGTGAGTTCTCCTCCCACTATCGGAGAGGATTGTCGATCCCTTTTGAGTTTTCATCTCACCGACTTCAGGCTGTTTCCATTCGTGACGATACGAATTGTCCCATTCAAAAAAGGGGAAAAATTTAAAAAAGAAAAGGCAACATGCATGATTTGTCTGCATTAGGACACACAAACCAACTTTTGTATATACCATTATTATTGTGGGAGGAAGAAGACAACACTCACTGTAGCCACATATCATATCATATTGATGATTGATGTACATAAATAAGGAAGAGATTGACATAATCAACATTAAGAACCAATTGCATAATTTGAAAAAAAAATTAAAAAAGTTATTAAATTATTTAATTATAGCATGTGTCACATAATATCTCTTAAATACTTATATGCCTTATTAGATTATATATTAATTTATAAATGAGACAAATTAGTTTAAAAAATAATAAATATAAATATTTTAAAATTCTTTATTACTTTTCTTAATCACTCTAAATTATTCAATTCTTAAGTATATGAGAAAAACGAACTCAGAAAATTTGCAGCTAAGGAATCAGAGATGGGTTGTTGGCTTTTTGCGCAGGTATCGTTCCTTTCAAAGAAGGCGGCCCCACACGGCACTTAGCGATACAAGATTGGCTTTACGGCCTTCATAGCAATTCCCATGGGATAAATGGCCCCTAATACCTCATGCATCCAACCCCCTTCAAGCCTAAGCTGTTTCCGTTCATTAATCTGTTTCTGCACAAACACCATGGAGCTTTCAGCATTCTTAATGTACTACCTAGTGAGCCAACCTGCCATTCGGAACTTCACATGGATTCCCAACTTAACCCCGGCTTCATCTTTTCAGTTTCCCCTCATCACCGTTGCCTGTTACTTATGTATCATCTTCCTCCTCACTCGTGTCTTTCGTCTCAGGCTTCCTCCGTCCATTCTCAAACCCATCACCGCCCTTTATGACACTGTCATTCTCTTCCTCTCCTTCATCATGGCCCTCGGCTGCACCTTGTCCACCATGTCCCATGCACCTGACCTTCACTGGATCATCTGCTTCCCTCCCAACACCCCACCCTCCGGCCCCGTCTTCTTCTGGGCCTACGTCTTCTACCTCTCCAAGATCCTAGAATTCTTCGACACTCTCCTGATCCTCTTGTCAGACTCCATCCACCGCTTCACGCTTCTCCACGTTTCCCACCACGCCATCGTGATCCCCATGTGCTATGTTTGGCTCTGGACTTCTCAGTCTCTGTTCCCGGTGGTGCTCGTGACCAACGCCTCCGTGCACGTGCTGATGTACGCATACTACTTACTGTGCGCACTCGGGGTCCACCCCAAGTGGAAGAGGTTCGTGACGAGCTGCCAGATCGCTCAGTTCCGCGCCAGCTTCGGAGCTTTGGCCCTCATGCTGGGCTACCACGTTTTCGGGCCGGGTTGCTCCGGAGTCTGGGGTTGGATCCTGAACTTGCTCTTCTATGCTTGGCTTCTCTTCCACTTCCTAAGCTTCCGTGAGCAGGCATACAAGTCAAAGTCCGAGTAGAAAGCCGGCACCTCTCCGTGGTGCAGTGGTGCCTTCATGTTGTCTGTTTTCTGTATTTTCCTTTTTATTTTCTCGCACCCCTCTGTGGTGCGGTGGTGGCTTCATGCTGTCTGTTTTCTGTATTTTCCTTTTTATTTTCTCTTTTATGTTGCATATATGGTATGTTTATGTAATGGCTTGTATAAAAAATGTTGTGGATTTTATGATATGTACGTTTTGATACGTTGATTCTAGAATTTGAATTATATATATCTTTTTTCAGGAACTGTGCGTATTGTTATTCCACATTCAAATCAGGATATATAGCTGAATTTATCTTCTTTCAATTGTTAGGACCCATTTCATTTAATGCCCCCATTTCAATCGGTGAAGTCTGTTAAACATATTTTCAGTATATTAGGTGCCTCACTTTGATATCTTACAACTTAAAACCTTTGATTATAAGCACAAATGACTGATATTTCAATTTGAGCTCATATCGTGTGTATTTATTTATTTATGGAGATTAGTGAAAAAAGAGAGAAGGCGCTGGCAGCAATTTTGACGCACTTGACTCAATCGGTGAAGTCTGCTTTTGTTTCCGGGGATTAAGGCCGTTGAGCTCTTTCGCCGGCATATCTTCGGGAGTAAGAAAACTTAATTTAAATTATGCTATATTCTAACTAGATTTAATAAGAATTTATCCGAAAAATTAACAAGAGAATAAACCTGAAAATAAAATACTCCTCCGGTCCTTAATATAAGACTCGTTTAACTAATTTTATTAGATTAAAAAAGTTACATAAGTTAGTTAATTATAAGAAATGTGACATGTTTTTCCTAAAACACTATAATCATCTTTCTTAATACCCTATCTCCATCTTCTACTTGATTATGATTGACAGAGTATTCATAGAGTAGTTTAGATAAAGTTGATAAATATAAAAAGTGATTCTTATATTTATGACTAAAACCAACTTAATAATTAGGTCTTATATTAAGAATCGAGAAGTATATCATAATATAATCTCTATTCGTCAATTTAATTTCTTCCCCCTCAGTGGGCCAATAGAACCAGTGGGTTGCCATGATAATAATTGTCTACAACTATGTACTCGCTTTATTTGCAAATTCTGTTTGACCCAACACATTACAGCTATCGTCACCAGAACACACCAATCGTCATTGTCACCCCCGTAATATCTATATTATATTAACGTTGATGAGCCTCTAATTTGCTTTGCTGATAGGAATCTTCACCTGATTAATCTTCAAGCCGCACTCCGATCATTCATTATGAATAATGACAATTGGAATGTTCAGGAACTACGACATTTCTTCCCACGTTGGATCGTTGGCTATAGCATTTAATTATATATATATATATGGGTGTGTGTGTGTGTATGAATGGGGCTAGTGAACATCGTTTGCCCACGTGGGAATATCTAAGTGGAGATTTTCCAGACTACGAAGAATGTTAGGAATGTCTTTAATATTAATTTTTTTTGCCAACGTTAAGAATGTGTTTAATAAAAAGGTATGTGATTTGCTTCCACTTGATTGTAAAAAAATATGATTACACCAATATTAAAATCACTAAATTTATTTATGAGAAAACATAATTTAGCTACGTTCCCCTAAAAGAAAAATGTTAAGCCACCGAAGTACGTATAAACTTTCTGAAGATGATATTAATGAAAATAATCTTTTAAAAATTATTATATTAACGGTAATATAAGTAAAAATGTTAATTTTTTACTAAAGCGTATTTTTATAGGTGAAGGATACTTACGTTAAAAAAGGTTAATTTTTATATTGCCCAATATTATATCAGACATGAAATACTATGATTTTAAATAGTACAATATTTTACATCATGGCCTCATCAGTTGAGCCTCTTTCAATCAAGCTCCGATTTCTTTTTTTTGGTCAAATCAAGCTCCGATTCTTTTTTTCGGTCAAATCAAGCTCCGATTTCTTCTTTTTTTTGGTCAAATCAAGCTCCGATTCTTTGTTTTGGTCAAATCAAGCTCCGATTTCTTTTTTTTGTCAAATCAAGCTCCGATTTGGATGCATTAATAATCATGAAATTGTGATCTAATAGTGTTGACAGGACGGCTACAACTTTCCAAAAGGAGAATAAATAAAGGTCCGTATTTTACTAACAATATATCATAATCTGATAGCTAATATTATCTTTATTAATTAAGGTACATCTCAGATTCAAATTCAACACCACCGACCCAACTGATGTGTACTGTACCTTTTTGTCGCTTGTTGATATCAACTTGCCTAATTTATCAAAAAGAAAAAACAAGAAATAAATTTGCCCAAATTCTTAAAAAGAAATTAGGGCGACGGACTTAAATAAAATAATATTTACCAGAGATGATTTAAATATTATAATTATTCAGAAGAACTAAGTTTCTAATGATCGCTAGGTTGAAAAATACATAATCTGTATTACAGATTAACACTCAGTGCGCAATAAAAACACTGTAAAGTCATAACCCAACACAATGTTATGCATGGAACTGTCTAGTTATACATGTAGCCATTGGGTTATTACTTCACACTGTTTTTATTGCGTATTGAGTGTTAAGCTGTAATACAGATTATATATCTTTCAACCTATAAACCAATCTTAATCGCAATTCTTTATTTGTAAACTATAAATAAAGTTTTATAATTAAGACTCAAGATAATATTTACACTGTTCTCTCCATCTTCAATATTTAAGTGGCGTTTGAAGATTTTGCTGTGATCTTCCGTTCTACTGTTTCAAATATTTGAAGCTTATGAGCATAAAAAGGTACTACCTCCAATCCTAAATATAAGAGCTAGTTGATTAATTTGAATAGATTAAGAAAATAAAAAAATTAGTATAATAAATAGAATTATAAAAGAGAGAGAATGTGGATGAATAGAGATGATGGTTTGGAAAATGAAATAATAAACATTGAATATTAAAATAACTAATTAATGGGGGCAAAATAGAAAATTTGTTACAAAAAATTTAAAACAACTAGCAAATGTTGCTTATATTTAGATACAAGAAGAGAATGGTAGTTGTTAGTTATAGGGGATAGAGGGACTATTATCTTTAAATGAGACTTAATTAACGTACAGCTCAGATTCAAGTTCAACGCCAACTACCATAAGCAAATTCATTTTTTTCCCCTTCTTGTGATATAAATATAGTTCGGTTCCTTATATCTGACTTAGACCTTATTTTTATCATACTATCCAGTGACCACAATCCAGTGGCGTGACCGTAATTAAATCCATATGCTCCAACTAAAGTTCAGACCCACTAATTCTTCTCTATCTCAGCTCTCAACCTAAAAATGGTTATCAACTAATCAAAAAATGCATATTATCTATCAATAATTTTTATAACCTAATGATGTGAAAGTTGTTTGGGAAGTTGCCTTTGTTTATAGCTTTAAGCTGTTAGTGTTTATTGCTCTAAATTAAAAGCGATGCGTACTTTCTAATGGTGAGTAATAATCAAAATTTTAAATACATAAATGAATAAGTTCAAAAATAGAAGATGTTCAATTAGTGGCCACGAATACCCTGGGAAAGATTCTGTGGATCAGCCCAGTACCAAACTGATGTATACTGCACTTTTTGGAGAAATTATTTTTTTTTGACCAGACACTTTTTGGAGAAATTAGGGCGAAGGACTTAAATAAAATAATATTTACCAGACATGAACTAAATACCAAAGTTTAAATGTAAAAATACTAATGATAGCTAACTAAATCTCATAAATTTTCTTACCAGATCTTGGGGAGAGAGTAACTCATCCAATCATTCACTACCTCTGGTTTTTAATATAAGACTCAGTTGACTAATTTGAAAAGATTAGAAAAATTACTAAATTACTTAATTATAGCATATGTTACCTGATCTATCTAAGACACTTATGTGTATAATTAGATTGTGTATCTTATAAGTAAGAAAAATTAGCTTGGAAAAAAATGATGGATATAAATAGTTTAAAGTAATTTAGTAACTTTCTTAATATCTTCAAATTAGTCAATTAGGTCTCATTAAATAATGAAGGTAGCATTTGGAAAGAATATATATGCTTAATCACATTCATTTTTTTTTTTCAAAAAACTCATTTTTGTTATACTACCTAGCTCCAGTCTTTAATATAAGAACTAGTTCGAAGTTAGATTTGATCCTAAATATAATATCTTAATCCATTTTTTTTATCATCTTTTTCAAAATATTCCTGTTAATTATAAGGACTTCTTCCCAAGGGATAATTCTAATCATCCAATGCATATGATTGAAGATGATAGTTTTGGGAAATCAACTTACATTTGTAACAAATAACTAATTTAACTAATTTTTTTAATATCTTTAAATTAGTTATATAGCTTTTATATTAAACACTGGAGGTAGTATTAATTATTAAATATGATCATTTCTCTAGTAATCAATTTCAATAAATAATTAAATTTACATTTCGATAAAAATTTTAATATCTATATTTGGCATAAAATTTGCCCCATAAGCAGTGCAAGGGAAGCAGCTCCGCTTATCTTATGTCACATAGAATATTATTTTTTGATTTTGAAAGGAACTCGGGTCATGATTTTTCCAGCCCCAAAGAGAGAAGTGCTGTTGAAAAGTATAAGCCGTAGTTTTCACTCAAATAGTAAGTTATCGACAAGTGGGGGGTTATTTATTAATTATTATATTTAAAATAATGTTAATAATTTGACTGATGCGTCATGCCATTTGCATATGGCCAACTTCAATTTAGAGCCGCTATTTTATAATTTTGCTAAAAAAACAAAGAGAAAAATTTACAAAAACATACTTTTAAAATTTCAAATCAGACTACAAAAATGTGTTGTCATTTATTTTTTAAATATTTTCAATTATTATCAAAGTGTTATAGATTTAAAATTTTAAAATTCAAAGATTTTTTTTTTGAGGATTCTCTCAAAAAAAAAATTACGTGATTTTTCTGTGTCCTCCTCTTCCCATTTACCACATTCCTTCCTCTTGTCCACTAACTGGCGTGTACGTGTATATATTGGCAGGACACATGAAACAAAATTCCAGACGCATTATAAACTTCAAACTCTTTTAGTTTTGGTCTAGGGCGTTTTTTCCTTCTTCTTCAAGAAAATTCTAGATCCATTGTAATAATGTTTTGAATTAAGTTCCATTCTGACTGGGACAGGCGCCATCAGTATCGAAATACCTTCTGATCCTGATTCTCAAGATGGTAATAGGACATGATTGTCCTAATCTTGTCCCAGCTCCTAAACATCCCAAATTTCAAGAGAATTTTGTAGTTTGACTTCTTGTGAGGACGCCAGGGTGATTTTCTTTCTTTCTTTCTTATTCTTTTGGTTTTTTTTTTTTTGCTGCTTTTTGTATACTGTCTTCGTGCATGAGAACCCAACACAATGTTATACATGGACCTGCCCAGTGCACTTTTGACCCCCAAAAAATTCCCGGTAAACGTGTGGCCATTGGGTTATGACTTTACATTGTTTTTATTGCATGCATGGTGAGTGTTAAGCTCTAATATGGATTATATATCTTTCAACCTATACAAAATATTATATTCGGTCTTAATTAAAAAATCTTATTTGTGGACTATAAATAAGATCTTATAATTAGAACCGGAGATAGTGTTTACACTCCATCTTCAAGATGTAAAAGGGGTCTGAAAATTTTGCTTTGATCTTTTTGTTCTACTGTTTCAAAGATTTGAAGCTTATGAGCGTAAAAAGGTATACTAAAAGAAATGTCTAGACACATTTTCATGTTAAAACATATTGGGAGATTCAGATTCAACCGTTATTTTCTCATCTAATCAGCTTCATCTATTGAATCCTCCATTCACTTGGGAGAGAAAGGAATAATCAAATTGGGCCTCCCGTGGGCGGAAAACTGGGAAGGTCTCAGCTTCCTTTTCTGCTTCCTCCGCACGTGGGTAGTGCTGCCCGTGGCTCAACAGTGAATGATATTACGCGGCGCAGCACGTGCATGACACGCATTGCACTTGACTTCATGTTAACTTCTCCCAAGAGTAAAGACTAATTGCTGCAGAAGTTATGACGATCTATAATGGATTCCAGCTCTGTAAGAGGTTAAAGCTTACAAAAGTCAAGCTTTTTACAGATTCTATAGAAGCTTTCCAGTTGGTGATGAAGGACTGTGGCGTGCCTCATCATCTGAGTAGGGAGATTATGGAATTTAGATCACTCATTTCTGAAACTGGGGATCTAGACATGCGAATCTTAACAGGACCCTGATTTTTGTCTGAATCAGCTCCAACTGGACTAGGAGAGCGCCATTCGAGAGGTTAATCTCACTAGGTAGATAGATACCGTTTGTACTTTTTATCAAGCCTAGCTTGCCTTTGTTTTTTTTTTTTTTTTTGGACTCAAGCCTAGCTTGCCTTGTTATGCCTAAAAAACAGAAGAAAAAATTAATCTTTTGATCCTTATAGTTTTGACTTGCTTGTAACTTGATTCTTGAAATTTGGCTTACTGCAACTCAATCCCTATAGTTTTATCCATTTTATAATTTAGTCTTTGTGTTTAACAAAAAAGGAATTATAGAGACTAAATTATAAAATGATCGAAAGCATAAAAACCGAGTAGTAATGAGTCAAATTGCAAGGATTGAGGTATAATCGAGTCAAAACTGTAAGGATTGAATTATAATTGAGTCAAAATTATAAGTACTGAGTTACATCAAGTCAAAGTATAAAAACTAAATTATAAACGAATTAAAATTATAAGGACCAAACGATTAACTATCCCAAAAACAAAAAAAGACTACCGTGGTTTTGAGTGGCTCTGAAGACCTGAATGGGCCTTTTGTTTAAGGGAGTCCACACGAATAAGCCCAATAAGGAATGGTCTGCCTTTGGGCTTACATTTTTGTTTGTCAAGAAATGGTCCGTCAAGTGGCCCAATAACATGGAGAGAAGTCTTGGTGCTGCCGGATAACCTTAGGAATACCATGAGTTTAAGAAAATTTTAAAGCGTCAAACTAAGGCGAACTAATAAAATAAGATTGTTTCCAGTAAAATATATATAAATATATATATATATTATGCTCAGGGGGAAAAAAACCACCTGAACATTTGAATGATACTCCATCGACATGAGTTTAAAAGCTTTTTATTAGATCGGGTGGACGGCCGAATGAGATCCTTGCTGGATGAGAATGACATGTTGGAGAAGATTTTCCTTTGCTACAATCTGCAGCAGAAAGGACTTGCCTTGGTGCATTACAAGACCTCGCTTGAACCAAATTATATTAAGAAGAATGATAATTCCTTTCAAAATGTCAGCATGATTTCCTTGATATAAACGCAGCAGAACAGTTTTGAGCCATCGAATGGAATGATTACATTGGCTGTCAAGGGCCTAACACAACCCTCTTTTTTTATCCAGGCTTGGGACCGGCTATACAATATAGGTGGAGTTTTTCATGCCAAAGAAATCAAGTGCAGAAATCTGATTTCTCCTTGAGCTGTTTACGAGCAACCTTGTGTTGGATATGCAACTCCGGATTAGCTTCCAGTGAGCTCAAATCATAAAATATCTCAGCTGTAGGGCGGAAGGTGTTGAATCCAGTCACACTTAAAACAAGCTCAACCAACACTATCTTGCATGATATTAGTGTTTTTTCTTCTTTCTTTAATTCTGTCTGTTTTCCTAACACTGAATATAGTTCTTTTGTTTGTTTAGGCTCTGGTGCACACATTTGTGAATGAATTCTTCATCCCTGTATGTTATTGTACTCTGAGCTGATGATCTTGGGAGCTAGAATGCTGACAATCAGGGGGCTTAAGGAGCAAGGCCGTCTTGGACGGTCTTTTGGTAAAGTCACAATACGTGATCAGCCTCCACCGAATACTACACAAAAGATCATCGCTGTAAAAGATGCCATGCGTGATGTTGAGAGTTATATGCAGCGACTGAATCTACACTTCTCAAAATGCGTGCTAGTTTACCCTCAGGTACAATAATATGGATAATGGGAAATTATTTATGTCGAACAATGTCTTGGCCTCATGATATATTGATATTGTTTGTTTTGGTGGCTGTTAAAATCCCGTCATTGATCTAAATGAATTTTGACCCTTTTCAGGTGACTACGGAGGTAGCATGGCTGCTGTTAGCTTCCGCATCTGTTCTCCTCATTGTCCCATTCAAATACATTCTTTCCTTTCTTATCTTGGATCTCTTTACTCGGGAGCTTGAGTTCAGGAGAGAAATGTTTAAAAGATTCGTTAGTATGGTGAGGGAGCGTTGGCATGCAGTCCCTGCTGCCCCTGTAGTAGTTTTACCATATGCAAAATGATGAGTCCAGATCAGCAAGTCCGCTAAAGGAAACTGAGGACCAAGAAAAACCACAAGGAAATCAGAACGTTGTTAAGTCCAGATAGATAGCTGCACCATGATCATGGTTGTTTATAGATTATATAGATGTAATTTTCTGTCAATTCTTTTGTAGAGCAGAGGACGTTTGCGTACTAGTTTGACTCTCCTTGATGAAATGGTTGATCTGATCAGTCTTTAACTCCAGTTCAGAAGAAGTTAGGTATATTTTTTAAGTGTTACTATCAAAATTTCCAACAAGACATGACATGATACATTCCAGTGGCATACAGATCTGTATTTCATGTTTTTGTTGGAGAAGTTTGTGGCGCACATATGAAGAAACTCTGAAGTTTTGTCTATAAGAAAGCAATTTTGTACGGGCAACATGAGCCTTGCTGGATTTTCTTCTCCATAAGATATGCTAATTCATCCGAGCGGAATCAAAATTGTATGCCAGTGGCCTGGTGCCACAGTGCCATCATTAACCTACCTGAAAAGGGGAGGTCGCTCATTCAACCCATAGGTGGGTTTATTGGTGTGTGTGTGAGTTCTCCTCCCACTATCGGAGAGGATTGTCTGTCCCTTTCAAAAAGGAAAAAAAATTAAAAAAAGCAACCAAAGAAAGAAATAGTCTTAGATATGTTTCTCACTTTCATTCAATGCCTTATGGAAGCCCTCACTAGGAGTGTGAGAAAAGAATAAAAAATGTGTGTACATGAGTTGCGGAAAGGCCGGAGGACATCTTCAATTTATAGTGGTTAGAAAAAGGGGGAAAAAAGAAAAAAGAACTAATGAAGGTGTTCATTGAAATGATCTTCAACATGCATGATTTGCCTGCCATTAATACACACATACCCATTATTGTATGCACCATTATTAGCATATGCACATAGCAGGAGGAAAGGACAACACTCACTTTAACCACATATGATATTATATTGATTATTGATGTACATAAATAAGGAAGAGGTTGGCAAGAAAATGAGGAAGAGGACAACGAAAACTCAAATTGAAGTTGGCCTAGAATCAAAAGAAAAAGAAGGGAGAAAGAGCAAACAGAGAAGATTAAAGAATGGAAAGCTGCAGGATACGGAGATAGAAGATGAGACACCTTCCAGCAGAGTGAAAATACTAGACCAGATAAACCTGAGAGGGGTTTGGTTTCCCCAAAAATGCTTTTTTAAAATATTTTTATGCAAGTCGAGATAAAACTTCTCTCACATACTTATCTCGTATGCAGTAAAATCATTTTTAAAATCATGATTTGGTTTCTATCTAAATATCTTTTAAGTTTAGGTTGCTAATACAAACTTTGGATTGATAAAATTTAAACTAACTTTTCTTCTCGTCATAGCTAATACAAGTTACAGACACACACACATAGCTATTTATAACTATTACGTCCTATTTAATTCCCTTATTTCCATTGTCTTGCTTTTATTTATTTTAAGCTGGGTGTTTAATTTTTGTGACTATATTCCAAACGGGAATGGGGGGTGTTCACATTTACATCATCATCCTTTGACTGTTTCTTACTTTTCCTGTTCAGAGGAAAGAAGACGTGGGTTTCAACTTTCATGGGAGAAGTGAAAATATAGTATGACTTAATTCCGTGAGAGACTTGTCCTTCTTCACGCACGAAAACTGTAATGTTGATATGTGGTGGATGGCGTTTTAATTTGCCAGAAAAGAAATCCACTATCCGCACCATTCATCAGTGTGGTGTGCCTACTTGCCATCCAGTATGGCGGACCGGCTTAGGTGCTCAATCATGGTGGATACTGAATTGTCGTTTATTATAATTGACAATAAAGTGTCTTGTTTCATTAATTTGTTTATGTTTTTGGATTGTTTTGGAAACTTTACTGCAAAGCCATTCATTTAAAAGAATCTCAGGCAACTTGTGACGTACGTGACTACGTGAGGATTGACAAATAACAACACAAGCACGACCTTCTGAAAAGAAAAAAGAAAAAGGGCAGAAGCTCAGCTAGTTTCTTTTTTATTATTATTATTATTATTATATATTAGAGTATGATTAAGTTATTTTGGATTTGAGACTAATCTTTGTCGATTCATGAGCATGAAGGTTAAAGTTCTTCCAATAAGTAGGCTTTTTGGGATTCAAATTTGTGTTTTTCTTTTTCAAAAGAGTGAGACCGCTTACCATATTAATTACTAAGAGCTTGTCAGTAACTCAACTAATTTTTGCACGGAAGCCAATCTACAAACAATATTTTTTAGACTGAATTTAGATCTAAGAAATGTGATTTTTTTAGAATTTTGGTTCATGTATGGTCTAAAAGAGTCTCTTTTTTCCCCATTAGTTTGAAGCTATAAATTAATATTTTCAGATATGTGCGACTACTTTATGTGACATATAAGATGCAAAAAGAGTATGACTTCTTTAGATGCAGCCATAATGGGTCTCAAAACTCCACTAGAGAATGAACTCATGTATTTAAATGAACCCAATCATTCATAAGATAGTATTATATGTATGTGTGTTTTGAGGCAAC
Source organism: Neltuma alba (assembly GCF_004799145.2). Classification (NCBI taxonomy): domain Eukaryota; kingdom Viridiplantae; phylum Streptophyta; class Magnoliopsida; order Fabales; family Fabaceae; genus Neltuma; species Neltuma alba. Next base: position 364,816 of record NW_021635279.1, read on the forward strand.
ATTTGACAAAAGGCGCAGCGTAATAGAGTTGTAATAAATTAATAAAAGTGGGTAGATCTTAGTCATTGAATCATCAGTTGATTAGCATTATCTTAATCAAATGGAATTTCTGTTAGGAATCAAAACACTACATAAAAAAAGTAATATTCTATGGCACACTAAAATAAATGATACCACTTCTGTCCTTAATATATGATTTAATTAGAAAGTTTCAACTCAATATCTGTGATGCGAAACATAGGTAATAGTCCTGGGATGATAGAATTCATGTCCTTGAAAGAGACATTTGCTGAAAAGTTAATAATTGTCTAAAAAGGAACACAAAATTTTCAAGACTATCATTATTATTACAAAAAAAGGGGAAACCAACATATAGATAAAATAAATAACTTCCTGAGAAAAATACTTGTTCATATTTTCAATCTAAGAGCTGGTCAATTAATTTGAATAAATTTGGTCTAAAAAAATTAGTTAAGTTAATTATTTATAAGGGAAAACCATATCATAGGTACCTCTACTTTCTCTCAATTTTTAATTTGGTACCTATGTGTTTTTTCCTCTTGATTAAACATTTAATTTTATTTTTTTTAGCAACATTAGCTCTTATAACTTTGTTCTATTGGCATTTTTAGTCTCTATATAAGGATTAATGATGTTAATTGAGCAAAATTAAAGATTTAGTTAAGAACAAAAAACAAATAGGTACCAAATTGAAAATTTACAAAAAAATACAGGTACCTCCAATATGGTTTTCCCTTATTTATAATAAATATTATCTTTCGTTATTCTTGTTAATTATATGTATTCATTTTTTTATAAAAAAACAATTTTATTAAAAACTAAGTAAAATGATACATAGAAAAGACTTGGACCTCGAACTATTTTCTTAGGTGCGCTTAGTGTCCTAAACTATTTTTTTCTTCTTTTATCTTGGATCAAATCTTAATAATTCAAATTTAATATTAAAAAAACACTTCTTTCAGTCTAAAATATAAGATTTAGTTTATAGTTTAATTTGTACTTAAAAGTAAATCTTATATTTAAAACATATACTTTAACAGTTCAGATTTGTTATTTTACTTTTTAAATAAAATTATAAATTTTTTAAAAAAAGTAAATCTAAATTATTAAGATTTGATCCCATGATAATAAGAAAAATTCTTGGGGGAACTTAGAGTGCTACGTAAAATATGGTCAGGCCAATACAAAAATGAGTCCCCCCACTGTTCTCTTCCTTTCGTCCATGCATCCCTCTCTTTCTCCTCCTCAACTCTCGTCTTTCAGCTTTCTTCACTGCTCACATACCCTTCTTCCCCATTCTCTTCCTCTAAAATATTTAATTTACATTCTTCTAGTTCAATTTATTCTCTTTGTACCCAAAAATAAGACTTTTTTGAATAATAAACTCATATTATTATAATAGTTTTTATCTATTATTTCATATAGATAATGTATAAAAAATAATTATAATAAATATACTAAAATTTATCAAAAATAAATCTATATATAATACAACGGCATATGAATGGTACAAATTTTAAAAATTACATATTTAAATATTATTAAATTACATATATATAAATTACATATTTTAGGTAAAAAATATATAAGATATATGATTTTATTCTCTCTCATATAATTTCAAGATTATTATACATAATATATTATTTAACGGTAATTTTATTACTATGTTTTTTTCACATGTGAATTTTATTATTATGAGAAATATGTATTATGTATATAAAAGGAATAATTTTGCATACCCCACACAACGCCGACAATTAAAAAAGATAACTCTCATAGGAAAGCTGAAAAAAGAGAATGTGGTGTCAGAAGGAGAGAGCACTAGGGAGATGTAACTTGTCATTTTTATATTGGTCCGACTATATATTGCGTGGCACTCCTTCATCCAGAATTTCTGTGACAGTGATAGGGGTAGTGGCGGAGCATCGGAGGGAAGGGTGGCAGAGAGAAACCAAACAGCTCAGCGTACAGCCTAAGTTTCCATCTCACCTCCTTCAGGCCAGGCCCATCCGTAACGATATGATGAATCTGTCCGTAAATGCAGCCTCCACGGACGCTAAGACAAACTTTGGATTGATAAAATTAAAACTTTTTCTTCTCTTGCCATAGCTAATACAAGTTACACACACACACAGACACATAACTACTTATAACTACTAGCTACTTCCTATTTAATTCCCTCATTAAGTTAACTTTTCTTCTCTATAAGATATGCTAATTCATCCGATCGAGGGGAATCAAAGTTGTTTGCCAGTGGCCTAGTGCCACAAGGGGAATCAAAATTGTTTGCCAGTGGCCTCGTGCCACAATGGCATACCTGAAAGGGGAGATTGCTCATTCAACCCATAGGTGGGTTTGTTTTGGGGGGGGGGTGTGCGTGAGTTCTCCTCCCACTATCGGAGAGGATTGTCGATCCCTTTCAAAAAGGAAAAAAATTAAAAAAAGCAACCAAAGAAAGAAATAGTCTTAGATATGTTTCTCACTTTCATTCAATGCCTCGTGGAAGCACTCACTAATGAAGGTGTTCGTTGAAAAGATGTTCAACATGAATGATTTGCCTGCCATTAATACACACACCCACTCTTGTATGTTTCTTACTTTTCCTTTTCAGAGGAAAAAGAGATTGTGGTTTCCACTTTGATGGTATTTTAATTTGCTAGAAAAGAAATCCACTATCCGCACCATTTGGTGTCCTTACGTGCCAGTCAATATGGCGGACCCGCTTAAGTGCTCAATCATGGTTGATACTGAATTATTGCTTATTATATTGACAATAATGCGTATTGTTTCATTAATTTGTTTATGTTTTTGGATTGCTTTGGAAACTTTACAACAAAGCCACTTATTTAAAAGTAAGAATCCTGGGCAACTTGTGACGTACGTGAGGATTGACAAGTAATATTAAAAGCACGACCTTTTGGAAAGAAAAAAGAAAAAGGGCAGAAGCTCAGCTAGTTTCTTTTATATATATAAAACTCAGAGTATCATTAAATTATTCTGGACTTGAGATAAATCTCTGCCGCGTTAAGATTAAAACCCTTTCAACAAGTGTACTTTCTGAGATTCAAACCTGTGTTTTCTCTCCTCATAAGGGTGAGACCGCTTATCATATCAATTTCTAACAGCTTGTCGGTAACTCAATTAAGTTTTAGACTAAAGCCAATCTACAACAATATTAGCTAGACTGAATTTAGATCTAAGAAATATAATTTTTTTTAGACTTTTGGTTCATGTAAGCTCATTAAGTTATTTGGTGGGGAACGATATCACAATGGACGAAAAGGTTAAAAAGAGTACAGAGACAAAAAAGTTGTTTGGATGGAACCAAATTATAATTTGGAGAATAGCTTCTGGAGAATTGATTCTTGGAAGAATAAATTTTGTAAAAAAGTGATTCTGAGAAGTGAGAGTGTTTGGATAATTGTTATCAGAAGCACTTTTTATATGTACAAATTACTAAAAAGAGCATAAGTTAATATGATAATTACATAAAAATAAATTTTATGATATATTTTAATTTGAAGGAATAAAATTATTAATAATATATTTTTTACCAACATAATTAATAATACATAAGATAATATAATTAATAAATAATTAATATGTGTATATATTTATAAAATATAAAATTAAATATGTTTATAAAAAAATAACTGAGGGATGTTAGAGTCATATTATTGTTGAGATCTACTCTGACAGATACAATCATACTCTCTAATTTAAGCCAGAAACAGAATAGATTCACTTTTTCTGAAACCATGGTTTTGGCCTGAAACCGCGGTTTGTTAATTTTCCTCCTTGTTTGGCAAATTTGAAACCCAAACCATGGTTTGGTCTCAAAACCATGGTTTTATTGTATTGCCAAACACCCCCAAAAGCTGAGATTTATTCAGAGATCGATCTTTCTATTTGCAGGCTGTCCCACACCATTCAGGTAGATGCGGCCATGCGGGGCGTCTCACCAATATCATTTCCCTCCCCTGTCCCATTTCGGTGAACAGGAATGGGATGGGATTTTCGTCCCGTGTTTAATTTCATCCCATCCTAGGGGACCAGTTTCAATTTTTTTTTGTACAAACCAATATAATTTTTTATTAGGTTTCTGAAGATAAAAACAGTACAAAAAATATTATGTAAAAAGCCCAATTATATAATATAAAAAAAGTGTAAAAATAATATTATAAAAAAAGAACTACCATAAAAGAAATACTATATAATGCCTTTATGAATTATTTTATTGAGAAAAAAAATTTTATTGAGATAATATTACAACTTAAGAGCTAAAAATAACTGTAAAAATAATTATTCTTAAAAAAAAGAATTTAATAATTTAATAAAAATCATTAATAAATAATTTTTTAAACCATCCTGGTCACTATTTTGTCTTGTCATGTAGTCGTACTGTTCTGAATTTTTTTTTTGTCCCATCTTGTCTCCTCTAGAATTGACGAGACGACTAGGATGAGACAAGTTGAGCACTCTTATTATAAATTAGATCTTATATTCAACACCTATATTTTAAAAGTTCAGATTTATTTGTGTATATTTTAAATAAAATTATAATTTTTTTTAAGACATTAAATCTAGACGGTAGCAAGGAAGGGAGTACGGGGGGAGCGGTAGCAAAGAGAAGCCAAACTCCTCGGCGTGCAGCCTAAGCTTCCACCCCACTATGAACTTTCTGGCCTTCGGGCTCACCATCTCCAGGCCCGGCCCATTCATAACAGTTCACTGAATCTGCCCATAAATATGACCTCCACTGGCATCCTCCGCCCTCACTCCCCCTCCAAGCCTGAGCTTTTTCCGTTCATCGATCTTCTTGTTTCTGCGTTTTCCCACAAACACCATGAAGCTTTCAGCATTCTTAATGTACTGCCTAGTCAACCAACCTGCCATTCAGAACTTCACATGGATTCGCAACGTAACGCCAGCTTCATCTTTTCAATTTCCCCTCATCACCGAAGCCTGTTACTTATGTATCATCTTCTTCCTCAGTCGTGTCTTTCGCCTTAGGGTTCCTCCGGCCGTCCTCAAACCCATCGCCGCCCTCTATAACACTGTCATTCTCTTCCTCTCCTTCATCATGGCCCTCGGTTGCACCTTATCCACCATCTCCCATGCACCTGACGTCCACTGGATGATCTGCTTGCCCCCCAACACCCCACCCTCCGGCCCCGTCTTCTTCTGGGCCTACATCTTCTACCTCTCCAAGATCCTAGAATTCGTCGACACTCTCTTGATCCTCTTGTCGGGCTCCATCCAACGGCTCACGCTCCTCCACGTGTCGCACCACGTCGTCGTGATCAACATGTGCTACGTTTGGCTCTGGACGTCTCAGTCGCTGTTCCCGGTGGTGCTCGTGACCAACGCCTCCGTGCACGTGCTAATGTACGCCTACTATTTATTGTGCGCACTCGGGGTCCGCCCCAAGTGGAAGAGGTTGGTGACGACCTGCCAGATCGCTCAGTTCCGCGCCAGCTTCGGCGCTTTGGCCCTCATGCTGGGCTACCATGTTTCCGGGCCGGGTTGCTCCGGAGTCTGGGGTTGGATCCTCAATTTCCTCTTCTATGCTTGGCTTCTGTTTCACTTTCTAAGCTTCCGTGAGCAGGCATACAAGTCAAAGTTCGAGCAGAAATAAAAGCACGTGGTTTCAGTATTTCCCTTTTTATTTTCTCTTTTATGTAGCATATATGGTGTGTTTATGTAATGGCTTGTATAAATGATGTGATACATATATACTTTGTGGATTTTATTATATGTATGTTTTGATACGTTGATTCTAACATTTGAATTATATACATCTTTTTTCAGGGAGTGTGCGTATTTTTATTCCATACTTGAAACAGGATATGTAGCTGAATTTATATTATTTCAAATGTTAGGACCCATTTCAGTTAATGCCCCCAGTGCTTGTTTTATATATATAATAAGTTGCTCATGATGATATCTGTGATTGTACAAAGTCAGACCAGAATCATCAAAGCATGATTTAAAGCGTGATTACTGATCATATAATCCGTCTTTCCTCGGGTTAGGATGGATAGTAATGAAAGAAGTTAATCCCTGTCTGTTATAGTCTTGAACTTTTTTTTTCTTCTCTCTCTTCCTGAGTTAGAATGGTATTCAGTTTCCACTAAAAATAAAAAGGGTTGTTTGTGGATTAAAATAAAAGCATGATTTTATAATATGTAAAAAGGTATGATTTCTGCAAGTTGGATGCACCCATAATCATCACTATATAGACCTTTTTCGTGTCTCTCTCTTCAGAACAATCTCCTCCATCGATTTAATTAGCGTACTTGTCGACATGTATCTTCGCATGGAAGCAAACTTACTTTAAATTCTGGTATTTCAATTTGAACTCATATTGTGTGTGTGTGTGTGTTTATTTATTTATGGGGATTGGTGAAAAAAGAGAGAAGGTGCAGGCAGCAATATAATGATGGAGAACTTACGAAGGGAAGTATCGGCTTTTGCTTCCAGAGATACAAGGCCACTGAGCAAATTTGCCTACATATCTTCGCGAGTAAGAGAACTTAATTTAAATTATGCTATATTCTAACTAGATTTAATTAGAATTTATCCCAAAAATTTAGAAGAGAATAAACCTGAAAATAAAATACGATATAACCTCTGTTCGTCAATTTAATTTTTTTTTAAACCTTAGTGAGCCTTTTATGTGGGAATATAACTGTCTTTTAATTTTTGGCGTGATCAACATGGGAATAATCAACTTTTGGGGGGAATCGGGCTCCAAAAACTTGATTGGCTTACAGTTAAGCAATAGCAGCAATAATATAATACCAATTGTGGCATAGTCAATCTGAAGTTATGGCCAGAGACACGGTAAGCATATATACAACCCACACGTACATAATAAAACAAATTAAAAGTGAATAAAGAAACAGGGCCGCAATACAAGCAAAATATCGATAGTGTGAGTTGCCAAAATAATAATTATTCATAACTAGAGTACTCCTTTATTTGCAAATTTTATTTGATCAAAGAGACCTAATGTCATTGCCCCTCCCATAATATAATATACATATATAATATTAACGTTGTTGTCCCCTCTCACGTCCACGCAATCATGTTCAGATGTTCGCTCACACATATATTTAGTGGCACCACAATCATTTTGAGGTGGGTGGGTGGGAATCAAGAGATCATATATGGTAACCTAATTAGTGCATGCAATGCAAGGATCTTTGGTCCCATCCGGTACGAAATATTAAAAATGAGGAGTAGAAATTAAAATTAGAATGGAGAAAATCTATTAAAAGAATGATAAACATGAAAAATTACTTGTTATGTGGAATTAAACAAATTCATGTATATAGGATTGGGAAATACCATAGGAGGAAGTGATATTTCTCAATCCCATTTTTATGAATTTGTCTAATTCCATGTGACAAACAATTACTCATGTTAAATACTTTTTAATAATTTTTTTCAATTACAATTTTAGTCTTTATTCCTTATTTTTTAATGCTTCGTACCAAACATGACCTTTGTTCCCAAAGACCTGTCAGTCCGTTTCAAACGACACTTGTTTATTTCTAATTGAAGAAATTAAAAAGTAACACAATCGAAATCTGGCATATAGTCTGCACATTGGAAATTAATTAATAATATGTGGTTGGCTAAGTTGTTTGAGCCTAAATTTCATTTCCTGTTTTTCCTATCGTCATAAATGGGAAATACTAGCCATAAATAGTTATGTGTGTGTATAGATATATAAGATATAGGATAAAACAAATTAAATTGCGTATACATATACATATATAAGTGAAAAGGAAAGGGAGGATAAAGTGTAAAACTAGTCATTTGAGAAATATGATTATGTCTTAGAACATTTCAAATTGTCTTAAATATTATTTTGGAAACTGTTTTATCAAAAAATAATAATGAAAGAAGATCTATTTCAAATCTTGGAATATTTCATAATTTATTCCTCGGAGAGAGACGAGAAAAAGAGCCCAATGAAGGCGTGGGGAAACGATCGATGATTTGACCACGGCCCCATGCATATAATATTATTGCCATATCCGAATACGACATAAGAAGTGAATATTCCCCGAACCAGGCTATAATATTTAATTCTTTGTACTACCTCCGTCTTTTATTATTTATTTTATAATTAATACCAGAAGTAATACGCTGTGTGTGTGCATGGGGAGCAAGGGAACATCATTTGCCCACATTAAGGGTGTTTAAGACCGGCCTGTCTCGGTCAGCCTATTCTAATCCTGATTTTATGGGAATAAGACGGGCTCATCCTGAAATTTTTTAGAACAGAATGGGACAAAAAAAGGATTGGGACGAGACAGGATAGTCCCATCCTGGTCCTTTTTATTTTTTATCATATTTATATAATATTATTTTTTTATTTTTTAATATTTGAGACTATTATATGAAATTATGGATCTATTTATTTAGAGCTTTTATATTTGTTGATGATTTAAGACTATTGATGGTTAGAATTTCCAACAAGCTTCTATTATATTCAAAGTTTTTATTTAGAGTTTTTAATGACTATTATATGTAATACTTTAGGCTTTTGTTTAAAGGTGCCCAAAGAAATAAAAAAGAAAACAAAAAGATGTTTTTACAAAGGCTAAGCCTAAAAAACTATAATTAGAAAAAAAAAATCAGATATTATTACAACAGACCTAACAACTTAAAAAATAAAAAAAAAATTATATCAGAACGTCCTGGTCTCGTCCTGTCCCAACCGGGACCTTGACAATATCAGGACGGGACAGGACATGGGACAATTTTATTGCCCTGTTACTGCTTATTGGGACGAAATCAGGACGGACCTGTTCCAGTCCCGATCCGTCCTGTGAACAGCCCTAGCCCACATGGGAGTTTTTAAGTGGAGGCTTTTGAGACTACGAAGAATATAATACTGACTTGGTTACAAAGTTCAGATATTAAGAATGTTTTTTTTTTTTGACCAGAAAGATATTAAGAATGTTTTAATATATATTTTTGCCAACGTTAAGAATGTGTTTAATACTTCATATAAAAACTAATTATAAGTTAATAGAATATGCTATGGAATTATCACTTATTTGGAGCCCATATTATACACTATAATTGAGCCTATACATTATGGCCCTATTATAAGATTGTTTGGTATAGGAAAACTAAGAAAGAGCTCCTTATGAAAAAGTGTGGGATTTGCTTCCCCCTGATTGAAAAACGATGTGATTTGCTTCTCTAATGATGTGAAAGTTTTGTAGGGAGTTGCCTATTCTATCTTCTCTATAAATAAATAAGTTAAAAAATAGAAAATGTTTAATTAGTGGCCACAATATCTTGTGAAAGATTCCGCCCAGTGCCAAATAAGTTATTTAGTGAATATTTATGACGTTACCAATTACGTGAATTTCCATTGTCCTCTTTCTCATTTATAAACATCACTATTCAACATAATATCAGATGCGGAGTGGTTGGAGGAGTTTTGGTGCCCCTAAAATCAATTAATTAAACAAAAATAGCTTTTAGTTTTACGAGAATCAAAGCAACACCTTTCTTTACACTTATAATAGGATTACTTTTAAAAAGTTAATTCTTTTTCTTTCCTCACGGATTCTCTCCTTTACCCTTCTCTATTATCCCTTCCGTACCCTCATTTTTTTATCATAACCATTAGATCTTTTAGTCCAATAGTTCAAAACTTCAAATTTAGATGGTGTTTAGAAATCCTAATAATCACTTTTTAAAAAGTGTTTTTACCCAAATCGAGATAAAACTTCTCTCACATATTTATTCTGTATACCGCAAAATTATTTTTAAAATTATGGTTTCATTTCCACTCAAACCCCCTTAATATCTTATAAAAATCAGTATTATTGCAATTTTATTTAAAAAATACATGTATAAATTTAAAACTGTTAAAATTGAACACCATGCGAGTTTGACAGATTCTCAACTACTTCTATATATGAATTCAGTTATAGAATAACAATATTTTTAATATGTAAGTTAATTGACTGATAGCATATATACTGGTCAAAATCTGAATTCTGAATATGCTGAGAAAGTTCGACTTTTTAGAATACTCATTTAATATTAGAAGTTATACATTACAGGAAGACACCGTTTTTCTTTCTTTCCTTCCCCCCCCCGGGGGAAAAAGGGAATTTTCTTCTTTGACTCTCAATTCTTTTCTGGTCGGATGATTAAATTTTCATTCATATATATATATATATATATATATCTGTGTGTATCAAAGCTCTAAGTAGACATAATAATTATATATATTTTCAAATATCTTAAAATAAAACTAATTAAAACTTTTGGGTAACATAATTAGATGCTGAAAGACAGGCTTGGAAGAGAAATTCCAAAATTTGTTGGGCTTTACAGTTTATGTTCATGCTCCCATCTGTTTGTTATTCTCTATAAATCCAGCTTCAATATTGAGAATAAACCAAGGGTTAACTTTTTGAAGGCCCTAGCACTCAACTACAAGTTTCTGATACGTGACTGCCTACGATTCTAAATATAAAAATTAGTTAACTAATTTGAGTGGTTTAAAAAAATAAATTTAGTTAGTTATTTATATTAAATAGTTGTCTTTCTTAAAATATTTTTACTAATAAAGTGTATTGACTAGAACTATCATTATTAGAAGGATTATTTAAAAAAAAAAGAATAAAAATTAAGCGAGACTTTATATTAAGAACTGGGGTAGTATGTTATACCTAGAATTACATCAATTTCCTGAAAAACAAAACCAAAATTATAATAATATTTATTTTTATAAGAGAGTACCTCCGGTCCTAAATATAAAAGCTAATTGACTAATTTGAATAAATTAAGAAAGTAAGTTAAGTTATTTATTTGTAATAAATAGGCATTATCTTTCCTAAAATATCTTTCCTAATGAAGTTTATTAGCTAAAACTACCATTATGAGAAAAACTATTTTGAAAAAAATAGATAAATATAAAAAATAAAGTAGATTAGGATCTTATATTTAAGACTAAAATAAAAATCAAATAAACTCTTATATTAAAGACCGGAGGTAGTATTAAATCTGAAATGATAATGAATGAAGAAAGGGTAAAAGAGGCCTATAAAAAAAAAGAAAAAGAAAGGGTAAAAGAGGGGTAGAGGAGATTCTCTTCCGTGCATACGCGACATCTTTTTCACATTCCTTTCCACTTTGTCCACTAACTAACGCGTGTGCAATGAATGGCAGGACACATGGAACAAAATTGAAAATTCCAGACGCATTACCAACTCCTTCAGTTTTGTCTCGGGCGTTTTTTTTTCTTTTCCCCTCCAACAGATCGCAAAAACAAGACCATAAAAATTGTGAAATAGGTATTTTGTTGAAATGTGTTGTTATTTGCCATCCAATTGTTATCAACGCCTATAAAAGTGTTGTAACAGATCCAATTTGCGATTTGCATTTTTCTCTTTTTTTTCTTCTTCTTCTTCTTCAAAAAAAATCTAGGTCCATTGTAATGCTATCTATCAGTTGTTACTTTGTTTATATTCTTTACAAGTTTGTTTTATATGAATTATATGAATTTTTTGTTATACATTTTAAGTTTATTTTTTTCAGTCTTTCAGGGCTACAGAAACTTTTTTCTCTTTGCCAATTTTCAGTTGCTGACAATTGCTTTGGCCAATTTTATATATTTTCTTATAAAATTTTATCATAAGTTCTTATGCTCTTTATGCAATTGGTTGGACAACCCTATCTCATTCTAATACTATTCCGATTGGGAGGGAATGCCATCAGGATGGAAAGGCCTCGTTTGGATTATTGAGACGGTAGCATGATAGGATTATCCCAATCCTGTCCTGTCTCATAAACACCTCTTAATTTCAAGGGAATTTGGTTGTTTGATTTAATGTGGGGAAGCTGAGGGTAATTTTGTTTCTGCTTACAATTCAAGCACGCCACGCTGTCTTCATATATGAGAACCCAGAACAATGTTGTACATGAAACTGCTCAATGTAATTTTGACCCAAAAAATTGAAAATGCCCAGTATACATAGAGCCATTCTCTTCAATGGGCCCCCATTTTCTCAGAAAACATCCTGGCTTATGACCTTACACTGTTTTTATTGCGTATTGAGTGTTAAGCTGTGATACAGACTATGTATCTTTCAACTGGTGAACAATATTTACACTATTCTCTCCACCTTCAAGATGCAATGGGGCTCTGAAAATTTTGCTTTGATCTTTTGTTCTACTGTTTCAAAGATTTGAAGCTTATGAGCGTAAAAAGGAATGCTAGAAGAAATGTCTAGACACATTTTCATGTTCAAACGTATTAGGAGATTCAGATTCAACCATTATTTTCTCATATCTAATCAGCATCATCTGTTGAATCCTCCATTAAGCTGGGATAGAAAAGGAATGATCAAATTGGGCCTCCCATGGCCGCAAAACTGGGGAGGTCTCAGCTTCCTTTGCGTCTTCATCCGCAAGTGGGTCGCAGCACGTGCATGACCCGCATTGCACGTGACTCTTTGTTAGCTTCTCCTCCAAACGTATCCTTGATTTATTTTTGTTAGGTTTGAGAAGCTGTGAAGACCTAAATGGGCCTTGTGTTTAAGGGAGCCCACACGAATAAGCCCAATAAGGAATGGTCTGCCTTTGGGCTTGCATTGTTGTTTGTCAAGGGAATGGTCCGGCAAGTGCCCCAATGACATGGATGGAAGAATCGGTGCTGCCGGATAACCTTAGGAATAGCATGAGTTTCAGAAAATTTTAAAGTGTCAAACTAAGTAGAACTAATAAATAAGATTGTCTCAAATAAAAGAATATTATGCCTAGGGAAAAAAAAAAAACCACCTGCACATTTAAATGATACTCCATTGACATGAATTTATTTTTTGGTCAAACCATTGACATGAATTTAAAAGCTCTTTATTGGATCGGGTGGACGGCTGAATGAGATCCTGTGGAGAAGATTTTCCTTTGCTGCAATCTGCGGCGGAAAGGACTTGCCTTGGTGCATTACAAGATCTCGCTTGAACCAAATTGTATTACGAAGAATGATAATTCCTTTCAAAATGTCAGCATGATTTCCATGATATAAAAGCAACAGAACAGTTTTGAGCCAGCGAATGGAATGGTCTTCATTAAAATGAGGTGGTCGAAGATCAAAACAACCAAACCAGAGTGCTGGTGCAAAAGGACATCCGAAGAAAGTGTGAAGCAGGTTTTCATCAGTGTCAGAGCCAAAGAGACATTATGAGGAACAATTTTTGCTGACTCCTCTTTATTTTGTCATGCATAGATATGTCTTCATGGTCTTCCTCTGCCAGCTCTTTCATGCCAAAGAAATCAAGTGCAGATATCTGATTTCTTCTTGAGCTGTTTACGAGCAACCTTGCTTTGGATATGCAACTCTGCATTAGCTTCTAGTGAGCTCAGATCATTAAACATCTCAGTTTTAGGACGGAAGGTGTTGAATCCAGTCACGCTTGAAACAAGCTCAACCAACACTATCTTGCATGATATTAGTGTTCCTTTTATCTTTCTTTAATTCTGTCTGTTCTTCTAACACTGATTATAGTTCTTTTGTTTGTCTAGGCTCTGGTACACACATTTGTGAATGAATTCTTTATCCTTGTTCGTTATTGTACTCTGAACTGACGATTTTGGGAGCTGGAATAATCACAATGGGGGGGGGCTTAAGGAGCAAGGCCGTCTTGGACGGTCTTTTGGTAAAGTCACAATACGTGATCAGCCTCCATCAAATACCATACAAAAGAGAATTGCTGTAAAAGATGCCATGCGTGATGTTGAGAATTATATGCAGCAAGTGAATGTTTCACTTCTCAAAATGCGTGCTATTTTACTCTCAGGTCATCCGCAGGTACAATAATATGGATAATGGAAAACTATTTATATCAAACAATATCTTGGCCTCATGATATTTTTTGTTTTGGCGGGTTTTAAAATGCCGTCATTGATTGATGCACATTCATTTTGACCCTTTTCAGGTGACTACGGAGGTAGCATTGCTACTGTTATCGTCCGCATCTGTTCTCCTCATTGTCCCATTCAAGCACATTCTTTCCTTTCTTATCTTGGATCTCTTTACACGAGAGCTTGAGTTCCGGAGAGAGATGGTAAAGTAAGTTCATTAGTATGCTGAGGGAGCGTTGGCCTGCAGTCCCTGCTGCCCTGTAGTAGTTTTACCACATGAAAATGATGAATCCAGATCAGCAAGTCCGCTAAAGGAAACTGAGGACCAAGAAAAACCACAAGGAAATCAGAGTGTTGTTAAGTCCAGATAGATAGCTGCACTATGATCATGGTTGTTTATAGAATATATGGACGTAATTTTCTGTCAATTCTTCTGTAAAGCAGAGGACATTTGGTCTGGTTTGACTCTCTTTGATGAAATGCTTGATCTGATCAGTCTTAACTCCAGTTCTGAGAGAGTTCGGTATAGTTTTTAAGTGTTGCTATCAAAATTTCCAGCAAGACATGAGATGATACATCCCAATAGCACACAGCTCCGTATTTTATGCTTTTGTTGGAGAAGTTTATGGCACACATATAAAGAAACTTTAAAGTTTGTCTACATGTGATAAGAAAGCAATTTTGTATGGGCAACATCAGCCTTGTTGGATTTTCTTCTCTATACGATGTTATGTTAATTCATCCAAGGGGAATCAAAATTCTATGAAATGAATTATGCTGTGAGAGTGGAAATTGCTTTTCAAGGAGATAAAGGATTTCTGGAGCTAACAGATGAGGTATTTCTCTACTCACTTTATTGTTCCACCCCATTTCTTTTCCCAGCACAATCTCATGGATGAAAGTCCCAGCCTGCAGAAATTGTTCCATTTGATTCAGTGTGTTACATTTTCTTTTAATGCTGCTTTTAGGGGATAGGCATCTTCTACATGTTTAACTAAATGATACTCCCTCCTATCCTAAATATAAGACCTATTTTATAATATAAATTACACTATAAAATAAGTTTTATATTTAGGATCGGAGAAGTAATATTTTATGCAAATAGCTTCCCAGATGATGGGTGTAGAATGTTGGTGCCTAGTCTCCACTGGGCAAGCTATTATGACTACTAATTGTTAGATTGCTTCGTCTTCAAATATGTCCGCCATATTTTCCACTGCTACTTGCCATAGATAACAAGCTGAAATCAAAAATTTGAAAGTACCTCTGCAGTTGATTGAAATAATATTAGATTGCCAGTGGCCTAGTGCCACAATGGCATCATTAACCTACCTGAAAAGGGTTTGTTGCTTGCGTATGTACCATTATTAGCATCTACACATAGGAGGAGGAAAGGACAACACCAACTATAACCACATATGGTATTAAATTGATTATTGATGTACATAAATAAGGAAGAGGTTGTCATAAAAAAAGAAAAAAGAGGAAAAGGACAAAGAAAACTCAAATTGAAATTGGCCTAGAATCAAATGAAAAGGACGAAGGGAGAAAGAGAAAACAGAGAAGATTAAAGAAGGGACAGCTGCAGAATAATAAAGATAGAAGATAAGGTCATCTGGCAGCAAAGTAAAAATACTGGACCAGTTAGAAGTTCAAGACCAGGTTTAGATTGCTAATACAAACTTTGGATTGATAAAATTTAAACTAACTTTTTTCCTCTTATCATAGCGAATGCAAGTTACACACACACACGCAGCTATTTATAACTACTACTTCCTATTTAATTCCCTTATTTCCTATGTCTTACTTTTAGTTATTTTAAGCTGAGTGTTTAATTTTTGTCACTATATTCCAGACGGGAATGGGGCGTGTTGACATTTGCATCATCAGTTTTAGACTGTTTCTTACTTTTCCTGTTCAGATGAAAAAAGACATGGGTTTCAACTGTCATGGGAAAAGTGAAAATATAGTGACTTCATTCCGTAAGAAACAGTCAAAAACTGTACTGTTGGTATGTGGTAAATGGTATTTTAATTTGCGAGAAGATAAATCCACTATCCGCACCATTCATGGACGTGGTGCACGTACGTTCCAGTCAGCATGGCAGACCAGATTATTGTTTTTTATATTGACAATAATTTGTCTTGTTTCATTAATTTGTTTGTTTTTGGATTGTTTTGGAAACTTTACAATACAGCCGTTTATTTAAAAGTAAGAATCTTGGGCAACTTACACACGTGTTCATCAAATTATTTTGAAATTGAAACTAATTTTTATCAAGTCTATAAGTATTAAGGTTAAATCGCTTCAAATAAGTAGGTTTTTTGAGATTCGAGCTTGCTTTCTCTCTTCTCACAAAAATGAGATCACTTAACATCTCAATTATATATCCACAACTTGTTGGTAATTCAGATAAGTTTTAGACCGAAGCCAATCTATAACAATATTTTCTAGACTAAATTTATTTAGACTCTTGGTTCATATAAGGTCTAAAAGAGTTTATTTTTTTCATTAGTTTGAAGTTATAAATTAATATATTTAAGAGAATTACAATGAGGTCCCAAGTAAGGAAAGTAATTGAAAAACAAGTCCCAGAGGTTATCATTTCCACGATAAAACTTGTCATTATAAACTGCTCAAATTGTTATTAGGATCTTTTAGTAATTATTTCTCTTCTATGGAACTTGATTATAATTCTCCCTTAATATTTTGATATATGTGGCACTACTTTATGTGACATATAAGATCCAAGAAGAGTATATACGACTTCTTAAATTCGGTGCCGCCATAATGGGTCTCAAAACTCCACTATAAATGAACTGATGTATTTAAATGAACCAAATCATTCATAAGATAGTATATTATATATATATATATATATATATATATAGACAACTCTTGACAAAAAGCGCAGGGTGCTGGTCAAAAAAAAAAAAAAGGACAAAAGGCGCAGGGTAACAGAGTGGTAGTAAATTAATAAAATTGGGCAGATAATCATCAAATTATTAACATTATTTTGATCAAATGGAATTTCTGTTAGGCAGCAAAACACTCTATATATATATATATATATATATATAAAATCTATCGCACACTAAGATAAATAATAAAAATCGTGCTGGATCAGTGGATTGCACACGGATGTGGATGTGGATGTGACTGTGCTTGGAATTAGGGGTGTTCATGGGACGGGACGGGACGGGACGGGACCGGGACAGGGACGGGACAGGGATTTTGTCCCGTGTCCCGTCCCGTCTCGGTCTTGTCCCGGTCCCGTCGGTACCGGGACGGAACCGGGACGGGACCGGGACGTCCCGCTTCTCCCTTTTTTTTAAAAAAAAAAAATACCATAATTTTTTATATGAATTTTTTTATGTTATAATACTTATTTTTTATTGGGCTTTTAAAGATAAAAACATTATAAAAAAATATTATATAGAAAGCTTAATTATATAGCATAAAAAAGGTGTAAAAATAATAGTGTAAAAAAAATACCGTAAAAAAAACACTATATAATGACTTTATGAATTATTTTATTGAGAAAGGAGATTTGTTGAGATAATACTATAACTTAAGAGCTACAAATCACCATAAAGATAAGAGTTATTATTAATAAGTAAATTGAATAATCTAATAATAATTATTAATAAATAATTTTTAAAAGAAAAAAAATTCCAAGTCCTAATCCCGCGTCCCGTCCCGTCCCGTCCTGAAATTTTTTTTGTCCCGTCCCGTCCCGAACTCACTGAGATCGGGACGGGACAAATTAAATACCCCTACCAGGAATCACGGTAACAACATGCTTTTGAAGTTATGGTTTTTTATTATTTCATGTGGCGGTGGGATCATCCAATCATACGTCTCGTCTGCGTGTGGTGTGCGAGTTGAATAAAAGAAGACTTTTTTTTTTGGGTAGAAAACGAGGGCCCACACCCATTAAAACAACATCTCACTATCCACCATCAGCACTTCCCTCTGCAACACTTTCATCAAGCCGAACTCTTCCACCTCGCAACCTGTCCGTCTCCCAAGTTTCAAAGGCTTGCAGAGGAACTTCTCTCCAGATCTGCACTTCCTCATTGATTCCAAAGCTTAACTTAGCCAAGACATCTGCACAAGTGTTCGCAGATCGCCTTATCCAGTAAACTTTAACTTCCCATCTTCTGTTCATCAACTCATAAATTTGAGCCCATAACTGGTTTATAAAGATTCCTTCTTTCATCTTTCCTTTCAGTTTTCTTACCACTTCATACGCATCTGTTTCGATCTGGATCTTTCTCAACCCGAGATTCCAAGCCAACTCCAGACCTCTTCGAATTCTCCAACTTTTCGCCTCTTCTGCCGTACAACTTCCAATTCGAGCAGAGAAACCAGCAATACACCTTCCTTCGGAGTCTCTCAACACTCCTCCACAACCAGCAATTCCTTGCTCCCCTCTACATGCTCCATCAGTGTTTAGCTTGGTCCAGCCTTCATCTGGTACCTCCCATCTTTGCTCCTCACCACTATCATCTTCCTCTTCCACCTCAATGTTCGTCCCCAACCCCTTGGCAGAGGCAATTTGCCCACAAAAATTCAGGATTAACCACACCTGCCTGTCAGCAAGATCACGAATTCCTTGGGGATTGAAGATCTTCATGTTTCTCATCTTCCATAAGGACCAACACGTTACTCCAAAGAGTATATTCCAAGGTAAACCTTTGATCTCTTTGCTTTTATTTAAATTCTCTAGTAACCATACTTTGATGTTCTGGCTGTTTCTTTGCATTTGATTATCTCCAACTTCCTTCCAAATCTTCTTAGCTACTTGGCAGTCCCTCAGTACATGTAGAGAACTCTCCCATTGCCCACAAAACTGACAATTCCCTTCTGCTCCCCATCGGCGATTTCTTAGAGCATTGGTCGGCAACTTATCATTTCCCGCAAGCCATAGAAAATTTCTAATGCGTTCAGGGCCCTTCCACTTCCAAACCAACTCCCAAATTCTCTCCTTTTCTCCCCAATTTCCCTCACACAGCCACTTATATGCACTCTTTACTGTAAATTCACCATTCTTGCTTCCTTTCCATAATTCTATATCATTTTCACCATCTCTGTATGGTGGAACCTTGGCTCTAATACGTAACAGAGCACTGTTATTTAGAAACCTTCCCAACACATCCCACTTCCAACCTCCATCCTATTGCACTAAGTCTGATACTTTCCAATCCTCTCCCTCTCTATTATCGTTTCTTCGAAAATTATCAAGAATGCATCCATCATCAACCCAAGCATCCTTCCAAAAGCTAGTATCTCTGCCATTTCTCACTCCTTTCCAAACATTCCGCTTCATCAATTCCCATACCTTTCCCAGATCCTTCCATAATGGGGAGGCTGTTTGCTGTACCTTTAGGATTGAAGGGAGTTCTCTACCAGCATTATACTTATGAATCAACACGTTCCTCCATAGACTTTTTTTCTGTGAATTTAGCCTCCACACTAGCTTCATTAGGCAAGCTTTATTCATAGCTTGCAAGTTTAGTATTCCCAAACCTCCAAACTTTTTGGGCCTTTGTAGTTGCTGCCAATTAACTAAGTGAGTTTTCCTTTCCCCTGTATCATGCCCCCATATAAAGCTTCTTTGTATCCGTTCTATGTCATCTGTCATTGTCTTTGGTAGCTCTGTGACCATCATTGGGTATATAGGGATTGACCCAATAACAGATTTTGCAAGAGTGACCCTTCCTGCCATACTAAGGCACCTCGTCTTCCACCCAGAAAGTCTGCGCTTGACTTTGTCAAGAATAAAGTTGAATTTCCTATACTTCGATTTACCATAAGCTAAAGGAATTCCCAAGTACATTCCCAAATCCTCAACTACTTTCAAGCCTGCTCTTTCTGCCATCCTTTTCCCATCCTCCTCTTTCACGTTTCTTGAAAACATAATTGCAGATTTAGAGAAATTTACTTTCTACCCAGAAATCAGGCAAAACCGGCCTAAGCAATCTAAGACACAATTCATCTGCTCATTAGATGCTTCTCCAAAAATAACCAAGTCATCTGCAAACATTAAATGAGTAACCTCCGGTCCTCCTCTTCCTACTTTGAAAGCCTTCCACCGTCCTTCTCTCTTAGCATCCTGAATAATGTGAGAGAGTTTTTCCATTCCTAGCACAAAAATATAGGGGGACAAAGGGTCCCCTTGTCTTACTCCCCTTTCCGACTTGAATTTATCTGACTTCTCCCCGTTCCACAACACTCGCATCGTCACATAGTCAATACATCTCACAATAAGGTTTTTAAATTCCTCATCCAATCCCAGCTCCTCTAGCACCATTTTCACAAAAGGCCAACTCAATCTGTCATAAGCCTTTTCAAGGTCTATTTTAATAGCAAAATAGCTTTTTTGTCCTCGCAAATTTTTCATAGAGTGCACAACCTCTTGAGCCACTACTACGTTGTCCTGGATATGCCTTCCCGGTACAAAACTCACCTGGTTAGGTGCTATCACTTTACCAAGAACATTCTTCATTCTATTCACTATCATCTTTGGAATACATTTGTAAATAATGTTACATAAGGAGATCGGCCTCATTTGCTTTAAAGTTTCAGGCCTGTCCACTTTTGGTATAAGGACCAAAAGAGTTTCATTGACCTCCTTCATATCTCTTTTCCCTTTCCACAGCTCCTCAACACACCTCCACACTTCCTGTCCTACTATACTCCAATTCTTCTGAAAGAATACAGCTGGAAAACCATCTATACCTGGAGCTTTAAAAGCTCCAATGCTAAAAATTGCCTCCTTGACTTCTTCTAAAGAAACTGGAGTTCGCATATTCCTTATATCTTCTTCTTCTAGGGCTGGGAAAGTACTTACAGTATGGTAGCCATCAATTTGAAAAGTAGTACCGTCCACCCCTGATTCAAACATTTTTCTATAAAAGTCAACTGCCATATTTTTCAACATGTTTTGATCTTCAATCCAGTCTCTATTCTCCCCCATCAACATCACCACCTTATTTCTCCTTCTTCGGTTGATGGTTCTTAGATGGTAGAATCTTGTATTTCTATCTCCATCATTTATCCATTCTCCACGAGACTTTTGGTACCAAAGAACCTCTTCTTGCTTCAAAACATCATCTAACTCTCTCTGTAAATCTTTTTCAACTTTAGAAAGATACAACTGCTCTCTCATGGTGAGAAAAACTTTTCTTTGAATTCCATCCAGCCTCAATAATAGTCTTTTTTTCTTTTTCAGAATATTTAAAAAAGTGTTTCTATTCCATTCTGTCAGCTTCCCTTTTAATTCCACCAAGTTACTTACAGCTTCCCCTCCTTTCCTCCAATTCTCTCTAAGCATCGGAGTAAAATTGTTGTGCATCATCCAAGCTGCTTCAAATCTGAAAGGCCTTTCTCCCCTAGTCCTCCTTTCTTCCTTCAGGTATAACAACAACGGATTGTGATCTGAACACCCTAGCCGTGGTAAGACCTTAATACCTGCCTCCTGAAATAATTGCCTCCATTCAATACTACAAAGGCCTCTATCTAGTTTCTCAAAAATTCGATCAAACCCTGGAATCAACGGTCCCTTCCACGTGAAATTGTTTCCATAAGACTGTATTTCCATCAATCCACACTTATCAATTCTTTCCACAAACTTACTACATTTAGCTTGGTTAATCGGCGCACCTCCTCTTTTCTCATCTTCTCCCTTTATATCATTTAAATCACCAATAATCATCCAAGGTCCACTGTCCTCAGCAGCAACTTTCTCTATCTCCTCCCAAAAATCATGTTTATCTTTTTCCCTTGGGCACACATATGCAAAGACAATCCTCCAGGCCTCCTTATTATCAAACTTAATCTGAAACATTCCAAACTGTTTATTCAGTCTCTGTTCAGTAAGAGTGACACACCAATCATGCCAAGCTATCCAAATCCCTCCTGAAAATCCTTCTCCTGGAATAGCAATGACATCTGGAACCCCACCCTACGAAAAATCTCCTTTGCCCTTTGACTACCAACTCTAGTCTCAAGAAGTGCAATGACATCAGGACGTTTATCTTCAATCAACATTCTCAGACCCCTCTCCAACTCCTTTCCTCCTGCTCCCCTACAATTCCATACTAATATTTTTTGATTCATAATCAACAATATAGAAATAGATGATTCCCAAGAAACATTAGTCTAGAGCCATAATAGCTCCATCCTCACCCTGTAAAGACTCCTGTTGCTCCACCACTTCCTCTTCCTCATCAATTCTGTCCGGTGGTCGGCTACTAGTTCCTCCTCTTAATAAGAAGGTTTGCTCACCACCCATGTCTCCATACATAATATTAGGGTCTAAATCTTCAATGCATTCTCTTCCCTTCACCACCCAGACATCCTCCTTTGGCTCCCCCCTATTAGTCTCATCTTCAGCCTCCTTCCCTTCCCTATCCCTCTTCCATGAAATCCTCCTCCTCTCCTGTTTAAGAACTAATTCTTTGCTTATTTGGCTCCCATTCCCCTGCATATTATCCAAACCCATCTCCCCACTTTCCTCCTTTCTAGTCTTTTTCTTGAACCTTTTCATAACCACCATCTCTCCACTTTGTATCTTCTATTCAAAAATTGGAATTATTTTCTTGCCATCTTTATCAGGATTATTTTCAGAAGATAATGCACTAAACCTTGAGCCTGAATATTTTCTATCCTCCCCATTACCCCATGCTCCTCCTCTGCGAGCTCTCCTGTCTTTGCGCACTGTCATCCATGCTCCGTATAACCTCCCTTTCTGCTCAGGCTGCTTCAATTCCTCAGTATTTATCCTTTCTTCTTCCCTCATAGCCTCTTGCTCTTCCATTCTTTCAGCACACATCCTTTCTAAATGCCCATACTTCCCACATCTATAGCACAAGAGGTGTAAGCCTTCATATTCAACTATGTATTCCTTCCCTTCATAAATTATCCTTGGTAGAAGGGCCTCTTTCAGATTAACCTGTACTGCAAGTCTTGCATAACTACCCCTTGCAAGCAAAGAAGTTGATAAATCCACTTTTGCTGTTTTCCCAATTCGATTACCAATAGCAGATAAAATCACCTCGTCATAGGCCTCCAAAGGAAAATCTGTCAATCTTACCCAAACTATCACTTCCTCAATAGGTTCTGCAATCGGATCAAAGTTTCTTTTCCATTTTCTCACTGTTAGGTAATGGTCTTGGATCATCCAAGGGCCACCAGTAAGGACCCGATCATAATCAGCCTTATTCGAGAAAGTCACAACAAAGAAATCATTTCTAAGGTCAACTACAGAAACCACCCCTTCCTTGGCCCACATTCTCTGTAATCTCTCCTCCATCTTCCCTAATCCCAGCGACCAACCCAGCAACTTCACTATTAGACTTAGAGCAAAGAGTTTGCAAATGTGCTCTACTACTTTCGATGACAAAATAAACTCAGGTACCGTAATTTTACCTCTTGGGTGCTCAATAATCGATATTCCTCCCTTCAATTCCTCCATCACAGTTTCTGGATCAATTCCTTCCTCCATCATCAAATCCACCCCCTTCAATGTATCTTTGAAAGAGCGTACTGTATCCTCTACTCCAGCTTCCTTTTCTCTATCTTCAGTACCCCTAACTTTCTTTTTATTTCTGTGCAGAAGATCTGCCTCCTCTGCCGTCTTCCGACTGCGATCATGCAACCTTGGGAATTCTGCAAGGGAGAGCAAAGGGCGACTCATTTTTCACCCCAATTAAGATAGCCCCAGTTTTGAATAAAAGAAGACTTTTGTAATGCTTTTGATGGTCAACTCGGTGCCTCATGCGACACATACTCCTATAGTCCTATTTATAAGGTATTTTCAGCTTGTTTTATACAAACAAACAAAATCTTAAACTTCATTAAATCTTATTTCAAATTTAATAACTTTTTAATTCCATCCCTATTTAATATACAATATATCTTATGTAAATAAAATCAATATTGTACATCCATATAAAATTTTTTTTCAGTACCTTATAAATAAGATCAAAAAATATCTTCTTTCTGACCTATAAATTGGACCAGAGAAATAGGTCATGGGCCCGGGATGATGGAATTGATATTCTCGAAAGAGACACTTGCATGCTGAAAAGTTAATAACTGTCTAAAAAGGAACACAATTTTCACGTCTATCATTATTATTAGAAAAGGGGGAACCAATTTATAGATAAAATAAATAACTTCCTTAAAAAAAATACTTGTTAAGTTGGTTTTTTTATGTAAACTACTATAAAAATCATCTTAAAAAATAGATAAATATAATAGATAAAATAAATTAAAATCTTATATTTATAATGAAATTGAATATCAAGCTAACTTTTATATTAACACAAAAAGTAGTATAAAAATAATTGATACAACAACTAGCCCTCCCTCCATTCTTTTCTTATAAGAGCTTGGTAATTAAATTAGATGATTTAAAAAATCAATTAAAAGTAATAAATACGTGGAGATGAATTTTTTTTCTCAAGTACACCCTTATTTATGGGGATAAGTAAGAGAGGGAAATAATGTAATGATAAGAAAAAATATAAAAAAATAAGATAATATGTTAAGCTGCCAAACTTTTAATTAATGCAATGCATAAAATTAATTAGAAATCAAATAATAAAAATAAATTAAATATTTAGAGGACTCTAAATAAGCTCTTATAAAAAAATCAAGATAATTTAAATTTCATACAAGAAAAGCCACATCACCTGCTTATTAGACATGCTAGGTCAGATTATTTTGATCAAACTTGTGCTGACTCATCAATTTTACAGTCAAAGTAACAGATCTGTTAGCATAGGATACCGGTGCACCATTTTAATTACTTTGAGGGCAAAATTGCACCATAAATTACTTTAGACTACTGAGTGCACCTGGAAAAATACTTGGGGGTGCTGAATGCACTTTAACCCCGAAAAAATTCCACATCACCTGCTTATTAGACATGCCACGTCAAATTATTTTGGTCAAACTTGTGCTGACTCATCAATTTAACGGTCAAAGTAACAGATCTGTTAGCATGGGATACCGGTGCACCATTTTAATTACTTTGAGGGCAAAATTGCACCATAAATTACTTTAGGCCACTGGGTGCACCTGACAAAATACTTGAGGGTACTAGATACACCTTAACCCTTTATTTAAAAGTGAGAATCTTGGGCAACTCGTGACGTACGTAAAGATTGATAAATAACATCACAAGTACGACCCTTTGAAAAGAAAAAAAAAAAAAAGGCAGAAGCTTAGCTAATTTCTTTCTTTTTTTAATAACTTAAAATATTTTAAAGTCATTTTTTATTTAAAATTAATCTCTATCAAGGCAAGAGCGTTAAAATTAAGGTCTTACCAATAAGTATGCCTTTTGATATTTGAATTTGTGTTTTTCCTCCTCATAGAAATGAGACCGCTTACCATTTCAATTACTAACAATTTGTTGGTATCTCAAGCTAAGTTTCACACCGAATCCAATTTAGAACAATATTTTCTAGACTGAATTTAGGCCCGAGAAATGTGATTTTTTAGACTTCTGTTCATATAAGGTCTAAAAAAGTTTTTTTCTCATTAGTTTGAAGCTATAAATTAATATTTTCATGTATGTGTGACCCCTTTATATAGCATACAGATCCAAAAAGAGGACGACTTCACAGATTAGGTGCAGCCATAATGGGTCTCAAAACTCCACTGGAGAATAAACTGATGTATTTAAATGAACCCAATCGTTCATAAGATAGTATTTTATATTTATACACACACACACCACATATATACTACTCCGGTTCTGATTATAAGAGATAGTTCACTAATTTGAAGAGATTAAAAAAATAAGTTAAGTTGGTTATTTGTAATAAATAGATGTTGTCTTTTCTAAAATATCCCTGCTAATCAAGTTTATTGGCCAGAACTACCATTATTAGAGGGACTACCTTGGAAAAAAAATGAATAAATATGAAAGACAAAGTGGATTGGGGTCTTATAGTTAGAACCAAAATAAAAATTAAATGAGATCTTATATTAAGGATCAGAGATAGTATATTGATACAACACTTGAACAAAGGCGCGGCGTAAAAGAGTTGTAATAAATTAATAAAATCGGGTAGATCTTGGTCATTGAATTATCAATCGATTAACATTATTTTAATCAAATGGAATTTCTGTTAGGAAGCGAAACACTCTATATTTAAATAATACTACTTCGGTTCTTAACATATAACCTAAATAGAAAGTTGATGTCAGTCATATTTATAAGACCTATTTGATATGTTTTTTTTTTTAAATCAACACCATTAATATTCTAAATAATAATTAAGTAGGAGAGGAAGGGAAGAAATTACAAAAGATGTTTAGAGTATTTTTTTTAAAGAAAAAGTCAAATTAATTAATTTAACTCACACTTTTAACCTACACAAATTAATTAATTAGATTTTGTATTAATAACAAGCAAACTAAAAATCATGTTGTATTGCACGTGGCTGGTGCTGTGCCTGGAATCAGGCCAACAATATGCTTCTGAATTGATGTCTTATGGTATTTCACGTGACGGTGGGGTCCCACCCAATCATGTGTTGTCTGAGTGCTCTCTGCCAGTTGAATAAAATAAAACTTTAATTAAAGTATATATCTGGTAATTTAATTTGGGGAAATCACAAATAAAGACCCTTGAATTAGCAAAATCACTCTATGGTCACCTGAATATGCTAAATTACTATGAGGGACCCGGTCTCAAATTGTAATTATGAAATTATTGCCAAATTACCAAAATACCCCTCTTTCATTTTTTTTTTTTAAAAGAAAGTCACTGCCTCACCGGAATCCGGCCACCGGCGCCGGAGCTCCGGCGGCGCTTCCGGCCACTGTCGGCGGCCGGACGCTGGGGTCCGGCCGCCGGAGCTCCGGCGCCGGCGGCCGCTTCCGGCGGTCTTCCTTTGTTTTTTTTTTTGAAACTTTTTTTTTTTAAATTGGGGGGAAGTGAGGTTGGGGGGATTTGATCCCCCAACCTAATGCTTCCCAAAATAAGGAATGACCATTGAGCCAACAAATTTTTGTTAACATTATGATGCAAAAAAAAAATAAGTTAACTCATTTACTCTTGTTCCAGGTGATAACAACAATACATTTGGAAATAACAAGTTCTGATTGTAAAATAACACGTCTGGAATAAAAATTTAACAATATGTTTTTTTTATAACAATAAATTTTGTTGCAGGCAATAACAACAATACATTTAAAAATAACAAGTTCTGATTATAAAATAACAAGTTTGGGATTAAAATTTAACAACACGTTTTTTTTATAACAACACACTTTATTTCAAGTGATAACAATAATACATTTAAAAATAACAAGTTCTGATTATAAGATAATAAGTTTGGGATTAAAATTTAACAACATGTTTTTTTTATAACAACACACTTTGTTTCAAGTGATAACAACAATACATTTGGAAATAACAAGTTCTGATTATAAAATAACAAGTCTGGAATTAAAATTCAACAGCACCTTTTTTTTATAACAATTAATTAGTTTATACTTTTGGAAAATAAATTATTTATAACTTATAAAAGTACTTGTAATCTATTTAATTTGCTAAAAAAATAATTTTTATCTCCAATTTATAATCAGAACTTGAAGTATAATTTTTTATAGATTAAAAATACTTTTTTATTGTTCAAATTTATAAATAAAATTTAGGGAAAATGGCAACACACTTTTTTATTTTTTTTTTAAAAATTTTTAATCTATATATCTATACAACTTATTATAAATCAAACTACTTCTTATAAATTATAAATAGTACAATTTATTATGGATTAAAAGTACTTTTTGACTGCTTAAATTTATAAATGAAATTTATCTCTAATTTATAATTAAAAATACTATTTTATTCTTTAAATATAAAAACTATTTTTAATATTTAAAGAATGAAATAATATAAAATTTATACTATGATTAATAAATCAAAAATGCCTTATTATAAATACTTTATAATTTATAAGAAGTAGTTTGATTTATAATGAGTTGTATAGATATACAGATTAAAAAGTATTTTTTAAGAGAAATAAATATATTAAAAATATTTTTTATAAGTTATAAATAATTTATTTTTTAAAAGTATAAAATAATTAATTGTTATAAAAAAACGTGTTGTTAAATTTTAATCCTAGACTTATTATCTTATAATCAGAACTTGTTATTTTTAAATGTATTGTTGTTATCACTTGAAACAAAGTGTATTGTTATAAAAAAAACGTGTTATTAAATTTTAATCCCAAACTTGTTATTTTATAATCAGAACTTGTTATTTTTAAATGTATTATTGTTATTACCTGTAACAAAATTTATTGTTATAAAAAAAACATATTGTTAAATTTTTATTCCAGACGTGTTATTTTACAATCAGAACTTGTTATTTCCAAATGTATTGTTGTTATCACCTGGAACAAGAGTAAATGAGTTAACTTATTTTTTTTTTTGCATCATAATGTTAACAAAAATTTGTTGGCTCAATGGTCATTCCTTATTTTGGGAAGTATTAGATTGGGGGATCAAATCCCCCCAACCTCACTTTCCCCAATTTAAAAAAAAAAATAGTTTCAAAAAAAAAAAACAAAGGAAGACCGCCGGAAGCGGCCGCCGGTGCCGGAGCTCCGGCGGCCGAACCTCGGCGTCCGGCCGCCGACAGTGGTCGGAAGCGGCCGCCGGAGCTCCGGCGCCGGTGGCCGGATTCCGATGAGGCAGTGGCTTTCTTTTAAAAAAAAAAAATGAAAGAGGGGTATTTTGGTAATTTGGCTATGATTTCATAATTACAATTTGAGACCGGGTCCCTCATAGTAATTTAGCATATTCAAGTGACCATAGAGTGATTTTGCTAATTCAAGGGTCTTTATTTGTGATTTCCCCATTTAATTTTATGTAAGGTTTTAATCACTTAATTTTAAAAAGTATATTTTTAATTTTTAAATTTTTAAATTATTAGTCTTAAATGATAATTTTTTATAATAATCATAACTGTTTTGAATATTAAACTTAATATGTTAGTATTTAGTAATATTTTATCAGCATTCAAGAATTCAATATCATTATTTTTTGTTAACACTTTTAGTATTAGAGGACTAAAAATTTATTTTTTTAAATTAAAAAATCAAAATAAAATTTTATACTATAAATTAAAGTGTTTTGATGGTCAGCTCAGCGTCTGTTATGCGAGTACAGACACAAAATGGGTGAGAACTAATCAGAGAAGGGTCTTTCCATCTGCAGGGTGTCCTGCGCCATCCAGGCACAGCCTCCGCGTAGGGGCACGCTTTTTCGCCTCTACCGTCCCCCCCCCCCCCCCTCCCTTCCTTTATTCCTTTCATCCCGAATCTTAATAGTTTAATTTCATGTTGAAAAAAAAACACTAACTCTAATTTTAAATATAAAATCTAGTTTGGAGTTTAATTTGTATTAAAAACTAGATTTTATGTTTAAAACCTATACTTTAACAGTTCAGATGTATTAAAGAGAGAAGGTGCAGGCGGCAATGTAATGATGGACAACTTACGAAGGTAAGTCGGCTTTTACTTCTGGAGATACAAGTCCACTCAGCAAATTTGCCTACATATCTTGGCGAGTAAGAGAACTTAATTTAAATTATGCTATATTCTAACTAGATTTAATTAGAATTTATCCAAAAAATTAAGAAGAGAATAAAGCTGAAAATATAATATAATATAATCTCTGTTCGTCAATTTAATTTTTTTTTAAACCTTAGTGAGCCTTTTAGGTGGGAATAGAACTGTTGGGAATGGAACTGTCTTTTTTTGGGTAGATCAACACAGGAGTAATCAACTTTTGCGGTGAATATAGCAGTAATATAATACCACTTGTAGCATGGTCAATCTGAAGTGATAGCCAGAGACAAGGCAAGCATATACAACTCACACGCCCATAATAAAACAAATTAAAAGTGAATATAAAAACAGTGTCACAATTGAAACAAATAATTATTTATAACTAAAGTAAGCCTTTGTTTGCTAATTTTATTTCACCCAACACACCGACCATCATTGTCCCTCCCATAATATAATATACATATACTCCTCCGGTCCTAAATATAAGACCCTTTTGTAGTGTAAATTACACTGCAAAAAGAATATTATATTTAGAACCAGAGGAGTATGGTATTAACGTTGTTGTGCCCTGTCACATACACATCATGTTTAGATGTCCACCCATACATATGTATATTTAGTGGCAACACAATCATTTTGAGGTGGGTGGTTGGGAATCAAGAGATCATATATGGTAACCTGATGAGTGCATGCAAAATAATGCAATGATCTTTGTTCCAAAGGCCAAAATTAATCTGCCCTTTTCCACCACAATAATCATCTTCTTGGAGTGCGACGCATATAGGGAGTATTGTTGCATATGATTTTCTCACTAGATTAATTAACCAACCAGAGAGGCAAAAGTTTCCATGAAAAAATCAATCAAACCAACGCAACGACAATGCAAAATAATATAATTTTGGGTTATTGATCATTTTTTAAGAAACAAAATTAAACGGTTCAGACTAGTTTTTCATCGGTTTTCCCCGGTTTTAATTTTGAACTGGTCAGTCAGTTTAGGATGACACTGGTTTATTTTCTAACTGAAGAAAAAGTAGACACATTGGAGAGCTGGTATAGCCTGTACTCTGGAAATTAATTACTCCCTCCGTTTCTTTTTATAAGATACAATTAACTAAATCACATTATTCAAAAAATTAGTTAAAATTAGTTAGGTGCAATAGATATGTAAAGAGTGTAACATTTTTGCCAACAATACCCTCATTTATGTGAAAGAGAGATAATGGGTGGGAGAGAACGAATGGGAATTAAATACAATTATATGAGTAATATGAGTAATTAAATAGGGATAAAATAGGAAATCAACACACAAAATTTGAGACAACCTATAAATGTCTCTTATAATAAGAACATGATATACTTTGCAATTGTCTCTTATAATAAGGAATAGAGGGAGTAATTAATAAGGTGATATAAATATAGTTCGGTTCCTTATATCTAACTTAGACCTTATTTTATCATACTATCCAGTCACCATAATCCAGTGGCATGAACAATCCTTTTATAAGTGAGAGATTGCAGGTTAATTTGTAACATCAAGAAGTTAGTATCTGTCTGCTTTTTAAATAAAAATAATATTGTTTTAGTATCATCAATATAGTCCTTGATATCTCAATAAGGCTTTTATTGAGAGCAGGGGATGCATGTATCTGAAATTTTGAATTCTTAAAGACAAAGTGCATTATGGAGGCATTGGACTATTTGACATGACATGTTCCTTTTTTTTTCTACTGGTCTTAAACATAAGGCGACACATTAGTAGGCCACAGTACCCTGTGAAGGATTCTGTGGATAGCCCGCTACCTAACTGACGTCAAAATACGCTGGACAGCACTCTTTGGAGGAATTAGGGCGAAGGACTTAAATAAAATAATATTTACCAGACATGAACTAAATACCAAAGTTTAAATGTCAAAACACTAATGATTTGGTCTTGGGGGGTTTTTTTCTTCTTCTCATCCCGATTGTCAAAACGGTAATAGGAGATAATTGTCCTAATCTTTTCCCATTCCCTAAACATCTCTAATTTCAAGAGAATTTTGTAGTTTGACTTCTTGTGAGGGCGCGAGGCCGCGAGGGTGATTTTCTTTCATTTTTTTTGTTTGGGAAACTGTCTTCGCATACGAGAACCCAACACAATGTTATACATGGAAATGGCCAGTGTGCTTTTGATCCCAAAAAAAAAAACCCAGCATACATATAGCCATTGGGTTATGACTTTACGCTGTTTTTATTGCGCAGTGAGTGTTAAGCTGTAATACAGATTATACACCTTTCAACTTATAAACAATATTTACACTGTTCTCTCCACCTTCAAGATGTAATAGGGGTCTGAGAATTTTGCTTTGATATTTTGTTCTACTGTTTCAAAGATTTGAAGTTTATGAGCGTAAAAAGGCATGCTAGAAGAAATGTCTAGATGTTCAAACATATTAGGAGATTCAGATTCAAACATTATTTTCTCATGCAATGAGCATCATCTGTTGAATCCTCAATTAAGTTGGGTTAGAAAGGAATAATCAAATTGGGCCTAACATGGCCGGAAAACTGGGGAGTGGGGACGTCTCAGCTTCCTCCGCACGTGGGTTAGTGCTTGCCGTATCTCAACAGTAAATAATATTACGCGGCGCAGCACGTGCATGACTCGCATTGCACGTGACTCTCTGTCAGCTTTCTCCTCCAAAGGTAACTATTGGAAGCAATCCTATTCGAGACACTATCAGGTACTAAATGTAGGTACCTCTCTCAACAGGGATTTGAACTTTGGTTCATCACATTATGAGGGACTAGTCCTTTCTATTAGACCCAACCCCCGTTGGTACCTTTGATTTATTTTTATTAGGTTTGAGCAGCTCTGAAGACCTAAATGGGCCTCGAGTTTAAGGGAGTCCACATGAACAACCCCAATAAGGAATGGTCTGCCTTTGGGCTTACCTTTTGTTTGTCAAGAGAATGGTCCGTCAAGTGACCCAATAACGTGGATAGAAGAATTGGTGCTGCCGGATAGCCTTAGGAATAGCATGAGTTTAAGAAAATTCTAAAGTGTCAAACTAAGGAGAACTAATAAAATAAGATTGTCTCCAATTAAAAAAATATCATGCTTGGGGGGGGGGGGGAACACCTGAACATTTAAATGATACTCCATTGACATGAGTTTAAAAGCTCCTCATTAGATGGGTTGGACTGCCGAATGAGATCCTTGCTGGATGAGAATGCCGCGTTGGAGAAGATTAAGGATCCCGGTCTGCGGCAGAAAGGACTTGCCTTGGTGCATTACAAGATCTCGCTTGAACCAAATTGTAATAAGAGGAATGATAATTCCTTTTTTCAACCAAAAAAAACAAAAGAATGATAATTCCTTTCAAAATGTCAGCATGATTTCCTTGATATAAACGCAGCAGAACCGTTTTGAGCAAGCGAATGGAATGGTCTTCATTAATATGAGGTGATCGAAGATCAAAACAACCAAACCAGAGTGCTGGTGCAAAAGGACATCTGAAGAAAGTGTGAAACTGGGTTTCATCAGTGTCACAGCCAAAGAGACATTATCAGGAAGATTTCTGCTAACTCCTCTTTATTTTGTCATGCACACACACACATGTCTCCATGGTCTTCCTCTGCAGGCTCTTTCATGCCAAAGAAATCGAGTGCAGAAATCTGATTTCTTCTCGAGCTGTTTACGAACAACCTCGTTTTGGATATGCAACTCTGGCTTAGCTTCTAGTGAGCTCAGATCATGAAATATCTCAGTTGTAGGGCGGAAGGTGTTGAATCCAGTCACACTAATAACAAGCTCAACCAACACTATCTTGCATGATATTAGTGTTTTTTAATCTTTCTTTAATTCTGTCTGTTCTTCTAACACTGGTTATAGTTCTTTTGCTTGTTTAGGCTCTGGTACACACATTTGTGAATGAATTCTTTATCCTTGTATGTTATTGTACTCTGAACTGATGATTTTGGGAGCCGTAATGCGGACAATCAGGGGGCTCAAGGAGCAAGGCCGTCTTGGACGGTCTTTTGGTAAAGTCACAATACGTGATCAGCCTCCATCGAATACCATACGAAAGATTATTGCTGTAAAAGATGCCATGCGTGATGTTGGAGTTACATGCAGCAAGTGAATGGTGCACTTCTCAAAATGCGTGCTATTTTACTTTCAGGTCATCCACAGGTACCATAACAGGGATAATGGAAAACTATTTATATCAAACAATATCTTGGCGTCATGATATTGTTCGTTTTGGTGGCTTTTAAAATCCCATCGCCGATGCACATTAATTTTGACCCTTTTCAGGTGACTACGGAGGTAGCATTGCTATTGTTATCTTCCGCGACTTTTCTTCTCATTGTCCCATTCAAGTACATTCTTTCCTTTCTTATCTTGGGCATCTTTACACGAGAGCTTGAGTTCAGGAGAGAAATACTAAAGAGGTTCATTAGTATGGTGAGGGAGCGTTGGCATGCCGTCCCTGCTGCCCCTGTAGTAGTTTTACCGTATGAAAATGATGAGTCCAGATCAGTAAGTCCGCTAAAGGAAACTGAGGACCAAGAAAATCCACAAGGAAATCAGAAAGTTGTTTAAGTCCAGATAGATAGCTGCACCATGATCATGGTTGTTTATAGAATATATGGATGTAATTTTCTGTCAATTCTTTTGTAAAGAAGAGGACGTTTGTGTACTAGTTTGACTCTCTTTGATGAAATGCTTGATCTGATCAGTTTTAGCAAGAAGTTAGGTATAATTTGAAGTTTTACTATCAAAAAGTCCAACAAAGCAAGGCATGATACGTCCCAGTAGCATACAGCTCTGTATATTATGTTTTTATTGGAGAAGTTTATGGCGCACATATAAAAAATTTTACAGTTTTGTCTGCCTGTGGTAAGAAAGCAATTTTGTAGGGGCAACATGAGCCTTGTTGGATTTTCTTCTCTATATGATATGTTATGTTAATTCATCCAAGGGGAATCAAAATTCTTTGAAGATGAATTATGCTGAGAGAGGAAATTGTTTTCCCAGGAGATAAAGGATTTCCGGAGCTAACAGATGAGGTATTTCTCTACTCGCTTTATTGCTCCACCCCATTTCTTTTCCCAGCACAATCTCATGGATGAAAGTCTCAGCCTGCAGAAATTGTTCCATTTGATTCAGTATGTTGCATTTTCTTTTAATGTTGCTTTTAGGGTACACGTATTCTTCTATATGTTCAACTGACTGATAATTGTTTATGCAAATAGCTTGCCATATGAGGTGTGTAGAATGTTGGGACCGAGTCTCCATCTGGCAAGTTATTATGGTTACCAATTGTTAGATTGCTTCTTTTTCAAATATGTCCACCATCTTTTCCACAGCTTGAAATAATCTTAGACTTCCAGTGGCCTAGTGCCACAATGGCATCGTTCACCTACTTGAAAAGGGGAGGTTACTGATTCAACTCATAGGTGGGTTTGTGGGTGTGTGTGAGTCCCCACCCCCCCCCCCAAAAAAAAAAAAAAAAGGAGAGGGTTGTAATGGGCGGGTCGGTGTAATTGTACCTTTCAAAAAAGGGTAAAAGGAAAAAAGGAAAAAACAAAGAAAGAAATAATCTTAATATATTTCTCGTTTCCATTCAATGCCTTATCGGAGCCCGCACAAGGAGAGAAAGAAAAGAAGTGATTATAACTTAGGAAAATGTATGTACATGACATGTGAAAAGGCTGGAGGACATCTTCAATTTAGTTTGTGGGAAAATCAAGGGAGGCAACAAGGAAATTCCAAGTGAAATGAACTAGTGAAGGTGTTCATTGAAAAGGTCTTCAACATGCGTGATTTGCTAAGATGCGATCCATGAATTGAACATGAAAGCCAATGGCAGCATCAGGACCCACAAACTCTGAGGTATGGCTTTATGAGCATTTGATGCATTACATGGATGCTGATTGTCATGGGAAGTTGGCAACGTTTGATTCCTGCATTTAACGAGAACGTCAGGAATTATGATAGATGTGCCAGTAAATAATAAGAATTTGTTTGTACAAATCTATATTGAACTCCATCATCAATGTGTTCCTAGTGCTTGGAACATGTTATTTCATGAAAACTATTAGAGATATTAATAATGAAAACTTTTTTGAAACATTGATATGGTATTATTGTCTCGGTGATGGAGGGGTTAGAGTATGATATTCACCTGGATCCACAGAATGTCACGACAAAATCTGCTCCAGAACATGTTAAAACACTTGTTGGATCGTCATATGCATAACTATATGCTACAGGACACACGGATTTGAAACTCTTCGAGTAGTTGGAAGGCAGGCATGTTCCTGGATTTCCATGCTGCCCTCTGCAACAATACTCATCAGTTTTGAAGACATCACAGGCGCTCCGGCAAGCAATAACTTTGCCATCTTCCTTCATGGCTAGCTGTGACGGGCAGTTCTGCCTCAGATCTCCATCACATCCTGCACTGCTGCAGTTCCCTGTGCCATTAACAGTCTGCACGGCTATGGGCAAGTTGAACCCATCCACAAGACTAACATCATAGTAATCAAGTTCACCAAGAGCAAATTCAGCTAGTGTTGATGGTGGGCTTCCGGGGGCGCTACAATTCATCTCAGTTCCACAACCTCCTGTTCGGCACTTGCCAGCGCCATTTTTGTCGAAGTTGCAGCCTGTTCTGGCCCATATCCGGCCATTCCATCCAGCAGGAGCAGTGAATGCTTGGGATTGGCATGGTTTCAATGTGAAGCTGCCACTAGTGAAGTTGTCATTGTGAGTTATCCCAGGCCATATTGTTTCCTTGCAGTAATTTACAAAAGTGAAAGTTTGCTTGCTTCCACAGAGTTCTGGACCTGCCATCCAATAACTAAATTCATCAAGCAATAAACAAAATGCCAACTAAACAAGTTCCAAGGCTTTTGGTCCCTTGGCATGTCAATCCCGAGCTGTGTGTTATTATGACTTAAGATGTTATGTTACCCTGTCATAGTGTGAAATAGTGGCGATGCCAATGTCAATTTTTAAGAATTTGATGTCAAGGTTCCGTTTTTACCTCTACCAGTTATCTCCTACCAATAGCTCTGGGAAAATGTATGCATACGACCCCAGACTTTAAAAATTTTACCTTTAAGGCTATGACAGTAATTTTTCTCAAGATTTAATATAAAATTTCCAAAACTGATAATATTACAGTCAAAACTGATTATATCTTCAAGATATTTTAGCTTAAAATAACTACCTCAGGTAATATTTCCACTGTCTTTTATGGGATATATTCCCGGATAGAATCTCATATACAACTTTGTATATGCAGAACAAGTACTAGAACATGTCATTAGTCAGATGTTAAGTAGGAACAGTTCAAGATTTTTTGAGGCTACGTACATGAATTTTGAGAACCAAAACGAAAGCAACTGAATTTGGTTCAGATCTCTCAAGAACAATACCTTAATCCAATTTAATGACCAATGATCCCCAAATGGTATATGGATATTTAAAGTATGAGATATGTCACATCCGACTAAACGAAATCAGCATGACACTATCAGACTTCTATCAACAAAGCAAGACGTAAGAGAAAAAGATGTTGTGGAATGAGAAAGGTACCTGAGACAGTGACAATGAAGATGAAAGTGAGTTTAAGAAATGCAGAGTAAGGATGAGCCATAATAGTCTACTCAGCTTCTAATTATGGGACAAGTCGAATGTTAATGGTGAAGTTATTTATGGCATTGGCTGAGACAGAAAGTATTGAAGAATGCGTGAAGAAGAGAGTGAATCTTTATGGATTCCAGATTCCACAGACAACCCCAAAAAGGCTTCCTTGCTTTGCCTAACATCAAAGATGATACCTTACCCTCCAATCCCATTCTCATTTCTTTATTGTGTCCCCTGTATGCTTTGCACTGATGCTTCATTCTTGTTAAATTTGCAGCAAATGTACCTTAACAAATTAGGCAGACTAATCAATTTTTGACGGCACTAGTAAAGTGAGGTGAAACAATATATAGTTCTGATTGGCTAGGGGGACTAAGTGTGTTGGTCTGTTTATTTCTATAAAACATTAATTGAAAAATAAAAATAAGAAGTAAAACCACATCATCAGTCAATAGTCAATATTTCAACATTTGATATTTCAATATCTTGAATAATTCAATGTTTTTTCACAGGCTTAATATCAAACAAAAATAGAGGTAGGCAAAATTAAGACATAACTATTTACCTTTGGGGAGAATGATAGTTGGATCCTGAAAAATGGATATAATGATAGCTAAGTCTCCAGCAATTTTTCTGAAAAATAAATTACAAATATCGATTCAGACAATTACAATTTTTTTGGTTTTAATTGTAAACAAGACATCTATATTTTAAATGTAGCTTTTCATTTGCAACTGAAATTTCCCGTCGCAATTGTCTGAATTAATATCCGTAATTCATTTTTCAATAACTGGGGATCTGAATTGGCTTCTCTTGGGACTTAAATGGCTTTCTCCCCGAGTGCTATTTTAATAATACATAATTATTTAATTAATTTGGACATATGAAGAAAACTAAATAAATCATTTAATTCTAAAAAATATGACATGATTTTCTTAAAATATCTATATATAACGTTAGATTATATACTCCATCAACTATAATTAAGTAGTAGAAGGAGGGAGGCTAGGAGGATATTAAATACTCTTCTGGTCCTTAACATAAGACCTATTTAACTAATTTGATTAGATTAAGAAAGTTAGGTAAGTTAGTTAATTATAAAAAATGTGAAACGCTTTTTCTAAAACACCATAATCATCTTTCTTAATACTCCATCTTCCTCTTCTACTTCTGGTAAAAAAAAAAAAAATCTTCCTCTTCTACTTGATTATGGTTGAGGGAATATCCATGGGAGTAATTTAGAGAAAATTGATAAATATGAGAAATAGGTCTTATATTTAGGACCAAAACCAACTCAACAATTGGGTCTTATATTAAGGACCAGAGGAGTAACATGAATGTGGTGTTTTAGAAAAAAACATATCATATTTCTTATAATTAACTATTAACTAATTTATTTAATTTTCTTAATATAATCAAATTAGTTAAATAGATTTTATATTAAGGACCAAAGGTCAATTTATAAGTTAGATAAATTAATTTGAAAAAAAATGATAACCATGAAAGATAACATGAGTTTAGGTCTTATATTTAGGATCAAAATTAACTCTAGCTCTTGTATTTAGATTTGGAGGAATATTATTTTTTATCATGTCATTATGAACGAGTATGATACACACATGCGATAATTGAAAATGAATTATGATTGAGCGAAATGAAAATTTTTTTTTATGAAAATTTTTCTTTAATAGAAGTTTTTTTTTTGTCCATAGATGAAATTGATTTGTTTTATTTTAAAATTTTTTTTGTTGAATTTCTTTTTCTGCTACTCGAGCACGAGCTCCAAAATGTATGGCAAGATGTTTATTGGGTTGAGGTCCAACCCAACCCATGAAGGCATGAACAACTCTTCCGAGTAGAGAAAACCGATGGTTTTTAAACAGTTAGAGTGGTTGGGGCGATAATGCTCTTTTTTTTTTCCAAAAAAAAAGGCTAAAAATATACTTTTATTTTTAAATACTCTTTTCCGTCTTTGATATAAGATCTTATTTGATTTTTATTTTGATTCTAAATATAAAACCTCAATATATTTTGTCTATCATATTTATCTATTTTTTTCTCAAAATAGTCCTTCTAATAACAATAGTCATAACTAATAAATTTGATTAGCAAAGATATTTTAGGAGAAACAACATCTATTTATTATAACTAACTAAATTTATTTTCTTAATCTACTCAAATTAATCAACTAACTTTTATATTTAGAATCAGAAGTAGTATGTCTTTAGAGAAAAAAAATATAAACAAGTGCATGAGGAAACATAATAAGAGAAAGATAATTAAGAGTAATATAAAAAAATGTATTCATATTTAGACAAATTCAAATCGAAGTTTATAAAATGGACCACACCACTTCTTAAATTTGAAGTTTATAAATACGATGAGAAGAGTATTTGACGACAAAATTGAAACAATAAGAAAACCTTCAAATACAATAGCTCTTTTGTGAATAATTAAAAAATTTAAAATTCTAACAAATCGCTTTCTTACATTATAATTAAGTCATCATTATTCAAACCTAGTGCAATACAAATGATCCCCATATTAACTGTGGATAAGGTTGTGACTTCATATACTCCTCCGGTCCTTAATATAGGACCCAATTCTTGAATTGGTTTTGGTCCTAAATATAAGACCCATTTCTTATATTTATCAATTTTCTCTAAATTACCCCTATAGATACTCTCTCAACTATAATTAAGTAGAAGTATTAAGAAAGATGATTATGGTGTTTTAGGAAAAATGTCACTTTTGTTATAATTAACCAACTTACCTAACTTCCTTAATCTAATCAAATTTGTTAAATGGGTCTATATTAAGGAGTATATATTAATCAACGAAGGAAACATCTTCGTCAAGAGCTTTTAATGAGCTACACCTATAATTTTCCTAAGCAATGGATATTATTAAAGAGTCGTTCACCTAAAAAGAATATACAGGTATTCATGTTAGGACTATTCTTGGCCTAAAAAAGTATTTAGAATATTCATGAGTCAGGCGTAATTAATCCTATGGCCCAACCTTAAAGTCAGCCAATGCTTTTTATGTGGCCAGGTTGGATAAGTACCAAGCTAGTTTGTTTGGCTTGTAATTAAAAAAAAAAAACTATTTCGTAGTTAACGATAATAATAAAAAATAATTTCATCTATGAATAAAAGAATTAGTTATTCTCATGTAAAATATATTTCCTTGAAAAAATAATGTTAGAATAAAAACTAGCTTCATTTAGATATAATATTTATACATAATATATTAAGTGAAGAGATTTATTTAAAACTTCAAATAAAATTAAAATATTGGAATAAAAAGTTTTCAAAATAAGCATAAAAAAGGATTTTCTAAATTTTTTAACATGTTGACTCATCTACTAAAATCATCCAATGCTATTGTACTCTATTAATAATTAAATTTTTAAATAGATTGTTAATCAAAAGGTTTTAGTCAATAATTTTATTGAGTATTTTTCTCAATTTTCTTTTTTTTCCTCCGGAGAACTCCATACTAATTGACTTATACTTCACGTCGGTGCATTCAATGGTTTTCTTCGACTGTGTCAGAATCACCTCAAACAATTTTTTATCAATTTTTATTTAATAGATGCCACGTCAATTTTGTCATAAATATGTTCATTGTGAATCTTATATTTTTTTTTGGATAACTAATTTTCTGAATTCTATCCATTTACTAAAAAATAAAAGACACACACATATATATCGATATATCTTAACCTAATTACTCCTCCGGTCCTTAATATAGGACACAATTGTTGAGTTGGTTTTGGTCTTAAATATAAGACCCATTTTTTATATTTATCAGTTTTTTCTAAATTACCCCTATGGATACTCCCTCAATTATAATCAAGTAGAAGAGAGAGATGAGGTATTAAGAAAAATGATTATCTTGTTTTAGGAAAAATGTGTCACATTTTTTATAATTAACTAACTTACCTAACTTTCTTAATTTAATCAAATTAGTTAGATGGGTCTTATCTTAAGTACCAGAGGAGTATTTATTATCTTGATCTAACTCAAACCATCCGAACATGATCAAGTTTATAAAGCTAGCCAACCTAGCACATATACATTTAAATAAGGTGACTCCTAATTATTTTTGAAACTCCATACAAAACACGACATCTTTACACATTGCATGTTATTTGTCTCTATCTTTAATTAATTTGCCATCTCACAAAACATATGAAATAAAGACTAAGACAAATAGACAACGCCCAAATGGGACATACTGAGGCAATGTTTGGTGAATGATATAAATTTCATAGCATACAAATGGATCAATCATGTTAAGTCTCAATCAAAGTAAAACTATATGACATACATATATATAACTACTATTTTAACTGAATAAAATTTGCCGACAGTGTTTTTATTAGCTTATAATATTATATGCACAAGTTATTTATTATATGATCTGCAAATTTAATTTATTCTGCAATGTTACAATCCTTTGTACTCTGAGTTTCTAATTTCTATTATGTTCCAACGATCGAATTACAATCTAGTAATAGATTGTCAATTAATTGTCGGAAGACAGAAAATTATAGATAAGGCTCCATATAATCACAAACAAATTCCCAAAATAATTTCTGTAGTTTCATATGGGGTTAAAAAATAATATCAGTCCAACCGCATTTATTTATAATAACAATGATAATAAGTTTTATCCCATTAGATGGGAAAAACTCTATCAACAATCAAATCTTTATAAATTATTATCCAAACAGTCTCGATCAACAATTTCATTGAGCATTCTCCATCATGTTCCTATACTTGTTTTTCCACAGTACTCCATACTACTTGATCTTTCCTTCTTACCAATAATGCATTCAATGACTTTCTTTGAACGCATATGAATCATTTCAAACGACTTTCTATCATTTTTTCTTCCGCACGAAGATGTTATGCAAACTCTTCTAGGAATATATATGTTTATTAGGAATTCTTTTTTTTATATGACCAGACATCTATCTCAACATTATCATCTCGATTATTCCTACTTTATGCTCATATTATTCCTTTAAAACCCAATATTCTATCATAAAAAATTTTCTGTCTTATGGCAATGCATTAAAATTTTTCTTTTATTTTATTAGATATTTTTTTAATCACAAATAACTCTGTTAATTTTTTTCTATTTAAATGACCCACCTCGAATTTTATGATTGACTTCTTCATTAACATTACCATTTGTGGTATAATTGATCCCAAATATATGAACTATTTAAGAAAAAACTATTTTAGTGGTATCTATACTTTTTTTTAATTTTTAATTTTGGTACCTATGTGTTTTTTTCTCTTTATTGAATCTTTAATTTTGCTCTATTAATATTGTTAACCTTTATATAAAGACTACCAATGTTAATAGAACAAAGTCACAAGAGTTAATATTGCTAAAATAGTAAAATTAAATAATTTAATTAAGAGAAAAAATATACAAGTATCAAGTTAAAAAAAAAAAAGTATAGGTACATCTAATATGGTTTTCTCACCATTTAACTTGGCCTATATTTTATGGCTAGTCCCAAATCCAGATGAAAGAGAAGAGTTATGTTAGGCCCAACTATATAAATCTTAATGACATTTATCTTTAATCGCGGGAACTTAATTAATATTAATTTTTTTAGACTTATTTGTCATTTTTTATAGCCTTACATGAAACTTTACTTTCTGGCAGTAACTTTGCAGCCGTCAAATTGACGATATTTTAATAAAAGAATAATATCGCATCACCATTAACTCTTTGAGTAATAAATGCATCATTTAACCTTCCCGCAAAAAAAAAAAAAAGCATCATTTGACCACAGTAATTGATGCTAGCAGAGAAAATTATGTGCAGCGTATGAAAAAGAAAAAGTCTAATTAATTTTTTTACATTTTTTTTGCCATTCATTAATTTTTTTTACCACCAACATCTAATTAATGAAAAACGATAAAAATTCAAATGAGGGGAAAAAATCGGAAGAGAATAAACCTTAAA
This sequence comes from Neltuma alba, assembly GCF_004799145.2. Lineage (NCBI taxonomy): Eukaryota > Viridiplantae > Streptophyta > Magnoliopsida > Fabales > Fabaceae > Neltuma > Neltuma alba. The sequence goes on from NW_021635279.1 coordinate 407,986, forward strand.
AAAATCTAATATAATCTTTGTTTGTTAATTTTTGTTAATAAATGTTAAAGGAAGCAAAGGCTGTGGGCTGTCTATAATTACAAAGAGATACATTTCAATTATAACCAAAGAGGACGATCATCAAATAAGCCGTACTTCCGAGGAAGAACCTCCCGGAATCTTTCTGCATAGTTGCAGCTCCTTTTGCTGTTTTCTTTGCCCATTCACTGCAAAATCAGTCAAATAGGAACATAGTGGAAGTGAAAATGGAATCATTCAAAAGAAAAGTGCATCTTTCTAAAATATTATATTTCATTTTTTTTTGGGGCCAAAGTATAATATTATATTCCAAGGTTACTTTTTTTTTAACAATAAAAGTTCTTTTGAAGCGTAATTATCAGTAATTAAGTAAGCAGTACCATTTTGGTTTTTAATATAAGTGACATCTAACACATTCTCGCATGCAATAATTTTACTCTATTTAAATTCTTCTTTCTCTACATTCTATAAATCAGTATCATCTCCTTTCTTTTTCTCTCTTTTCAATAAAAATTAAATATAGGTAAAATTAAAAAAAAGCATTAAACATAGGGTTAAATTGTAAATTTATCTTAAAAGTTTTCAATCAAGAATACTTGCAAGCTTGTTTGGGTGGAAATTTGCCTTGAAAATTTAAAATTATAACAATATCACTCCTTACCATTAAAAACTATGGTTGATTGTTAAAATATAATGATGTTAATAATAAACATTTTTCACGGTGGGACAATAAAGCAATTATTGTTATGATTTTAAACTTTCAGAAAAAATTTACAACAAAAAAAAGCTTCAGAGTGTTCAGTGTTTGTGTATGAAAACTTTTTAGATAAATTTATTCTTTAACTCTTAAATATACTGCAAATTTACATTTAAGACTAAATTTTTCTTGACGAGTGATTTACATTCAGGATGGAATGGGAGTGGTATTATTCTACAACGTAGTTGTCATTGGTAGCCAATAATGCAAAAGTGAATGGTGCATTAATGAAGTGAACGGTGGGTAGTTATGAGTCTGATGAAGCTATTAATGAAAATTCAAGAGCAACCCGTCTTTGCCACTCTCTTTATTACACTTCCTATGGGGACACTACGCAGGGACGCAAATTCTCCAGATTTTTGTTTTGATATTTCAATGCCCATGCATGAACATAGTTCTTTTTTGGAGCTTTTTTCAAATTACATATTTATACTCCCTGTAGTCCTTATTTCTGAAAGAATGGTTTGATTCGAAATATAAGTCACATGAAGATTTAATGTGCTAACTATCATTTTCTATCCCGATGAATTAATTAAAATCACATATGTGGATTAGGGTATATTATTCATATGAGATATTAATTAAATTAATTTTATATATACACATGCTTTTTTTTAATATTACCGTTCGATATCCGACATTTTAACTCAAACTTGAGATTAAAAAAGATTAGTAGGACTTTATTCTGTTAGACCAACTCTATATTGGTGTGTATATATACACTCAACATATATGTGTGTGTGTGTGTGTAACGTTTATTACACGATTTAGAAATAAAAACGCAACGTACTGTTCATATCAAAGTGTCTCTCTAAAGTCTAAACGAAATATAAAATAAAATACCTCAACAACTTCAAAGAATATTATGCCCTACATAATTAATAGCCGTACCTTGAACCTAAGCTTACGGCTGGTTTCATATTTGTAACTACATGTCTTTTTGCATTGCTTTGACTCCTTCCCATTTGCTCCTTCCAATTGAATGCATAAGCTTGATTTTTAGAGACAGTCTGATTCAAAATATAAACTTTATTTTTAAGTTCATTTGAGTATTTATTACTTTTTTTTATTTTACTTTTAGTTGATTGTATTTAGTACTCTCTCTCATATTAATATTATTCTCATATATTTTCTTTTATCATTTTTTTCATTTATTGCCTCTCATTTTCTCTCTTAACAAATAAAGAAAATTTTTTAAAAAAATATTTTTGGCCTATTTATTATTTTTAACAATTTTTAACTACTAGTTCATTAAACATAATTCGATTATTTAAAACTTATATATGGGACTAGAGGGCCTAGTACTCATCTCATTTGATTCATGAGGACCTTGAAGATATGAAAAATCTTAAACCTTGTTAATTTCATATCAAAAAGTAATGACTCTTAAAATTTATTTATGTTTAATATATTATTTTCTGAGAAAATAATAGTTTATAAAATAATAAATTAGGAGTAAAATTGTATATTCATATAATAAATTTAATATGATATTATGACATATTAATGACAAAAAAAATCTCTCTACTTTTCAAATAGGACTAGCGAAGAAATACTCCTATGATCTTATTGATAAGACAGAGAAAAATGTTTCATTCGTCCTATTTATAAGTTATATTATTAAATTTTTTTCATATAAATGTGTAATTTTACCATTTATTTATTATGGTATAAACTTTGTTTCATGAGGTAAAGTGTGTATTAATAGAGGTGAAATGACAAAGTTATTAAATTTTACTCCCTGTTCCTTATTATAAGAGACAAATAACCGATTTACGTTGATAAAAAAACAGTTAAAATTAGTTAAGAACAATCAATGTGTAAAAAATATAATTTTTTTTCCAAAACTGCCCTCATTAATAAGGAGAGAGAGCATGAGAGAGAACAATTAAATTATTAAAAGAAAGAGAAGTGGGAGGAAGAGAGAGTGTGAATTGGAGACAATAAATATGGGTAAAATAGGAAATCAACACAAAAAATTAGAGACAATTTTTAAGTGTCTCTTATATATAGGAACATGACATAAGCATCAAATGTCTCTTATAATAAGGAACGGAGGGAGTAAGATATAGCTAATAACTTTTTAAATTTCAATAAAACATGCTGAAAGCGATTTATAATAGAGAATAAACTCATAGCTTTGGTAAAAGGTTAACATTTACACGGACTCTGTGTGAAGGTTGTTTATGACATCACGAAACTATGACACAAGCCACCTTGTTTTTAATACTGTGTTTGAAGTATGATGCGAGATTGGGAAATTTTTGTCAAATTTGCTCACAATATATAGCATCGAAACAATATAGTCTAAAGCGTTTTTCCCAAAATTATTGTACAAGCTTAATTACTTGTGTTGGTCTTTCTCACAGCTAACGCCTTTCCCTCCACAAAGAAATGGGGTACACATTTTAGTTATTAATTAAGTATACTATATATCAAATTTTAATTAATAGCACTTTAGTATTAAAAATGCATTAATTAAAGCAGATGTTAGCTGAGGTGGTACTAAAACGTCTCTTCTAGTAAACTCTTGTTCAACTATTTAAAATTTTTAATTACCAATGTATATAATAATATTCCTAATCTGGTCAAAAAATAATAATAATATTCCTAAGATCTATTTCTTGGATGGTATAGGATCAATATAAAACAATCATCTTTATTAATTAATATTAATAACCATGTAAATCCCATCAATTATTGCCGTTAATCTACAGTTTTCTCTGAACAATATTTTAGTTTTTCATTTTTGGTTGATATGAAGATTGGGTTCAGTTTTCCATTGGGACCCATCTCTTCATTTTTAGTTTTCATTTTTTCTTTCCTCTGGTTGGGGGGGGGGGGAAAAAAAGAAAAGCATATATTCTTTCCTGGTACTGGAAAGTTGTACATGTTCTTCTTTCTTGTTCAAAATTAATAGAAATCAATTACTACCGGGAAAAAAAAAAAAAGAAATCAACTAACCTGATTAGAACAATTAATAAAATATTACTCGTTGGATTAAGTTTTCCTACCATATCAAAACTAAAATATTAACTTTAAGCAATAATAATGCGCTCCCAATTCCTAAAAAAGATATAATTCAAATTCTAGAATCAAAATATATATATATATATATTGAGTTTGAGTCTGAAAAAAGACACTTTTGTAGAAAGCAGAAGCTATGGCCCCTAATCAGATTAACCGGATGATAATATATTAAAAAACACATATAAAATCCATAAAAATTCAAATTATAATTAATTAACAATTCAGCTTATCATAGATCATCCCATGCAAAACACACAAAAGAGCTACATTTAATTAATTAAAACAAAATTATATGGTTTCTTCAAACTACTCCTTTCACCATGTGAATGCATGCATGTAATATATAAGTTGAAATTGGCCAAATAACAATATTCCACAAAAGAGGAAATAAAAAAGAAAAAGGAAAAGGAAAGAAAAGACAGATCACAGACGAATTATAAGAAACAACATGAAACTTAACTTGACCCAATACCCATCATCACTGTCCCTTTCATACTTACCATCAAGAAATAAGAAAAACTGGTTTATCTCATAATATATTCTTTCTTTTTTTTCCTCCACAGATTGAGTCTTTTCTTTTTTAAAATTAATTTTGTGATGATGATTTCTACTTGGGAATACTATAAATCAAAGGCTTCCAAGTTTTAACGTTGTAATTGTCGTCATCCTCGTCACAGGCCATCATCATCTTCTTCGAGTTCGACCCGTAATTCTTCTTATGGAAGTCAACAAACAGAAACAAAAGCGAGGCATAGAAAACGACATTGAAGCTCCAGCCCCAAACTCCGGAGCAACCCGACCCGGAATAGTGGTAGAACAGCATAAGGCTCAAAACGACGAAGCTGGAGTAGAACTGAACGATCTGGCAATCTGTCACGAGCTTCTTCCACTTGGGACGAACCCCAAGTGCGCACGATAAGTAATAGGCGTACATTAGCACGTGCACGGAGGAGTTGGTCACGAGCACCAACGGGAACAGCGACTGAGACGTCTGGAGCCAAATGTAGCACATGACGACGACGGCGGAGTGGTGGTACACGTGGAGGAACGTGAGGCGTTGGATGGAGTTTGACAAGATGATCAGGAGAGTGTCGATGAATTCTAGAATCTTCGAGAGGTAGAAGACGTAGGCCCAGAAGAAAACGGGGCCGGAGGGAGGGGTGTTCGGCGGGAAGCAGATTATCCACTGGAAGTGAGGTGCATGGGATATGGTGGACAGGATGCAACCGAGGGCCATGACGAAGGAGAGGAGGAGAAGGACGGTGCTATGGATGGCGGTGATGGGTTTGAGGATGACCTGAGGAACAGGAGGGAGAGAGAGACGAGAGAGGAAGAAGGTGAAAGAGAGGTAACAGAAGACGGTGAAGACGAGAAATTGAGGAGATGAAGCTAGGGTTTTGTTGGGAATCCACGTGAAGTTCTCAATGGAAGGTTGCTTCACCAGGTAGTACTCAATGGCTGAGAAAATCTGACTCATTTTTTATGAAATAATAAGGCGGCACCACCACCGTCTGCGGCGGAGAGAGAGAAAGAAAAAGGGATTTTTTGAGAGATTAAAGCGGCACTTGTCTAGAGAGAAGGGAGCGGCATCTGGTAGAAAGCTAGTTAGGGGTTTCTCCAATAGTGGTGGGATTATATTAATAAGTAGGTCGAGAGAGTGTTATTATAGAGTGTGTGTTGTGAAGGTGTTGTGCATGCATCTCTTTCAAGAATGGTCCCATTACTATTCACATCTCACATCTTGCATCCAGACTGTTTTGATTGTACATGCATGGGAGGGAAATTAATTTCACAACCACATTTTTTTTACCCTTTTGAAAATTAAATTCTTCCGAATTACTTGGTTATCATAATTTGTTCTCATTTTAACTTTGATCCTTATATATAGTTTCAAATCATAGATTGTAATCCCCCAAGTTTATTTCTGTCTAAAACGTTACCCCCTATATTTTAATAAAAATATGAACCATTTTGTTTTTTGAGAAACCAAAACTTATGATTTCAAGTTATAAAAATCAAAATCAAAATGAAATAAAACTATAAGGACTAAATATTATACTGACCCATGTTTCTAGTTGTGCTAATATACCTTCTAGAACTCTCTAAAAAAAAAAGAAAAAAAAGATCTCCCCTTCTCTCCCTCGCAATATAATGATACTGAGAAAGCTGTGACATGAGTTGTGAAATTCAGTAGCACTTCATGAATGTGGCAGTATAAATATAGATTAATAAATTAACAGTTAATGTATAGTATCATAACAGTGTGGGACTGTTCTCTTTGTGGCATATCCTAGCTACTTTCTAGGCATTTATGTTAAATGTATTTTCACTTTAATATCTGATTTCCTTGCTGTTATTTTTCTTTCCTTTTATTTTTTGGTGTGATAGTTATATAATTAAAGATCCTCCACAATAACTAAGGATTAATTCCCTTTTGAACCTAAGAGATCATAAACAGGCTTTGTCTAGGATTGAACCCCTCATAATGTTCAAGAGATCAAGCCATCTTCTAGCTATATGCCGTACCTTATTGGTTAACTAATTTGTTTCCTCATCTTCAAAATTAAAATATATTTGTTGCGACATTCAAATGATAAATTAAAAGGAAACAAGTTAAAAAAAAAAATAGCATGCCTTTTAAGGACATTGTCATTTAAGTTTAATAAACTTGCATAGATGTACGCATGCTCCCTCTCCCAGCTCCGGTCATATTTATAATCCGACTTATATAATTGTTGGAAAATTTAACAGTATTACTGCTAGAAAATCTCTCTTCATGATAGTTAACTAATTTAAGTAGATTAAGTAAAAAGTTAAATAAATTATAATAAACATGATATTGTCCCCTAAAATATTCTTCTATAATATAATGTTAGGTTATATATATAAGTTTATTAGTTAGATAAATTAGTTCAGAAAAAAATGATAAATATATTTAAAAAAGCAAAGTAGTTTGATGAAAGCCCAATTAGCTTTTATGTTAGGAAGTGGAGAGAGTATCTCTCAAATCTCAATATTGTCTCTTACTTAAATTGATATATCTTTTTTTAATACTGCTAATAAGCTCCACAAGTTTGTCGGTTAACAGTTAAACATGGGATCATAAAACATGATAGCAAGATTATTCTTATGCCACATATGCAAAACAAACATTCAAATTTGCCAACTAACCTTTTTCACTTAATACGAATACGTTCATTCGGTCAATATATCTTTTCATCATTTGATCCTGATGTAACCATTTTGGTGTTAGTTATGTCTATGTTCAAAATAAATTAGTTTGTACGGTAAAATAGATATTTTTGGGGAGTGTGGAATTAAGATACAGAAATATCTAATGTTAATATCTATGGAAAAAGCAAGACAGATATGGGTCGTATTCATAAGGAGTCAATAGAAATTGATGAGCATATGATATATCCCATGGCCTCCCCCCACATATATGGGTGAGATATTAAAAACCACACTTATTAATGGGACAACACTTTAGCCTAACGTCTTTCTCTTCGGGACACTCTTAAAAAAATGTTGATGTCAATAGATATTTCCTTTCCTTTTGATACTAAATATAGGAGTTAGATAATTAATTTAAAGAGATTACGAAAATTAGTTATTTTAGTTATTTATAATAGATGTGTGTTGATTTATTTAATTAAAAGAACTATTTGATTTATTTAATTAAAAGTACTATTTGATCATTTACATTGGAAACTATACTCATTAATGAAAATTCTAGTACGTGCAATCAATATGATTGTTTGAGGAAAGAATGTACTTACTCTGATTCTTATACTCCTTTTGATCTTTAATATAAGAGCAAGGTGATTAATTTGAGTAGATTAAGAAAGTTTATTAAATTAGTTGTTTGTAATAATTAGGTGTTGTGTTTCCTAAAATATTCTTGCTAATTATGTATTAACTAAAACTATCATTTGATTGGACTTTTAACATATGTAACTACTACAAGAACTACTACTTTAGAAAAAATAAATAAATATGATAGACAAAGTGAATTGGGATCTTATATTTATAACCAAATTAAAAGTCAAATTAGCCCTTAATATAGGTAGTATATAGGAGTTAAATAACTAATTTATAGATATTATAAAGTTACTATTTTCAGTCCTAATTATAAGAGCTAGTTGACTAATTGAAGAGATTAAGGAAAGAAGTTAAGTTAGTTATTTGTAATAAATAGTTTTTTCTTTCTTAAAACATCTTTGCTTAAATATCCTCGCTAATCAAGTGCATTAGCTAGAACTACCATTGTTAAAAGGACTATCTTAAAAAAAATGCATAAATATTATATATAAAGTGGATTGGGGTCTTCTATTTAAGACCAAAATAAAAGTGAAACGATGTCTTATATTAAGAATGAGAGGTAGTAGTTAAATGAGTTATTTGTTAAAAAACAAAAAAGTGTATTGGTTTCCTTAAAATATCTTCTTTAATCATTTGTTTTTGAAACTACGACTTGATGAAATCAATCCCCTTAACACATGCCATTAATAGTATGGGTAGTTCGCAAAAAAAATTATAAACTTAGAAGAAAAAATAAATTAATGTCTTATGTTTAGATTCAAGATATAGTAAAATCTTGCAAATTGGAAATGCATGATTGAATTGGGTTTATCTATATCTATATCTATATATATATATATATATATATTCCTGTTATTGGCTTTTGTTGTCAATATGACCATGGTTGTTGGATCTGAGCAGTTTGTTCTTGCCTAGCAAATGGGTATTGTGGTCGTGATATATTAAAAAAAAATCGATCTATAAATCTTAGGTAAGAAAATATATTAAATATAAAAAAACCTTATAAAAAATTCATATTTACATGCTAAATTTGAACAAATACAAATCAAATTTAATAATTTACGTTACAAGTTAAACTTTTACATTTACAACTCGAATTACATTACATTATTTATGAGTAAAACTTGTAAAAAAATGAATTTTTTGAGACTTCTTTGCATTTAATTTTCTTTGGAAGAAAGACATAATAAGGACTTACAAAATCAACAACATGATCTCTCAAAATGCTTTACCCCCGCTACAATATTCATAAGACTTGTTCGAAATTAAGTTCCTTTGTAAAATATAGATACTAGGTGTGGACATATACTCCCTCCTCCATTTGTTGTTATGTTTAGAGGTGATCAAAGAATTATTAATTAAGAAGTGAGTGATCTTGGAACAAACAGATATTTCACTTTAAGAAAATGGAAATTTTATATATGTGATAATGGAAGATAAAACCTTGAACAATGATAATTAGTACCTTGAAAATTAGGTTTGAGTTTTATGTGTTAATGGTGATATGAGAATTCATGAGTATTTCATTTTAAGAAATAACAACTTTAATTATAAAAAAAATTGATAACAAAACTAGGCTAATTCCCTAGCCAGTTTATAATACTATCATCAGTCCTAAATATAGGAGTTATTTGATATTTCTAAATATAAGACCACAATCTATTTTATCTTTTAAATTTATAATGTGTTATAAAAAATATCTTTAATTTATCGATTGTAGGTTATTTCTATCTAAGTATAGTTTCAATGTAAATGATTAAATAAGAATAATTTAAGAAAGTCAATACATATTTGTTATAAGTAACTAATTTAACTAGGTTTCTTAATTTTTTTAAATTAGCTATCTAACTCTTACGTTACGGACAGGAGGAAGTAAATACATATGTTGCAATGAGTGCTGCAAATTTTTATACGTATGTGTGTTTATATATATATATATATATATATATATCGTTATGCAATTGCCTTATTGTTGGCTAAGGTTTCAGTGCTTTATATATGTGGATTATTCTTAGTCCGACCCAAAGCTATCAAAGATCGTACGTAGATCTTCATAGTTCATTTTGATTTAATTTACGACGTCTTGCCATGTTATTTAATTAGTGTATTAAGTGGAACAGCTATAGACAAAATAATGTGATTAGTTAGGAATGGCTAATAGATCAAAATAATAATGAAAATCTTTAGGATAGTATTAATATAAATTGAAAATTCACGCAATGCTCTATAATTCTTTAAATTGAACGTGCAAATGCGTGTGAAGGTCAAAAAAAGGAACGAGCAAATGGATGGGACCACTTAAAGCCAACCGTCACCAATAAATACGTTACTTTTGTGCTTTATGGGGTAAGCAATTGGGCCCTAAACCCAAATAATAAAAAAAAACTCATATGACAACAAGTCTAGGCTGAAAATGATGGGTCTGTTTGGATTAGCAATTAGAAAAATAGCTTATTGTCAATTTGGCTTATAAAAAAGTGAAGTTGGCTAAAAGTTAAATTAGATAAGTTGAATTGTGTTTGAATTAGATGTCAGAAAAATTAGTTTCAAAAAGTAAGATTGATGAAAGGTTATTTGGATTATGGTTAAGTAAAAGTAAGTTTGGTTGTAAAATGACCAAAATGGATATGAGTTTTAATAAATAATGAAACATAATTAAAAAAATTGATTTTACATAATATAATGAAATTAAAATAATTTAATATGAAGAAATCAAATTTAATAAGTGAATTAAATTTTAAAAATTTATAGAAATCATAAAAAATATTTATAATAAAAAGTTTATTTTGATTTTAAATATAATACCTTAATCCATTTTGTGTTTTAAATTTATAATTTTTTTCGTAAAATATTTCTATTAGCTATATATAACTTGCCAGAAAGCAAGACATATTTATCATAAATATGTAATTTAATTAAATTTTTTAATATTTATAATTTATTTATTTTTATATTACTTTTTTTTTGATAAAGTGTCAATTTTATTCAAAAAGTAAATGAAAATTTTACATGAATAAATCGGCAATCACATTCTATTAATTTTATCATAAATTATCAGTCATTTTCATTGTGACATTTTATTCTCATGTGATGTGTTGTTTTGGCAACTGCACATTGTTTTATTAAAAAGAATGCTAATAAAAATGCATCTTGGTGTTTTTGACTGAACACCCAAGCCCTTCACGTGTCTTGTTTTGTTCTACTCCGGTCTCTCCAACACTAGTGACCTTAAATTAGGGATGGCTGAACTCAGAAAAATAAAGCCTGACACATTACAATGGTAAATAAGTTCCTATCGCTGATCCAATAAGCCAGATCTAGTAGCTTCTCCCACAACATATGTTTGCCAGCTTAAATTAGATAAGCTCATTTTGGATTTAAACCCAACCAAACACTAAGTAATTTTCCAATCAGGCCTGTAGCAAACATAAGCTACTTTTCAACCCATAAGCCTTGCCAAATAGGCTTGATATCTGTGCCTAGCATAAAATGGTTGTACCAAAAAAAATAGTCTTTGATTTTGAATTTTGAATCCATTTTTTCTTATGAGTTCAAACCTGTAAGTAATCACTGGAGAGGAAGTGCCAAATAAGATTGTTTAACTCATGAGTTGGAATAAACTCACAAGATACAAACTCATAAAATAAAATCATATTATAAAATTGCAAAAATTTACTCTTTTTTTTTGGTCAAAGGTAAAAATTTACTTCTAACATCATAGATTTGCTATAATTAATGTTGATAAAAATAACCACAGTTAGTGTATGATTTGGAACAAAAGATTGAGGTTTAGAAGGATTGTATGACTTTGTTGAGGTTTTGAAATATTCAGAATAGAAAGAAGACTTGAGATCGGAAGTACATTGGACCGAAAATCTTAGGTCTTTGTTGATGTCCACCCGCCAACAAGAACACGAGATCAAAAGAACATTGTTCATTTGCGGACATCGATCATACTGCAATTTTGCATCCATAAATTTTAATTAGTCTCCTCAAATTCTATTTAAAAAGCATTTTTAGCATGTTTTACTCGAATAAAAAATTAAATCTTATTAACTCTAACTTAAAATTTAATAATTTTTAATATTACCCCTATTAATATATATACTTTTTTAAAAAGTTACAAACTACGTAATAATAAATAAAAGATAAAATTATATATTCACATAAAAATATAATAAAATGACTTATAAATATGATTAAATAAAATATTTTTTATTTATAAATATAACTAAAAAAGTATATGAAAAGAGTTTTGTCTCGTAAAATATAAAAGCACTTATTTAAGTACAACTACAATATTATTAGGTCTAATTACATAAAGTCTGACATGTTGATATTATTTTAGTTAGCTTTTTTAAAGCAAGGGTTAATATAATTTTTTATCTCTCAAATTTTGTATGAATTTTGATTTTATTTTTTTGAGTTTCAAACTATAAATTTTAATATTTTAATATCCATATTTTAAGTAAATTATATGTATTAATGTTTTAAACCGAAAAGAATTTAAAGGATCAAAGCTTACAATTTAAAATTTAAGTAATTAAATCTAACGTTAGGGCAAACTTGACGGACTCAAATTGTATTAACCCTTTTAATAAATACATAATGTAATATAGTACTCTTTTTTGTATATGAAATTGGTTTACTTTAAAATTGGTTTTATATTTAGAAATTTTATTATTAAATTGCTCATATATCCATAAAATTATGTAGATTAAATTAGATTTAGGTTTTATTTTAACCTACGACGTGAAATCCACCCGCGCCCATGAACGCCGTCTCCGTCTAGTCTCAGTCTGCATCTGTCACTCACGGCTCCGTCTGTTGTGACTCATCCAGAAAGGGAGCAATCTTGCTTAATCTCAGTCTCAGATTCTTGTGATTCATAGGTAGAAAGGCAGAAATCTCCATTAGGTTTTCAATCGTGCCACTTTGATGGCATAATCTCAGCCTCTGTTTTTGTTGCTATGTTTCCTCTCCACTTTCTGCTGCTATACTATATTATAGTATTAGGCTAAATTGGTTTCTTTTTGTTGTTCTGGTCTTCTAGATTAATGTCTATATAGGCTATATGTTATTTTAGAGTGACACTTTTTCTTCGAATGAGTGAATTGACGATATTGCTTTGGAGTTTTGTCTTTAAAGAGGAAAACTTCAAGGGAGATTGAAGAATTGGTCGCTTTAGGTTTAAATTTTGAAACTGGTGACTTTCAAATAGGAGCTATGAGTTACCAGCAAAGTCTAAACGTTCAAATTGAGAGGAAGCAGCTTTTTTAAATGGGCGGGGCCGTTTTAAGGCCTAAGGAAAATTATTAGGATCGATGGTTAATCTATTCAGTTGATTTATCTTGTAACATGGTTAATTTTGAATAGGATTTAAACAATTTTAATCTTGAAAAATTCCTTTTAGAAACAGCAACTATTACAAATATTGTCAATAATATAAGCAATACAGGAACTTGAAGTGAAGACCCATCATGCTGCTATGACGCTTAAGCATAACCTTAGTGTATAGTCATGTACAGCCCTGACATTTTTTGTGTTTCAGGTTGAATCAAGTATCACAATGCCTGATGTTCAGTCCCTTGTTAACGATTTCTTGAATCAGCTTAAGAAACGGTGAATTTTCTTCACTATCACTGACAGAGTTGAATGAGTATAGTGTTGGATTCCATCTTGTGAGATTGAGAACTAATTTCTGTATTTTTTTTAATCTGTGGTGTAGTAAATTGAAGGTTCCCAGGCCACAGCAAAGCAGACAGCAGAGGTGCTTAGGTCTGTGATTTCTCAACAGCGATTGCCCTACACAAATCAAGCTGGTGCTCTGATAGAGGCAGTAAGAGCTGTTGGGGAGCAGCTCATTGCTGCAAATCCTGTTGGTATGCGAATATAGCTTCCTTGTAAAATTAATTTGTGTCTTGAACACGTTTTTTGTTTCGGATGAGTATCCATTGGGTCTATTTTCTACTCGATTGCTTGTGTAAGTTGAAGCATGTCTTCTAGATGCTTTTTCAGATCATCATATTGTAATGTGCAGCATTTGTGAATGTTTTGTAATGTAGGCAAGTTGTTATTTTTGGATTGCCTCAGGGGTGGTAATAGACAGTCATCATCTTTGGCACATTATATTAATTGATTCCTATTGTGTAGTTAACATGAGGCTGGTCCTTATTTGGTCTGTACTAACTTACATATCTTCTATCGGATGTATCACTAACTATCAAACGAGGATAGTCAAGCTTGTGCATTTCCTAAACTTTTTGCTGGCTGAGCCATTTTGCCTGGCCCAATGCCATGGATTTCCAAGCCAGTGATTCCTCTAAACCCACTTCTTCCAACAAGCTTGTTTCTGAAAGCTAGAGTCCTTGCCGTTTTGAAAACCATCCCATGACTCGATTCCTACTGTGATGTTTTGTTGTTGTTGTTGTTAATTTTGGATATTTATATTCATTTTTCCTATCATTATGTGGTATGTTTGTGATTGCAGAGGTAGCTGTGGGTAATATAGTAAGGCGGGTTTTGCACATTATAAGGGAGGAAGATCTTTCCCTTGCAACAGATGCTATTGCTGGTTTGGGAATATCAGCAGGAAGTGATGATGAAGATGATGTGGAGCGAGATGATCATCCTGTTCTATCTGCAGCTGCTGTTGCTGCTGCTGCGAGAAGCACTTTGCGTCCACCATCACTGCAAACTCTTCTAGAGGATTTGCCTGATTCAGCTGCTGTTCCACCCACTTCTTCTTCTGGGGGTGAATCTGAAGGGAAAAGTAGATGTGAGATGACAGACTATGAGAATGTTATATCCTTACTTAAGTATTGACTTTATCATGATATAAGAATGCCATAACTTGAATCCACACTACTAGATGATTTATCTGCCTGTAACAAAAAGTCACTGACACTGATTTGACTAAGACTGAGTCCATGCCTCAATGTCTCATTTTATGATGAAAATGCTGCTGTTTTCTTATCATTCAATTGCCTGTGTCTTGTAGTTTTGTATTTATTTTTTAATTCTCTTACAGCAGCGGACAAAGGTTCCCGAGGCCGGAAGCTGAAACATGATGTCATTGAAGCTGTCAATGATCTTATTCAAGATATTGCCACTTGCCATGAGCAAATAGCAGAGCAAGCTGTAGAACACATACATCAAAAGTACTTCTTTCCCTAATGCTCCAAGAGAATGTTATTATTTTTAGATTTTCTTGCTATTCTCGAAAGCCATGTTGGTTGAAAAGATGTTGTAGGAGCAATATTTACTTCCCTCAAGCTCTAATTAACTGAGGAAAAATACATTGACTGTTTTCTAGAAAGTCAAAGGTCAAAAGTTAAAGATTGAATGTGTCAGTGTCATATATTAGAATTAAAATGAAGAAAAATTGTGTTAATGCATTCTCTTATAAAATTCTTTTCTTGCACCTGATATATGTTAGATAAGGAAAGAGAATGGCAACTTCAATGGATTCATCTTAATGTTAGGGTCTGTAATGGATATTTAAGAGCCAAAAGCATATCAATTAGTAACGAAAAGTTTAAACTAATAGAGGCAGTTATTGATATATGGATAGTGTGAAGTTAAACTCCCCTTTCCTCTTAATCGTAAATATCAAAGGTTTAATTATCTTTGTTTTTATTCTTTCAAATAATTTATTTGAAATGAATTAAAATAATATTGACGTGCTGTTTTGCCATGTCAAGTAATCAGTTTTCCTTATTTCTTTACACTGCTGAGTGCATGTTTTTCAGTGAGGTAATATTAACACTAGGAAGTTCGAGAACAGTGCTGGAGTTTCTTTGTGCTGCAAAGGAGAAGAAGAGATCATTTCGGGTCTTTGTTGCCGAGGGTGCCCAAGGTTGGTAACAGTTGCTAACTAACATTTGCAAGGAATGCAACCTGCCTTTTTTCTGGTAGCAATGGCAATTTGCATGTAGTCTTTATAAGATTTAATAATGTTGAATATGTGTGTAATCAGATATCAGGGGCATCTACTTGCGAAAGATTTGGCAGCAAGAGGCTTACAAACCACAGTAATAACTGATTCTGCAGTTTTTGCCATGATATCCCGAGTAAACATGGTACTTGAAAATTCTTGTTCTGAATCTGGAATAGAATCTTTTTACACTAAAATTCGAACTGATTTTGAATTTAAAATTATATAGGTTATAGTTGGAGCTCATGCTGTCATGGCTAATGGGGAGTTATTGCCCCTGTTGGGCTGAATATGGTTGCACTTGCAGCTCAAAAGCATGCTGTTCCTTTTGTCGTACTTGCTGGAAGTCACAAGGTGAATTATTAGAATATCATATCCATCTTCTTTGCATCTGTCATATTAATGCAACAAAATTCTAATGACTTTTCACTTTGTGATGTCTGTTTATATATCTTTCTCCGTTAAATATTTGAAATAGGACACTTGACTGCCTTACTGGTATAAGGGACGTATGTGAATAATTGTTTGCTCAGAGGCTTGATTTGGGACACTAATTTTATATATAGCCATGTCCATTTTGAGCTACGGAATTGTGTTTTTTTCCTGCGTACATGATAAAACCTAAGATCTTTATGATCACTAAGAATACTCTTTCTCTCTGCCACCTCTACCGAAGCTTGAAATAGTTTGTAAACATTTAATGTAAGACGGTTGTCATAGTCGTACTGTAATTTATCTAGACCATATCTAATTTGCTTTCTTTTGGAAAACAAGTTCAATATCTAGCTTTCAAGCGTGTTTATTCTGCTGACAGGGTATGTATTTGTAATTTCCTTTTCTTTGGGGCAGGAATGCTGGTATGCGGTTGCTGATTTAATTTTTAAATTCAAATGCTTTTGCTAAAGTATATTGTCTAAGTGGTCAGTGTGATTGTTAGACACTAACACTTTTACAAATAGCTCCATCCTAGTCGTCGGTTCAGTTAGGATGTGACTTGACGGTAAAATGCCAATGCAATTGCCTTAATTAGTGGCTCCCTCGGTTTCAGTATATTATGAGTTGGCAGTCTTTAATGCCATAGTCTGGTTATAAAATTTATTTTTTATATGCTTCATAGTTTCGGTGATTGAAAACTGCTCTTTCATTTTGACAGTTGTGTCCTTTGTATCCACACAATCCTGAGGTCTTGCTGAATGAGCTGAGGTCTCCTTCTGAATTGCTCGATTTTGGGGAATTTTCAGATTGTATGGATGCTGCAAGTGGCACTTGTTCTCTTCATGTCGTTAATCCAACATTTGATTATGTGCCACCGAAGCTTGTTAGTCTCTTCATTACTGACACGTAAGTTGAACTGGGTTTCAGTAAATAATTTTTAGCTTTCCTTTATCATCAACTTCTTTAAAAATTATACTCATTTTCCTTATGCATTTACCTTGCCTTTTCAGAGGTGGCCATAACCCATCCTACATGTACCGGCTCATAGCTGATTATTACACTGCTGATGATTTAGTGGTGAAAGCACGAACTACCGCAGGGAGTTGAGTTTTGACCCCTGTATTTGTCCAACACTGGTAATTAATACAGTTCTACAGCTGTTATCTTGAAGGTGATTGTACAAGTGAAGCCTTAGCACGCATTTTTAAAAGTGGGATTTCTGTAAAGTTGGTGTTTTGCTGGGAAAATATTGCTGAGAGATATAAACTGAGACTATGAGTAAAAGCAACAAAGGATTTGTAGGACGTGAAATTGTTTTCTTGTAATATATGTTGGGAGTCAATATTCGTATGCCTTCCCTTTCCCAGTTTTAATTGGATCATCCCCTTCTCATCTCTTGGAATGATTGGCTTTTTCATGCTTGGTTACCAAGCAGGTTTTTGAGCGACTGATAATTGATGGGCTTGAGAGGAGTTAAATATGAGTTGGAGAATGAAGCTTTGTGAAAACTATACAAAGGATGAGACTGTGATGGCAATATACAGTGAAAATGAAATTTCATTTCTGCTGCTGCTGAAGAGCTCACATGAATTAGCCTAATCCTATCGGTCCATGGGGGTGAAATGTAGCTCTTTTCTCTATTGGCCTAATCAATAATCATGATGCGTAAAGGCCGTGATTTGCTTATACAGTATATCTTTTTTTACTATGTTGTTATTCTTTTGGGGGAATTTTCGTAAAGGACCACAGTAGAATTTTTTTACCAATTAGGCTAAAAGAATTTTAAAACCACAGTGCATATTTCTGGACTGAGGTGAAATGAAATTGTGAAGCAAAATGACCGAAATAACCTTGCTAAATGAAAGAAAGAAGGGGAAGAAAAAAAGTCCTGTAACTAACAAGTCTCTAACTGACAAGAATGGTTTAAGAAATTGACAAGTGATGTTAGTTTTTAAATGACTAGATTCTCAGTTATGATATGGTCATGAGAAAAAAAACATTCTGCATTTTAATGATGATACTACCTTTGGTCTTCAATATAAGGTTGATTCGATTTTTATTTTGATTTTTAATATAAGATCTTAATTTATTTTGTTTTTTGTATTTATTTATTTATTTATTTATTTTTTCAAGATATTTTTTTTAATAATTATAGTTTTAGTTAATAAATTTGACCACACAATTGCTTTGTAGTAAACAAAATCATATTTTGCAGTTTTGTATCAAGAATTCTAACTCAATAATTAGACTTGTAAACAAAAGATTTCCCATTCAATGAAAAATTTATTCCCTTCATTTCAGCCACAATATTGAATAAAGCATTTTAGAAGAGAGGGCTAACACACACGAAACCAATGGTGTTCAGATGAGGAATCACCATCAGGACCCTTTGAGCTTCTGAGCTTCTCGCGTCTTGCGATTCGCATAACTCTTTGCATGAAAGTCAACAAAAAGAGCCAAAAGAGAGGCATTGAAGACGGCATTGAAGCACCAACCCGAGAACCCGGAACATCCGGATCCTCCGAAATGGTAATACAGCATCACACCCGAAACCGCGAAGCTGAACAATAACTGCACTATCTGGCAATCCGTCACGAGCCGCTTCCACTTGGGTCGGACCCCCAAGGCGCTCAACAAGTAGTACCCGTACATGAGCACATGCACGCACGTGTTCGTCACGAGCGCCACCGGGAACAAGGACTGCGATGTCTGGAGCCACAAGTAGCACATGATCAGGACCGTAGCGTGGTGGTACACGTGGAGGAACGTGAGCCGTCGGATGGAGTTTCCGACGATGATGAGGAGCGTGTCGACGAGTTCCAGAACCTTCGAGAGGTAGAAGACGTACGCCCAGAAGAAGAGAGGTCCCGAGGGAGGAGTTTTGGGCGGGAAGCAGATGATCCAGTGAAGCTGAGGCGTATGGTAGACAATGGTGAAGATACATCCAAGTGCCATGGCGAAGGAGAGGAGGAGGAGGACAAGGTTGTGGACCACGGACATTGATCGGAGAATGTGAGGTTTAAGAGGAGGGAGACGGAGGAGAAGGAGGAGGAAGGTGAGAGAGAGGTAGCAGAGGAGAGTGAGAGAGAGGAAGAGAGGGGAGGCGCCTACGGTTTGGCCTGGGATCCATGTGAAGTTGAGAATCGATGGGTGGTTCACTAACCAGTACTGGAGGCTGGAACCTATGGGATTCATTCTCGTCCTCGCCGTCACACGCCGCGGCGTGTGGCGGGATATTTCGGGAGTTATCGAGAAGGCGAGTTGGAGTGGTGGAAATTGGAAACGAAAGTGTTATCCTTAAGCGTTATCTTCGCTGGGTGGGCCCACGCAGCTCTGCATAGGCCATAGCCCATATGGCGTGTCCGTCGTACGCATATTTTCGAACGCTTTTACGCTGGAATTCAACATAATAAAAGAGTTTCATCTGAATTTGTGTAAAAATATTTTTTATGTGAATTATTATGGGGAAAAAGACAGAAAAATGCACCTCCAACTCCAAAAGCCCAGAAACGTCCGCCCAATTCCACAAATCCCATTTTGGTACCATGAGACCAAATTGGGATTATTATGTGAAAGAAAAAGACCACATTGCCCTTCATTTTAAATATTATTTTTAAAATATCACAGCCCCTACTGGTCGGCCGGTCACCGGACCTCCGGCAGCGGCGGTCACCGGAGCTCCGGCGACCAGTCGACAATTGGTCACCGGAGCTCCGGCGGTCGGAATTTTTTTTTTTGAAAATTTTTACAACTTCAATATAACGATTAACAACTTTTGTAATGCTATTAACAACTTCAGTATAGCAATTAACAACAGTTTTTCTGGAAAATTCAACAAACTTCAGCGACTGGAAACAATTAGGGAAAAAGACAGAAAAATGCACCTCCAACTCCAAAAGCCCAAAAACGTCCGCCCAATTCCACAAATCCCATTTTGGTACCATGAGACCAAATTGGGATTATTATGTGAAAGGAAAAGACCACATTGCCCTTCATTTTAAATATTATTTTTAAAATATCACAGCCCCTACTGGCCGGCCGGTCACCGGACCTCCGGCAGCGGCGGTCACCGGAGCTCCGGCGACCAGCCGACAATTGGTCACCGGAGCTCTGGCGGTCGGAATTTTTTTTTTTGAAAATTTTTACAACTTCAATATAACGGTTAACAACTTTTGTAATGCTATTAACAACTTCAGTATAGCAATTAACAACAACTTTTCTGGGAAATTCAACAAACTCCGGTGACTGGAAACAATTATTTTGAAAATTTTTACAACTCCAATATAACCGTTAACAACTTTTATAATGCCATTTACAACTTCAATATAGCAATTAACAACAGCTTTTCTGGGAAATTCAACAAACTCCGGCGACCGGAAACAATTTTTTTGAAAATTTTACAACTTCAGTATAGCGGTTAACAACTTTTGTAACCCTATTAACAACTTCAGTATAGCGGTTAACAACTTCAGTATAGCGGTTAACAACTTCAGTATAGCGGTTGAAAAAACCTGTTGTTAACCGCTATACTGAAGTTGTTAATAGGGTTACAAAAGTTGTTAACCGCTATACTGAAGTTGTAAAAATTTTCAAAAAAATTGTTTCCGGTCGCCGGAGTTTGTTGAATTTCCCAGAAAAGCTGTTGTTAATTGCTATATTGAAGTTGTGAATGGCATTACAAAAGTTGTTAACGGTTATATTGGAGTTGTAAAAATTTTCAACTTCAGTATAACGTTCACAATTACATTTTTTTGAAAATTTTTACAACTCTAATATAACGGTTAACAACTTTGATATAGCAGTTAACAACAAGTTTTTAAATTCAAAAAGTGACATTTTTATAACTTCAGTAATACCTTTAACAAACTCAAAAACCTGTTGTTAACCGCTATACTGAAGTTGTTAATAGGGTTACAAAAGTTGTTAACTGCTATATTGAAGTTGTAAAAATTTTCAAAAAAATTGTTTCCGGTCGCCGGAATTTGTTAAATTTCCCAGAAAAGCTGTTATTAATTGCTATATTGAAGTTGTGACTGGCATTATAAAAGTTGTTAACCATTATATTGGAGTTGTAAAAATTTTCAACTTCAGTATAACGTTCACAATTACGTTTTTTTGAAAATTTTTACAACTCCAATATAACGGTTAACAACTTTGATATAGCGGTTAACAACAAGTTTTTAAATTCAAAAAGTGACATTTTTATAACTTCAGTAATGCCTTTAACAAACTCAAAAACCTGTTGTTAACCGCTATACTGAAGTTGTTAATATGCTTACAAAAGTTGTTAACCGCTATATTGAAGTTGTAAAAATTTTCAAAAAAATTATTTCCGGTCGCCGGAGTTTGTTGAATTTCCTAGAAAACTTGTTGTTAATTGCTATATTGAAGTTGTTAATAGCATTATAAAAGTTGTTAACCGTTATATTGGAGTTGTAAAAATTTTCAACTTCAGTATAACGTTAACAATTACGTTTTTTTTGAAAATTTTTACAACTCCAATATAACGGTTAACAATTTTGATATAGCAGTTAACAACAAGTTTTTCGAAAAATTCAAAAAGTGGCTTTTTTATAACTTCAGTAATGCCTTTAACAAACTCAAAAACCTGTTGTTAACCGCTATACTGAAGTTGTTAATAGGCTTACAAAAGTTGTTAACCTCTATATTGAAGTTGTAAAAATTTTCAAAAAAATTATTTCCGGTCGCCGGAGTTTGTTGAATTTCCCAGAAAAACTTGTTGTTAATTGCTATATTGAAGTTGTTAATAGCATTATAAAAGTTGTTAACTGTTATATTGAAGTTGTAAAAATTTTCAAATTCAGTATAACGTTAATAATTACGTTTTTTTGAAAATTTTTACAACTCCAATATAACGGTTAACAACTTTGATATAGCAGTTAACAACAAGTTTTTAAATTCAAAAAGTGACATTTTTATAACTTCAGTAATGCCTTTAACAAACTCAAAAACCTGTTGTTAACCGCTATACTGAAGTTGTTAATAGGCTCACAAAAGTTGTTAACCGCTATATTGAAGTTGTAAAAATTTTCAAAAAAATTGTTTCCGGTCGCCTGAGTTTGTTGTTGTTAACCGCTATACTGAAGTTGTTAATAGGGTTACAAAAGTTGTTAACCGCTATACTGAAGTTGTAAAAATTTCAAAAAAATTGTTTCCGGTCGCCGGAGTTTGTTGAATTTCCCAGAAAAGCTGTTGTTAATTGCTATATTGAAGTTGTGAATGGCATTACAAAAGTTGTTAACGGTTATATTGAAGTTGTAAAAATTTTCAAAAGAATTGTTTCCGGTCGCCGGAGTTTGTTGAATTTCCCAGAAAAGCTATTGTTAATTGTTATACTGAAGTTGTTAATCGCATTACAAAAGTTGTTAACCATTATATTAAAGTTGTAAAAATTTTCAAAAAAAAAAAAAATTCTGATCGACGGAGCTTCGGTGACCAATTGTTGGCGGGTCGTCGGAGCTTCGGTGACCGCCGCCGCCGGAGGTCCGGTGACCGGCTGGCCAGTAGGGCTGTGATATTTTAAAAATAATATTTAAAATGAAGGGCAATGTGGTCTTTTCCTTTCACATATTAATCCCAATTTGGTCTCATGGTACCAAAATGGGATTTCCTGAATTCAGCGGACGTTTCTGGGTTTATGAAATTAAAGGTGCATTTTTCTGTCTTTTTCCCAATTATTATGAAGTATCAAGTAAAAAAATATAATTAGTAAAAAAACTTCAATAACAATATAACAGCTTGCAATGATAAGTTGATTCGTAATAAATAATAATTATTTACTTTTTATTAAGATTATTTATAATTATTTTCATTGAGATCTACTGTGATTCTCTCTCTAAGGGTGTGTTTGGTTAGAGGGTAGGGGAGGGCAAATGAGCCCCTCCCCTCATTTGGTTAAAAATTTTGGAGGGGAGGGGAGCTAAAATGTCCCCTCCCCTCCCCTTCCTCCCCCCATTTTGGCTCCCCTCCAAAAAGGGTTTGAAAGGGGAGCCAAAATTTTGGACCATTATATCCTTATAGTTTTTTAATATTCCACTTCTACCCATGAAAGATATTATTATAATATTTATTTCAAATAAAAAATATATTATTCTAAGTAAAAAATATATACATTATTATAATTAAAAATATATTATAAAAATTATTTAAAAATAAAAAATTATTTAAATAAAAAATTATAATATTATAAAATTAATTGTTTTTTATAAATATATTATTTATTAATATATTTTAAAGCTGGAAAAAAAGATAGCCTAAAGAAAATAAAATTTCATTTTTCTTAGAGCATATAAAATTTGTTAATTTGATTATTTTAAATATATTATTATATTAATTAGAATAAAAAATTACTGTACCAATTTTTTAATACACATATTAACATGATAAGACTGAATTTTTATTAAATTATATGATTTAAATAAGATGTAAATTAATTTATATAATATAGCAATAAAAAACATAAACTAATATGTAAGGGTAAAATGATAAATTGATTATTACTATCCCTCCCCTCCCCTCCTTGAACCAAACAAGAGATCATTAAATATCCTCCCCTCCCCTCCTTTTTAATCAAACCAAACAAGGTGAGGATGAAACCTCCCCTCCCCTACCCTCAATCCCCTCCCCTCAAACCAAACAGGCCCTAGGGTTTGTTTGGTGGAGGGGAGGGGAAATGAGCCCCTTCCCTCATTTGGTTAAAAATTTTGGATGGGAGGGAGAGGAGCTAAAATGTCCCCTCCCCTCCCCCATTTTGGCTCCCCTCTAAATTGGGGGTTTTTGGAGGGGAGCCAAAATTTTGAACCATTATACCCTTAGAATTTTTTTAATATTTCACTTCTACTCATAAAATATATTATTATAATATTTATTTCAATAAAAAATATATTATCTTAATTAAAAAAAAAAAAAATATAGACATTATATAATTAAAAATATATTATAAAAATTATTTAAAAATAAAAAATTATTTAAATAAAAATCATAATATTATAAAATTAATTGTTTTTTATAAATATATTTTAAAGCTGGAAAAAAAGATAGCCTAAAGAAAATAAAATTTCATTTTTCTTAGAGCATATAAAATTTGTTAATTTGATTATTTTAAATATATTATTATATTAATTAGAATAAAAAATTACTGTATCAATTTTTTAATACATATATTAACATGATAAGATTGATTTTTTATTAAATTATATGATTTAAATTAATATGTAAATTAATTTATATAATATATCAGTAAAAACATAAACTAATATGTAAGGGTAAAATGGTAAATTGATTATTACTATCCCTCCCCTCCTTTTTAATCAAACCAAACAAGGTGAGGATGAAACATACCCTCCCCTACCCCTCCATCCCCTCAAACCAAACAGGCCCTAAACTAAACTTAATTTTGGCCAAAAGAAAAAAAAATCAAAATTCGAGTAGTTCTTTATTTTTAAAAGCCTCGTACCATTTTTAAATTAAAAATATACTAATTTCAATGATTATCTAGAAAAATAATTGAAAATTTGTCCACATTTGGTTTTTCACCATAAGTCAAATAAATTTATCTTTAATAGGATAAAAATACTTACTATATGCAAGAAAAAAAAACTAGCAATATGAAATGACAAATTTTCCTTTTTATTTTGTGTAATACTTTAATTTGGTGTCAATTTAGTTTCTTAACTTTATCTTTCTTTTTGCGTCAAATTCTTAACTTTATTTTTTTGGCAAAAAAAGTTCTTAACTTTATTTGAGGTTTAAGTTTTATCTCTTAGTTTTATTTAACTTTAATTTGGATAAACTATTTTAATGCTATTTTGCTCTAGTTTGGTAATTATATTTTGATTCCTTCTTTTTTTGTCTTTGATATAAAGACATGCTACTTTTTTTTTATTTATAAAAACGATTAATTATACAAAATGAACAACTAAGGTTATTATAATTTATAACAGATTCAGGGAAATGAGTATAAAGACAGGTTACTTCTTGTTCAAACGTGCAAATTGCCAAATCCCAAGAACTTGATTCTTTTTTCCTTTTTGTTTTTAATTTTTCTTTTTTTAAAATTCTCTCTTTTCGTTGTACACCGGGACTGGGACAAATCAATCACAGAACTGAGTTCGTTTGAGTGGTGGCCAGTGCATCGAATATACGTCTGTCTTTGTCTTCGTCTTTGACCGTGTAACGATCATGTTGGGTTCGGCCGCTCCTAACCCTTTCTGGTTACCGGTGGCCAAGGAGGGTCCTTGTCCGCTTGATCTCGTTGCCACCGCCACCTCCCTCCACTTTGGTCACTTTCTCCGCTGCCGCGCCTCGGCCACAATTTCCGCCTACGGTTCCTCCTCCATTCCTGTTTCAAGGTCCCTTTAATTTGAAAATTCTTTTCTCCTTTAGTTCAGAGTGCATTCTATGACAATGCGTTTGCAATTGCAACATGTTCGACATAACTTCGCCTTTTCTTCGGTGGTTACGTGTCATGACTATCCATTTCTTTAGGAGGTTTGTTCTTAATTCTTGGTTTTGTTATCAAAGACTTCGATAATAAACTATGGATAGCTGAAGTTGCTCGAGCCTTCATGAGTGGGATAGTAGTTGAGTTTCTAGATAACTGGGATGTTAGATGATCATCGTGTTACTGGGTTCATGTTGCTTGTGATGCTGTGTGAAAGCGAATGCCATTTTCTTTTTTTCCCCCCAAAAGAAAGGGAAAAGGAATGCCATTGCTGTTTAGGTGCCTACCGCATCTTTGATTGGAAAATAGCTATTTCTCTTGATTGCTAGCAATTTATCAGTTATATGATCCTATTTCAAGGTTTGGAACTCAAGTCCCCCATTGGAAATTATGGAGTTTTAATCTTGGATTTATGCGAACCTGCGTTTACTTAACCCCCTGCGCTATCTTTTTGGGATTGGCTCTTCCTAAGGTTCATATCTGTGGAATCATAACCTTGCACTTCCCTCCGCTCTCTCCCTGTCTTTTTTCCTCTCCCTCAACCTATGGGATGCTTCAGGTATGACCCTTGGGCGTCACATTGGAATTATGGGATTCTAGTGTATAGTTTTTATGAATCTTGGGTTCTCTAATTTCACGAGTGAGCTTTTAACCTTAAGAGTATGGCTCTCCCAAACTCCATATCAACTAACATGCTATAAAAAGCTTCCTTTTTATAGCCTGTTAGTCTTTTTGCGTGTCTTGCCATTTAGAATTGTGTTGTTACATCTTTTCTCTGGTTCTCTGGTTGCATTCTAATTCTCTTCTCTCATTTTTGCACAGAAACTCCCTCCCTTGAATCATGTATTCAGATGGAAGGATATGGTGTGAAAGAGCCCTCCAGTTTAAAGAAATCAATTTTCTTCAATTATCAAATGATGTTTTAACTTCCACTTGTTCAATTAGTTTCTCTTTCTTTAATGGGGAGAACATAGAGCAAACCTGGGAAATGGAAGGATGTCTAACTCCAAGATGTCCAGCCAAAGTCCATTCAATGGAAGGAAATGGACTAATATTCTCCTTGCTGCCAATATCTTGTGAGTATCAGCGTGTTTGCTTGGATGCTTATTGTTTCCAGACAAATTTGTTTGCCCGTTTTTTGCCTGTAGCTTGCTACAGCGAGTCCACTAAGGATTATTATTATTATTATTTATATTACTATTCTAATTCTCCTTGCCACTTGTCTTTTACACTTTTTTTTTTGGGACCAAATTTACATAGAAGCTATTCTAGTGGCTTATTATTTATGAACCGTGATCTCAGAATGTATATTGCACAACTTGCAACACAAGGAAAGCTTTTATTGTGGGGAGCTAAGGTAAAGTTGCCATTAAATATTTGAACTTACTTCCTTAATATTGTTACATATTTACTTGTTGACTGTGTATTGCTAGATTAACAGTCTTATTGACAAGGGACAATTGTGGAGGCTTGCCACTTCTTCCTTTTTGCATGCAAATATTGGGCACCTTATGGTCTGGTTTGGATTTTCTTGCCTGAATCTTGTTTGTGAATGTCTTTTTTTTCCTGTATCTTAAAAATATTACTTATTTCCTGCAGGTTAATTGTTACTCCTTAAATTCCGTTGGTCCCACTGTGGAAAATTTCAGTGGTCCTAGGAGATATCTTGCGGTTTACTTTGTCTCAGCAATTGCAAGTAATGGCTTATATTCTTACTTCAACAAATAAAAAAACCAATAGGTGCTCACCTACAAGTATTCTGATCCCATAATTTCTAGAAACTCAGGTTCAGCAATGAGTTATTGGTACTGCAGAATGCCTGCCGTAGGTGCATCAGGGGCGATTTTCGGCCTAGTAAGTTGTTTGAAACATTCTTTTGTGATCCAAATCAAATATTAATTTTAACTGTGTGGATGATGGACTTAATAAATTTATCTGTATTTTCATTTTTTCCCCCTAGCTCAACTGTTGGAGCTGATTCCCTTTATAATTGCATTGGACAAGATAAAAAAACTATTTTGAAAATTTATCTTTTGCAGTGGCACTGAAGTTCCGTGGTTATGTCAGAATGTTAATGCCCTTGTATAGTATAATATGTATCTTCATCTCCAACAACCATCAACTTTGAATAAAGGCTCATCAGTTATGGCATTGGATGTTTAAACTGGAAAAAGTTTAGACTATAATGATGCCACTGACATACAAATTAACACCACAGAATGACAAACACAAATGCTGATTCAATTTCATCTGTCTTGTACAAATAAAAAGTGATGGAGGAAAAGAAGCGTGGACAAAGGATGATCAGGGTGGGGTTATTATAATTCATCAAATACCTAAAGACAGTCATGCTTACTAGCATCTGCTAATTTTTTTATGATCCTTTACTATGGACAAAAAAAAGGAAAATGATATATATGAGGTGAGCAAATGGTGTGGCAAGGGATGGTTATTGATGATGCTGGGGAAAACTTACGTCATTTCTTCCCCCCTTACTTAAAATTTGTTCACATTCGCATCTGTCTCAATGACTTCAATGGTTTACCTTCATCTGTAGGAGTAGCTCGAAAATGGATATGTTTGTTTTCTCTTCTTTATTCTCTATTTCTAATCAGCTATGCATGATTTAGGTTGGATCAGTTGCTGTGTTTGTGTTGAGGCACAGAGAACTGGTAGGAGGAGGCAAAGAAGATTTACAGCATATAGCGAATGTAATTGTCCTAAATATGGTAAGTTTTTTCCCTGTCTTGACTTCTTTTCAAGGTCCACTATAATGAGTTGTCAGTTAGTAACTCGGGATTTGTTTTCTAAAGCTGGCCAACTCCTTTTGTGTTGGCTACCTTTTTCTTTACATTAATTCGCATTTCACAGGCCTGATTATTCCTGGAACAGATATAGCATTTGCTAGAATGCTGTGTTTAAATCTCACATATCTTGACTAGCATTATACACTTCGATAAGAAATGCATGTTGTGCATGTTATTAGAAATTATTTTTGTTTCGTTCTGAATATGTGGGGAAAATTACTTACATTAGTTGATACTTGATGATCCAGGACCCTGTTTCCTTGCATCTTTTTGATTTGACGATGATCATCTATTGCAGGTCATTGGGCTATTATCAAATGGCATTGACAACTGGGGTCATGTAAGCATCACATTGCCCCCTCTCATAACCATCTCATAAGAATCAAGTTATAGTTAATAGGTCTGGAGATAGTATTTCATTAGTAAATTTGGTGTAATCAGATGCAGTTATTCTGGTTTGTATCGTGGTAATAAAACTTCATGTTGTAGTGATTTTGATGTTTAATTTGACAATGTGCTTGTCAGTTAGGGGGCTTGATTGGTGGAGCCGTTGCATCCTGGTTGATTGGACCAGCGTGGAAGCATGAATCTACAACTAGGGATGGAAGAAGAGTGTTCATTGATAGGGCACCAATGTATAATATCTTCCAAATCAAGAGACTTCCTAGGCAATGGAAATAGATAGATCCACACAACTATAGTCTCTATCCACACTCTGAAATGAAAAGGAAAAAAAAAGTATTCTGTATAATATCCATTTGACTGTAGAAATTGTTTTCATGAATTCATTGTGATATTTTCTTTTGTAAGTGTAAATGGTGGAAGGAGGCTTGAATCTCAGCGCTGCCCAGACAGGATTGGGAGGCATCAGATGCTCAGAAGCAAAAAATAATAATTTTTTTTATTCTGCTTTTTAGTTGCCTCAAATAAAAGTAATTCAATAAACTGATTATGTTTGGAGTTCAATGTCTTTTTAATGTAAAAGAAAAGCAAAATGTGGTGTTAAATAATCTGTTAATTTTTAATATTAAATAAGTAATATGTATGATTAAGGAAAAGTGTGAGGGCTTTTTTTTTTTTTCCCCAAATATTCTTCTAGTCTTTAATGTAAGATATATTTAATTAAATTGATTAAATTAAAAAAGTTAGGTAAGTTAATTATAAAAATATGACATGTTTTTTTTAATATCATAATCATCTTTTTTAATATCTTTTCTTTTTTTTTTATTTGATTATGGTTGATGGGGTATTAATAAAAATGATTTAGAAAAATTGATAAATATGAGAAATATGTCTTACATTTAAGATAAAAATCAACTCAATAATTAAATCATACATGAAGGGCCGAAGGAGTAATAAATTTTAGTAGGTAGAGAAGGTGACTTAGATTGATGGTTTGTAAATTAAGGTTGTGTTTGGGATCACGTTTGGGCCCCATCTATAAGTTAAGAGGCAGCGTTTAAAACATGTTTGGGTTCACATTTCATCAATCTGACTTCTGAGGTTGAAATGGACTTCTAGAAGAAGCTCTTTTGAAGCTGCTTTTTTTTTTGGGTGTTGAGGGTGTTGGAAAATACCGTTAAAACATTTATTTGGGTGTTAAAATTTTTTACCTACCTGACCCTACATGAATTTTCTCTCACCTCACTTAAAAAAAAAAAAACACACACACACACTCCTATTTGAAATGGTCACATTATATATATTTTCTTTCTAACAATAAATTAAATTTCCTTATTTTTAATAATTTTTTTCATTACTTCTTTTAAAATGGTCACATTATATATATAATTTCTTTCTAATAATAAATTAAATTTCTTTATTTTAATAATTTTATTTTCCTTACTTCTTAAAAATAGTCACATTATATATATATATATATATAATATTAGATATGTACTATTTAATAAAATTCATATTCTTTTAAGTCATTTTACATCCAAATTTATTTTTACATTTATCATCCAAACAAGTTTCAACTTCTCAATAGATTTTTTTTTCTAAAACCTAATTCAAACATAAATCACTTATCTTATCTGACTTTTACTCAATTTGACTTTGTAAAAATCAAATTGAAAAAAAAGTTAGTTCTACGTTGCTATTCCAAACACATCCTAAGATATTGGGAAGAATTGGGTTCTATTTTTCAATGGAGAATGAAGCAGCTTTAGGAGGTGTTTAGTTATTGCCAAAACTACTTTCTAAAAGTATTTTTTTTTAAATTAAGATAAATTTTTTTCACATATTTACTTCATATATATATCGTAAATCACTTTAAAATCAAATCACATCCAAATACTCCCTTAATCTTACTACTATTATCAAAAAAATTCTTAAATACAAATATATCAATTATAATTTTCAAAATAACAATGAAAGTAACAATAAACTAACAAGATTAGTAAGATTGAAAAAATATATTTTTTAAATTAATATACCAAATTGAAACTCTATATAAAATTAGATGATTATAAATGTCCTTTTTCCTATATACAAAATTAAGTGTTATCTCAACTTAAAAAAAAAAATTTCAAGTGTTGCAATCATAAATATATCAAACATCCATATATTATTATTTTTGGCCATGGTATATATTATTAAACACTAAACTTTATATAACAAATAACTTTAAAAAAAAAGATATGTCAATCAATCTATTTTATCTTCCCTCTTTTTTCCGACCCACCATCAATATTTGTGCTGACCTACACTGCTTTCAAGCCATTCAAATTTAAAAGCCAAGATAACCGTACGATCACAAAGCGTTTTAGTACCCACTAGATCGCAGCGGTTCATTTGGAGCCCCGAGTAGCATCGTGTGGGGGTGCGGCATGAGAGCCAGAGGGAATGCATGTGAGGGGGGGTACATCTACTTGAACGGTCACAAAATTTCAAAATGCTTCAAAAAGAAAGCGGGCTTTCATTCATTTCGCTCCATCCGGCTTTTCCTTCTTTACTTTTTTTTTTTTTTTTGGTTTTATTTTTTTAAATTTTTTTCTCAACGCTTGCATCTACGGACGGCGACAAAATTTTCAAGTTTCACAGAGTTGGTCTTCGCTCTGGTTTTAAATTTCGAAATAGGAGCCAACACAAAACCCCGAAAACAAAGCTTAAATCTTGCTCTCTTTCTTACTTGTAGTCTGACACACTGCCTTCGACGGCGGGAGGGGTGGACTTGGGTATCGAAGATCCGAGCTCAAATCTGAGCTTCTGGGTTCTTCACTGCAGGTTTTTCTCGATTCGGATATTGAAATTTCTCAATTCTATGCTGTCTCTGCTGTTCTTTTCCTTGCTGCTTGAGCTGGACTTCGTCTGTTTCTCCTGTATTAGCATGCTTACTTGCAAATTGGATTTACTTTTTTTCTTTTAATCTTGGGGAATGGGGTGGGGAGAGCCGGTTACTTTGTTGGTTTATGATGAAATGGTTTAGATCTTATATGGGGTTTGCGTAATTATGCTTGAGAAGTAAGGGTTGAAAGCAAAAGATTTCCACATTTTCCATATCAAATTGATTTTTATTGGAAGAGTGTATCACATTTCATTATTTCCTATCTGTTTTGTTTCTTCCCCCTTTTATATACCACAGTACTGCTTATGGAGCAGCCACATGTAGATTTTGAAAGGTTTAACTCTGCGCAACATTGCTTTTAGTTATATTCGGCTTAACTTCTTCGAATGCCTTGTTCATGGAAAATTCTTATGTTTACAGGACTGTCATTACTGGCCATACGTCTTAGTTCATTTAGGGGTATTAAAGTGAGGCGTTATAATATAATGTTCAATGTTCCCAACTCCCAAATAGTTTGCAAGAAAAGTACTCTCAATAGTTTCATTGGGATCAGATCGCTCAGGGCATTAGAAGTAAACTATAAGGACACTGTGAGGGTAATACATTTTTGGAGAGTGAGATTCAACTAGGTCGTGAGAGCAAGGTAAATGTAGGTCTATTGATATTTTATATCTGATTCGCCTAGATACATGCAATTTTGTCTGATAGCAGTCTTCATTTCAATTTTTGTATTGTTCATACACTGATTTAGAATTATTTTTATTATCCAATTAGGAAAGATGAGCTTGGATCTATCTATGTACTGATAATTTTCATTTGCATTCTTGTCTTCAGCAATGGAGTCTCTTCCAGATGCTATTCTTCAATTCATCATGTCCCATATCAATAATGCCCGAGATGTAGCAGCCTGCAGTTGTGTTTCCAAGAGATGGAAGGACTCGCTGCCTTATATCAAAACCCTTTACTTCCCTCGCAATTCATTCGATAACAATTCTGGTGGGGAAACACCTGACAACATTGTAAGGAGAATGATATCACAAATTGTGCAATTGGAAGAGCTAGTTGTGTATAGCCCTTTCTCTTGTGCTGGTCTTGCGTCCTGGCTATCACTTGTAGGTCTATCTCTTCGCCAGCTGGAGCTCCGAATGGACAATATTCTTGACACTCAGGCTTTGAATGAGAACCCATCAAAGTTGGACTGTGTGGGTGCAGCAAGGAATTTGGAATCTCTAAAACTATGGGGTGTGTTAATGGTCAATTCCCCAAAATGGGATGTCTTCCAAAACCTCAAGAACCTTGAAATAATTGGTGCTAGGTTGGAGGATCCTGTGCTGAGTGTGGTGCTTCGGTCATGTCCCTATCTAACTAGGTTGTTACTGCTTGGATGTGAAGGAGTTAGATCAGTCTCAATTGATTTGCCTTATCTAGAGGAATGTAAAATGGATTTTTATGGTTTGGGGAACATTTCTCTTAGTCTAAAATCCCCAAAGATCGAATCCCTTGAGGTACAAGGCTGTAGTTGGATCCGGGTACCTGAAACCAATCATTTGAGGAATCTTTCAATTTCTAACAATGCAGGTAGTACATTGTTGTGTTGTCCTTACTTATGTTTTTCCTTTCCATTTTTGCTCATCTTACGTTTCATTACATGGTAACTGTTTCCAGGAAGAGTATACATGGTTGATTTTGGAAAACTCACGGCTCTAGAGTCTTTGACTATGAGAGGGGTCCAGTGGTGCTGGGATGCCATATGCAAAATGCTGAAACTGTCAAGTGAAGTGAAGCATCTCTACATGAAGGTTGAATTCACTGGTGATTTTGAGGCTCTTCAACCGTTCCCAGAGATTGATTTTGTTGACTTCTTCAACAGCCATCCCAAACTGCACAAATTCGACATTCATGGAGCCATGTTTGCAGCTCTTTGTCAGAAAAACAGTCTGAAACATGTAATTTCCGAAAGCATTTTGATGTCAGATTTCATTTTTATCTCTATTGCAAGGTTCTTTATTAAGAAAATGAGTTGTGGATGTCTTTTACAGCTCAGCCTCACATTGATTCTTAAAATATTTATCCACAATTCATATATTTATTAGGAATTTTTTATTCAATCTTCTATAACATTTAACTAGTGGAGATGCTCACTTATA